>NC_065581.1:93800855-94115230 GCF_024542745.1 Macaca thibetana thibetana
AAAGCATCCAGGCAGCCTGGTCAGGCCCCACTCTAAGGTAGGAACAGCCTTAACAACAAACAAAATCCTGGCATTTGTGACAACATGGATGAACCCAGAGGACATTATGTTAAGGGAAATAAGTAATGCACAGAAAGATAAATACTACATGGCCTCACTTATTTGTGGAATCCAAAAAAGTCAAACTCATTGAAACAGACAGTAGAGTGGTTGTAATTTTCCATTATGGGGATGGCAGGTGGAGGTGTAGATTGAGGAGATGTTGGTCAGACACAAAATTTCAGTTCAGAGGAATCAGTCCAGGAGATCTATTGTACAAGATCTATTGTACCACATGGTGACTATAGTTAATAACAATGCATTGTATACTTGAAAATCACTGAGATACATTTTAAGTGTTCTCACCACAAAAACATGATAAATATGTGAGGTAATACGTATTTTAAATATCTCTTTTTAGTCAATCCACAATGTAGACATATTTTTAAACATCATATATATATATATATATATAGTCAATTAAAAAAGTATTTTTGAAAATTTTCAGAAAGAAACTGTTTCAAAATAAACAGGTTTTTAAATGAAAAAAAGAGATAACTCTATATTACATTAAACTCTAACAACATTTTCAGGAAATGAAAATCTCAAACAATATATCTCATTTGCACCCTTCCCCAGGGGCTACAATATTTAGATAGCATCTAAACATGAAAATATTTAGGCATCATAGTAGTAGAGGCATATCATTCAGAAATATGGAGGTAAATGCCTGAAGGGGGGGAAAAAGAAACAGCTCAAATGTTTGAGGTTTGCCAGTCTTGCTACTGGTGAGCAGGATTTGGAATGGAAATGGTGGTACAAAGAACAGATTTGGGAGGATAAGCCTCGCAGTACAATTTTGCTTTTTAAACAATGTGCCTTTATTCCTTTAATAATAATAAAGGTTCACTTTTTAAAAGGCAATATAAATAATCACATTAACAATTTAAAGAAATACCATATATTCTCCCTATGTTCAGAAAAGGCATTTAATAAAATTCAACGTCCAGCCACGTTAAAATGTCCTAGAAAAACAAGATTATAAGATAACTTTCTTAACTTGATAAAACACTGATATGGTTTGGATCTGTGTCCCCACTGCATCTCATGTTGAACTGTAATCCCCAGTATTGGAGGTGGGGCCTGATGGGAGGTGACTGGATCGTGAGGGTGGTCTCATCAATACTTTAGCACCATCCCCTTGGTGCTGTTCTCCTGGTAGAGTTCTCAGGAGATCTGGTCATTTAAAAGTGTATAGCACCTCCCTCTTCTCTGCCTCCTGCTCTGGCCATGTGAAGTGCTTGCTATCCCTCTGCCTTCTGCTCATGATTGTAAATTTCTCCCCAGAAGCCAAGCAGATGCCAGCATCATGCTTCCTATACAGCCTGTGGAACCATGAGTCAATTAAAACTTTTTTTTAAAAATATATTATCCAGTCTTAGGTATTTCTTTACAGTATTGCAAGAACAGACTAATACAAAGACATTTACCCTGAACCTACAACAAATATCATCATATTAATAAAACATTATTGAGCATTTACTGTCAGGCAATAACAACCCTTTGAGATACATTTATTATACTCATTGGCATATGAGTATACTGAGGCACAGAAACATGCGTTAACTTAGCCAACGGTTGCATAAGGACTAAGTGGCCAAGCCAGGATTTAAATTCAGGCTGTCTAGATCCACCACCCACACTGTTAAGGGCTAAACTATACCATCTTTCATATCGAAGGAAAGTTAGAGTCACATGCTTTGACGTCACAAAAAAAGCAAGGATGCCCAATTTCGCAGCTTCTGCTTAACATTACGAAGCTCCTACAGGGTGTGGTATGAAAATAAAAATAAAAGTATAAAGATTTAACTGGAAAAAACAGGCTGAGGGCAGTGGCTCATGCCTGTAATCTCAACATTTTGGAAGACTGAGGCAGGAGGACTGCTTGAGCCTAGGAATTCGGGACCAGCTTAGGCAACATAGGGAGACTCTGTTTCTACAAAAATAAAAATAAAAAATAAATAAAAAAGCTGGATGTGGTGGTGTGCCCAAGTAGTGCTATCTACCAGGGACCCTGTCTCTATTCAAAAAAAAAAAAAAAAAAAAAAAGGATAAAAACAGAACTACCATTATCTCATTATCTTCAGATATGATTGTCTACATAGAAATTGAAGATAATCTACAAAACATTACAACTAATGAGAAAGTTCCAAAATGGGTGCTAAATATAAAATCAATATAAAATTCAATTCATCTTTCTATCCATCAGTGACAATCAGAAACATAATTTTATAATATACTATAACCAAGAGAAATAAAATCTATAATTTATCTGTTAGTAAATCCAAGAAAAAGGATTTAAGATCATTACAAAGACATGTATAAAGCTTTATTGAGAGCTATGGAATTGTATAAATAAATGAAGCTATGCAATGTTCATAAACAGGAAGAATTAATATTATAAAGATGCAAATTCACCCCATATTGATCTCTAACTTCAACACAATAACAATCAAAACTCTCTCAGAAACTGTTATGGAGCTTGATACACTAATCCTATAACCATATTATATACATATATTTAATAAAAGTTTAACAGTCTGCATGGTAATGATAGACATCAACTATAGGAATGATGAAGGCTTCAGTTAAAATTGTAACATTTCATTCCTTAAGATAAAGGTTAGCAATCTGAGGCAAATATGACAAAATGTTAATGTATGTTAAATCTGTGTAGCTAGTACATGAGCTTTTATTATAACATTTTCTGAACTTCTCTCATTTTGAAATTTTGCCTAATTTAAATATTTTCAGAAGGAAAGTCAGTGATGTTGAGTGCTGCTGTGAGAACAGATAACTGTTAAATCATCCTTTAGATTTGCTATCATAGACATCACAGCTGACTTTAGCAGGAGCTGATGATGTGAGATGAAGGGGCCAGAACATGACTGAATTGGGTTGAGAAATTAGTACCATAAGTAAATGGAGACAGTGAATATAGATCAGGTCATTAAAAAGCCCATGAGGTTTTTTTTTTAAACTAATTCAACAAAAATGAATCAAAAGATGTGTTTATGGCACATAAAGCTTTGTAAAACCATCTCTGTTCTCAAAGAGCTAACATTTTGGCGAGGCTGTTTTATCAGTCATCTTCTCACCCTTCGATGGCATGTCTACTCTGAAGGCTCTGTGGTATCGTGGTGTGGGAGAGGGGTCTGGCCTGCAATGGTCCCGCACTGGCAGCAGGAGCCATGCTCTCTGGTTGCTGCCTTCAGTCCCACCGACATCCTTGGGACGTTTGTGCTTCTAGTGCATTTCCAGTCCCATGGCTTATGCTGCCATCCACAGCTGAAACTTTTTATCACAACCACGAAGCACTTTGTCATCTTCTAGTCTTCTTTCAGTCCTTCATCATTTCCCAGGATGTGGCAGGACTCTGGGCAACTTTCAGGTGCTTTTTAATGTCATGGTAGAGCTTAGTAAACTTGGAGAGAGTGCTACATCAACCTAAAATGGTTCCTTTCCATGTTACTGCCGCCTGGAGAGTCAGCCAAGGTGGGTGGAGGTGAAGAGGTCCCAGGTCTCCTTCCAATGAGCACTCACCTGCACCAACTTGTCTTGCTTTTTGCTCCAAATATCCACTGTCCTTAACTCAAGGAACCTACTTTAGGCAAGAGAGAGGAGCAGCAGCAAGTCTCTCTTTCTCCATTTAGTTCTGTATTCTGCCAAGATTAAGGTTGTTGAACTTCAGAGCTAAAAATCAGTTCTTCTGTCCTCTAGTTCCTTCTCCCTACCATCATCAATATTTTATTATTAAAATGTTCAAACATACAGAAAAGTTGAAAGTATTTTCCAGTGGACACCCACATACTTACCATCTGGCTTCTACATTTAACATTTTGTCCAACTCTCTTTATCATATATCTATCCTCCATCAGCCTGTCATTATTTTTTAATGCATTTCAAAATAAAATTGCAGAGATCAGTACACTTCACCCCTGAACCTGCAGCATGCACATCATTAACTAGAGCTTAATAATTATTTATAGTTATTTTGGGTAAAATTTTTATGTAGTAAAATCGCAAATATTAATACAATGAGTTTTGACAAATACACTTACCTGGGTAACTACATCCCCTGCTCATCCCCTGAAACAGCTTCCTCGTACCCATTCATAGTCAAAACTTGCCCCCTCGCCAGATCATTTTTAAGAAGGGTCTAGAAAGTTCCTCTCCTGGAATTTTCCATCAATTAGAAACATGATCCCTTCTCTACCATAATCTCCCTTCTCATGAGTCCTGAGCACTTCTAGTGGAGAGAGATGGCTGCAAATGAAATTCTATGATTCCTGCAGAGAGCAGGGTAGTAATCATGGCTCCTTCAGAAATTTCCTTTCCATCCTCCCCAACGAATCCTTTGGCTTATTTTCAATCTGCCCCAGACCCAAAGGCTTACAGATTTTCTCACCCATATACCATTGCATACAAAATTTCATGTGAACAGGTGAAAAGCCCACACTGTAAAAGGGAGTCTCCCTTGACTTCCTCAAGCTACACCATATCTGCAGAATATATAAATGTACAGCACATTTCTTAATAATGCACTTTGATTAGAAATTTTTGTTTGTAGCCCACTCTCTGTCCCTAGGCAAATCGATAACCAAATCATCCACATGAGTGTTTACGTTACAGGATCTTTGGGGTGTCATTTTTCTGGCCAGAATCTTGTGGCTCGTGGTGCCTTTGCCCAAGTTCTTCAGGCCTGCTAGGCTAGTTCTGCCCACTCGTCCTGGCAGGCTGCACTCGACTCATGCTACCAGCCCGGATCCCATGCATCCAGGGAAGTCTGTGAGTCAGGCATGGAGCAGCAAGGGGTGTGTGAGTGTGAGGTCTGGCCACTGCGCAGTCAGATATGCCGGCTGCTGCCGCGGGGCAGTCAGCTCCAGGTCCCGGCATGGGTGCCAGTTCTCTGAAAGGCTGTGACTGGACCAGGTGCCCCACAAACAGCTTCCCTAGCTGGCACTGGGGAATGTGGTGGCACCTGAAAGCTTGGAGATGCCAGGAACTGCAGGGCCGCAAACAGGGAGTCACAGCCCTGACTCCAGGAGCTCCCAGGTCTGGGCTCCCCAAAGGGCTGCAGCTCTACTCTCCTTCTTTTTGCCCACAACGTGGTGAGCAAGGCGCATGCTGCAGCACTGTTTGTGTGATAGCTCTTTTAGCCTCACCATTTGGCAGGTCCCAAGTTCTTGTCCTGCACCCAGGAAGAATAAAGTACACAGACAAGTGAAGGGTGAGCAAGACGAAGCTTCTAGCAGAGAGGGTAGTTCCTCTCTGCAGGCAGGTCGTCCCAACAAGTGTTCACCTCCCAGGAGAAAGGGTAGCTCCTCTCTGCAGCTGGTCGTCTGGTTGTCTGCTCTGCTCTGGCTAAGGCCAGAGATTTTACGGGCCTCAGAGGGGAAGAAGTGCACGCTGATTGGTCCATGGGCAGCCATGGGCGGGCCCGGAAAAGGCACCACTCTGGTCCACAGGACTGACAGCCCAGCCCCCACACATCAGGCCCTCCTTGGCACCCAGCTGCCCTCAGTCCTCCCTCAGCTTCCCCCATACCCTGTGCCTGTCAGCGCGCAAAGTCCAGAAAAGACTGAGGCAGCAGGGGACTGGTATGTCAGCATTGCCCTGAGTGTGAACACACCCAGTCAGGCTGTGACGGTGCCCAGGTTCGGCCCCAAGTCTGCTCCAAGATCAGAGTGGGCACCGGGAGCAGGGAGAGGCCAGGCAGCAGGACCAGACACGCCGAATCTGCAGGGTCAAGGGGGGTCTTCCTGGGCTCCCAAGGGTGCAGACTGCAGAGATGCCTGGGTCCTGTGCCTGGGAGAGTGAGGCTCCCACCCACTCCATGGAGCTTGCAGGCAGCCCCAGCTATGCCTTCCCACTGCAGCCAACGTGATGACAACAGTCACTCCAGACGGCCCACCACTGCCATCATTTACACCCTCTTTTTGGCCTCTTCAAGAATATGGTCATCTCGTTTCCTCCCAAACAAATGAAGCATAGAATAAAAATGCAGTATGCTTTCTATTTAGAAGGTGAGGTAGCACTGAAGGTAATGCCTAGCTCTACCTGTACTGACCTTGAAAGCTGACAATCAAGCCCTTCTCCTGGCCAAGGCCACAGCTATTATTTGAAAGCCATCTGGCTCCTGTACTTGCAGCTGAGTACAGGAGGAGGCTGAGGTGGGAGGATCCCTTGAGCCCAGGAATTCGAGGCCAGCCTGGACAACATAAGAAGACCCAGTCTCTATAAAGAAAAAAAGCCATCTGGAATACACAAATACACATTGTTACAATGATGTTTCTAAAAAAGATACAAAAGCATCACTATGTTTAGATCACTCATTTGTTCATTTTAAACTTAGGACTATGAAAATTAAATTACGTTTACTGAAAAAAAGTTACTCTGCATATACAATAAGGTATTCACTTCTTTTATGAAATATTTTAAACAAATAGAAGTGTCCACTTACAATCATCGGGGCATTATATCTTTCAAAAATACTTTCTTTTATTAGGAAAGCAAATCCTTTCTCTTATGCTTTAGTAAATAAGAAAAGCACACTTTGTGAGCTTCATTTCAACAGTAACTAAGAGACACTTGGCAACAGTAGGAGCACAAATCTGTTAACCATGGTACTTTTGTAATAAACAGATAGTATTAAATGAATTTGTGTATTATATTAAACAAGTGTTCTGGATAATTAACATTTGATTTCTATTTATTCCAGGGTCTTTAAAGTGGTGATGGCCACACTTGTGCGGTTAGGAAAACTCTTTTTTTTTTTTTTTGAGACGGAGTCTCACTCTGTCCCCAGGCTGGAGTGCAGTGGCCGGATCTCAGCTCACTGCAAGCTCCGCCTCCCGGGTTTACGCCATTCTCCTGCCTCAGCCTCCCGAGTAGCTGGGACTACAGGCACCCGCCACCTCGCCTGGCTAATTTTTTGTATTTTTTAGTAGAGACGGGGTTTCACCGTGTTAGCCAGGATGGTTTCGATCTCCTGACCTCGTGATCCACCCATCTCAGCCTCCCAAAGTGCTGGGATTACAGGCTTGAGCCACCGCGCCCGGCCAGGAAAACTCTTTAAAGAGAGAAAGCCTCAAAACGCTTGTTGTCAAGGATGTTTCACTGGAATTACAGAGCGCATCAAGAACAGTGAATGTGACTGTATCAACTTCAGACTCCCGCCTTAAATACAAAACAGTATCTGTCAGAACCATAAACTATCTTAAAAGAGAAAGAGGAGTTTTCATGGGTAGGCTTTAAAGTCTCAAAAAATAATAATAATTTCCTTCCGTATCTCTCTGTTGCTTATTCAAGCTAACCTTCTTCCTGATCCTCTCCCACATCACCGCTAATCTTTATTGAACACCACTGCTGCCCCTGAAAAGGATATTCCAGGAACATGCTAAACTTGTGACTGCAAAGACACAACTGCCAAGACACAGTTCAGAAAAGATACACGGATCTACACCCTCCACAGGAAATTAGCAATTCCCAGTATTAAATTGCTTGCTTGTTGTTGTATATTGTCAGTTTGGTTTTGACTCTGTTTGTTTTTGTGAGGAATACTGAAAATTCTCTTATATAATTTAAGAAGGTAAGAAAGAAAATGCCAAACTTAATTTCCAACCTAACTCTCCATTTTGATATTGTGGCCAACCAAAATGGAGATTTAGCATCCCCACACACTGACTACCACCCTATTATTCCTCTACCCTCTACTCTCCACCCAAGAAAAAACCAGGAACTACTAAAGGAGCTAGAGTGGATGTCTTTTAAGTCAATTAATATCAACTGTACTATTATCCGAGGCAAGGAAAGTCCAAGTATAAGAATATCAAAGGTTGCTCCTTTTCAAAAAATAATGTCAAATTGTTGTTAATAGGAGGATCCACAAAAATCTCTCAAGCAACTCAAAGGCTCAACTTAAAAATAACCAAAGATACTAGATGTAATATTTTATTCCAATACTTTAAGAGGATCCCAGCTATACCTGAGGGGATGGCTATTACTACTACTACTACCACTGTTACACATACACACACACACACACACACACACACACACACACACTCTTTCCACAATTCTCTCCACTTGATTTACATTTGATCCTCCTCTCTGTAAAGCCACAGGACCCTAGAAGAAAAAAAAATTTTTCATATTCAGGATACAATTGAATATCTGTAACATTAGAAAGACCTAAGATTAAATTATATCTGTAGAGAAATATAAATTCTGGAAAAATGGAGAACAGGTGACAGAGAATGAGAGGAAAAGAAGTAAGAGAAGACAGTGAGTGAAAGTGGAGAAAGCAGTTCTGTGGCCACTCTAGGGAGGTCAACATAGTGAAACTCAGTGCTTGTGAAGGACTAGGAACACAGTGGCTACCCAAAGAGTACAATGCCTCATCTCCACATCCATATCTCACCCTCTCGCCTTTGGGGAACAGCTTGGGCACAGTGACCTATGCTTTGCAGTAAGAAACTGTTTAGGCCTTCAGTGGTGACACAGGTGTGCTCAGTCACGGACACTGGTCTCAGGCAGTGTCTGGAGCTTCACATTCCAGGCTTCAGCCTCTTTCTTTGTGGATCATCTGGAAACAAGAAGTGTCTTCCTCGAGACTATAAGAAATTGAGGACAGGGGTTTTTCAGTTTCATTTATTGCTCTATAACATGGCCTGGAACATATACACACTCAATAAACATTTGTTGGATACCAGCTGAATACAGGCCAGTAAGAGGATCACAGCACCTCAATGGCAGACTCACGATTAGAAACTTTCTCTTAATGTCCAGACTTATTATGATTTCCTCCAAATATCACGTAGTTTAGAAACTATTTGGTTTGAAAAAATGTTCAAACTAATCTTAAGGAGTTAGGAGCTTTAATTCATAATTAAGCAAATATTTAATCCCTTTTAACTTTAAATACCAGAGAAAGAGCAAGTAACCTGGGAACACATACACAGAGAGGGACAAAAACTTTACTTTTATTTATTTATTTTTCTTTATCTTTTTTTTTTTTTTCCTTGAGACAGTGTCTCACTCTGTCACCCAGGGGGAAGTGCAATGGTAGGATTTCAGCCCACTGCAATCTCAAACTCCTAGGCCCAAGTAATTATCCCACCTCAGCCTCCTGAGTAGCCAGGACTACAGGTGCATACCACCATTCCCAGCTACATTTTAAATTTTGTTTTGTAGAAATGGGGTCTTGCTATGTTGCCCAGGCTAGCCTCAAACTCTTGACCTCAAGCAGTCCTCCCACCTCGGCCTCCAAAAGTGTTGGGATTACAGGCGTGAGCCACTGCACCCCAGCATACCTTTATATTTAAAGAGAAGAGATTAAATTTTTTAAGTTTAATTTATACAAATCATAATTTAATGGTTCCAAACTCAGACTAATTATAAATAAAGTAAAATCTAGGAACAGAATATTTGTTGTGCTTTATTTTTTTATAGAATATTCATGTTAAGCCAAATTTTCCCAAGGCATTTTTTTGGGCCCTGGAGAAAGAGACATAAGTTCACATAGTAAAGGGGTAACTACTTTACAAATAGTAGTCACATGTAATGATTTCTGACTAGGTAATATTTTTACAAGGTTTGAAAATCAAAGCAACATTTTTTTTTTTTTTTTTTTTTTTTGAGATGGAGACTCGCTCTGTCGCCTGGGCTGGAGTGCAGTGGCCGGAATCCAGCTCACTGCAAGCTCCGCCTCCCGGGTTTACGCTGCCTCAGCCTCCGGAGTAGCTGGGACTACAGGCGCCCGCCTGGTTTTTTCTATTTTTGTTTTTTTAGTAGAGACGGGGTTTCACCATGTTAGCCAAGATGGTCTGGATCTCCTGACCTCGTGATCCGCCCGTCTCGGCCTCCATTTTTAAAAAGTATATCTTGGCCGGGCGCGGTGGCTCAAGCCTGAATTCCAGCACTTTGGGGGCCGAGGCGGGCGGATCACGAGGTCAGGAGATCCAGACCATCCTGGCTAACAGAGTGAAACCCGGTCTCTACTAAAAATACAAGAAACTAGCCGGGCGAGGTGGCGGGCACCTGTAGTCCCAGCTACTCGGGAGGGTGAGGCGGAAGAATGGCGTAAACCCAGGAGGCGGAGCTTGCAGTGAGCTGAGATCCGGCCACTGCACTCCAGCCTGGGTGACAGAGCGAGACTCCGTCTCAAAAAAAAAAAAAAAGTATATCTTGAGAAATCTTAGTTCTACCCCATTCCTGTCCACCTTGTCCCCACACCCATTCTGGGTAGTCATTTTTATTTGTTTCTTGATTATCATTCCAAAGTGTCTTTATACAAATATAAATAATTATAGATTTTTGTTTTTACTTTTTAATTTATACACAATGCTGTTCCTTGCTTTCTCCATTAATAATAATACAGTGTGGAGATCTCACACCAGCATTTTATGAATGACCTCATTCATTTAATAACTGTGTGGTGAATCAGGTCTCTATTGGTGGGAACTGATAATGTTTCTTGTTTTTTCTATTGGAGATGATGCCATAATGAGTTTCTACATACACTATTTTGTAACTGAGTAGATAGATCTGTAAAACAGACTCCCAGAAGTGAGACTTTTGGAGCAAGGAGTAAAGTGCAGTTATCATTTTGGTGATTATTGCCAAATGTTCCTCCACAGGAGTGGTATGCTCCACTTGCCACCAGCAGCAATATATGATTCACTGGCACTGTCTGTTGTCAAACCTTTCAGTTTCCACCAATATGGCCGTGAGAAATGTTATCTCATTTTTATTTCTCTTACTGTGAGTGGGGCTGAGCATCTTTTCACATGCTTATGGACATTTCTATTTCTTGTTCTGTATCTATCCACTCCTGCCTTTTAACCATTTTTCTGTGTAGTGGCTGGTCTTTTTCTTCACAGTATTAGGAGCCTTTTATATAGTAGGAAAGTTACATGTTTGTCTGTGATGTCAGTGGCAAATATTTTTTCCTTGTCTATCAACTGTCTTTTGCTTTGCCTATTGCAGTTTTCAGGTGTTTTATTTCCATTCAGAAAATATGACTACATTGTCCTTTCTAAACATTACACAACCCTAGAAGGTAGCACAATTATTTCCATTATTCAGAAGACTCCAATCTATAGGGATATTAAGTAAATTGTCCAAAAACATACAAATCTGACCACAGATCTAACTTTGAAGATGATATAAAATTCATTATGCCATATTGCCCTCTCACCATGAAGATAAAAAATCAGAAAAGTAATAAAATTATTATTTCACACTTTACATTGGTTATATTTTTATCCTCACACCAACTCTATAGATTATTTATTTCACTTACATTACAGATAACAATTTGAGACTACTAACAGGGAAATAAATTTCCCCAGTTTGCACTGACTTTTTTCTCATCTTCATGGATTTATCTACCTTCAATCTTTGAGGCTGCTGACCTTTGGATGGGGTTTAACATTAAGTGTTCCATTGAGGACTGAATTTTGCTTACATTATGGACCCTGAAACTCTTGTAAATGGTTACATGGCCCTCACTGAGTTGTATACAAGGAATCTCAGATTTGAATCTGTGACCCACACGTGGAATTTGTGTGCTCACTACTCCAGACTCTTACTACTACTCTACCCTTCTTTTCCTTGTATTTCTTTAATTTATCTTGTTGAATTGTGTGTATTGTATCATCACCTAAATTAACTTTAATAAGAGTGTAAATATATATTCAAACTAAGTATTTTATCTTCATTTTTAAATCCTTTAAATATTCCAAAAATATTATGATCGAAACTCTACTAAATCCAAATTATGACTCAAATTAAATGAGTTAGTAAAATAAAGTTTATTGCATCTGCACCAACATTTCACTGAATTCTTCTTAATCTGCACTGACTCATAAAACTTTACTAGAGAAGAGCAAAAATCGCA
The DNA here is from genome assembly GCF_024542745.1 of Macaca thibetana thibetana. Lineage (NCBI taxonomy): Eukaryota > Metazoa > Chordata > Mammalia > Primates > Cercopithecidae > Macaca > Macaca thibetana. The sequence continues at coordinate 93,812,857 of NC_065581.1, forward strand.
AGTGAATCCCTGCTCCATCAACTAAGGTATCCAGGTTCTCCACTGGGACTGACTAGGCAGTTGGTGAGACCCACACAGAGCAAGGAAAAGCATGGTGATGTGATGACTCAGGAGCCAGACAGGATAAGGAGAGCTCCCACACCCAGCCAAGGGAGGCGGTGAGTGACTGTGCTACCCCACCCAGGAAACAATGCATTTTGCATAGATCTGTGCATCCTACGGATCAGGAAATCCCCTCATTAGCCCACCCCACCAGGGCCTTGGGTCCCAAGCACAGAGCTGTGCAACCTGCTTGGGCTGCAACCAACAGCAGCAGGCTGGACCGAGTTCCCAGGCAGAGGGGTGGCCGCCATCACTGTAGCTCCAGTCAGCCATTATTCTCTGCCGGTGTCAGGAAGACTGGGCAGTTTGGACCAAGAGGAATTCCCCACAGTGTAGCACAGTGGCTGTGGCAGATCATGGCCAGACTGCTTTGCTAGGTGGGACCCGGATCCTTCCCTCCTCACCAGGAGGGGCCTCCCTACAGGAATTGCAGCAACTCCAGCCACAGGTTTAGGGAAAGAAGTCTGATATCCTGGAAAGGAGCCCCTGGGGGGAGGGACAGTCAAGGTCTCATAGTTCAGTGGACCTAGTCTTTCCTGCCTGCTGGCAGTCCAGACGAGAATTCTCCCCAGTGCAGCCAAAGCTGCTCAGCCAAGGGGCAAGCCAGACTGTTTCCTTAAGCAGGTTCCTGATGCTGTGCCTCCTGACTGGGTGAGACCTCCCAACAGGGGTCACCAGACACCTCATACAGGAAGGTTCCCGCTGGTAATAGCTTGATGGCCCTCTGGGATGGAGCTCCCAGAGGAAGCAGCAGGCAGCCATCTTTACTGTTCTGCAGCCTCCCCTAGTGAAACCTCCAGGTAAGGGAGGGACCCTGGTTAAATGGGTCTAGAGTGGTCCCCAGTAAACCGCAGCTAAAGGGCCTGGCTGTTAAAAGAAAAACAAACAAACAAAGCAACAACATCAACAAAAAAAACCCCACAGAAACCCCATCCAAACAAAGGTCAGCAGCCTCAAAGATCGAAGGTAGATAAATCAATGAAGACGAGAAAAAAGTCAATGCAAAAAGTCCCTGAAAACTCAAAAAGCCAGAGTGTCTCTTCTCCTCCAAATGACTGCAACACCTCTCCAGCGAGGGCACAGAGCTGGGCTGAGGCTGAAGTGGATGAACTGACAGAAGCAGGCTTCAGAAGGTAGGTAATAATGAACTTCACTGAGCTAAAGGAGTATGTTCTAACCCAATGCAAAGAAGCCAACAACCATGACAAAACATTATGGGAGCTGTTAATCAGAATAAACAGTTTAGAGAGGAACATAAATGACCTGATGGAGTTGAAAAACACAACACAAGAACGTCACAGTGCAACCATTGTGTCAATAGCTGAATAGACCTAGTGGAGCAAAGGATCTCAGAGCTTGAAGACTATCTTGCTGAAACAAGACAGGCAGACAAAATTAGAGAAAAAAGAATGAAGAGGAATGAACATAACCTCTGAGGACTATGGGATTATGTAAAAGGATCAAACCTATGACTGATTTGGGTAACTAAAAGAGACGAGGAGAATGGAAACAAGTTGGAAAACATACTTCATGATATCATCCAGGAGAACTTCCTCAACCTAGCAAGACAGGCCAACATTCAAATTGAGGAAATCCAGAGAACCCCAGTAATATACTGCATGAGAAGATCAACCCAAAGACACATAACCATCAGATTCTCCAAGGTCAAAATGAAGGAAAAAATGTTAAGGGGAGCCTCAGAGAAAGGCCAAGTCACCTACAAAGGGAGGCCCATGAGGCTAACACCGGACCACTCAGTAGAAACTCTACAAGCCAGAAGAGACTGGGGGGCCGACAATATTTGACATTCTTAAAGAAAAGAATTTCCAACCCAGAATTTCATATCTGGCAAAATTAAGCTTCACAAGCAAAGGAAAAATAAAATCCTTTTCATAAAGGCAAATGCTGAGGGAATTTGTCACCACCAGGCCTGCTTTACAAGAGCTCCTGAAAGAAGCACTAAATATGACAAAGAAAAACCATTACCAGCCACTACAAAAACACACTGAAGTACACAAAACAATGACACTGTCAAGCAGCTATATTAACAAGTCTGCAAAATAGCCAGCCAGCATTATGACAGTATCAAATTCACACATAACAGTATTAACCTTAAATGTAAATGGGATAAATGCCCCAATTAAAAGACACAGAATGGCAAGCTGGATAAAAGCACAAGACCCATCAGTTTGCCATATTCAAGAGACCTATCTAATGTGCAACGACATGCATAGGCTCAAAATAAATGAATGGAGGAAAATTTACAAAGCAAATGGAAAACAGAAAGAAAACAGAAGTTGCAATCCTAGTTTCTGACAAAACAGACTTTAAATCACCAGAGACCAAAAAAGACAAAGAAGGACATTACATAATGGTAAAGGGTTCAATTCAACAAGAAGAGCTAACTATCCTAAATATACATGCACCCAATACATGAGCACTCAGTTTCATAAAACAAGGTTTTAGAGACCTACGAAGAGACTTAGACTCCCACACAATAATAGTGGGAGACTTTAACACTCCACTGTCAATATTAGATCATCTAAACAAAAAATTAACAAAGATATTCAGGACTTGAACTCAGCTCTGGATCAAGCGAACCTGCTAAATATCTACAGAACTCTCCATCCAAAAACAACAGAATATACATTCTTCTTAGCACCACATGGCACTGACTCTAAAATTGATCACATAATTGGAAGTGAAACACTCCTCAGCAAATACAAAAGAACTGATATCAAATAGTCTGTTAGAACACAGTGCATCAAATTAGAACTAAAGATTAAGAAGCTCACTCAAAACCACACAACTACATGAAAATTGGACAACCTGCTCCTCAGTGACTCCTGGGTAAACCATAAAATTAAGGCAGAAATCAAGAAGTTCTTTGAAACCAATGAGAACAAAAAGACAACATACCAGTATCTCTGGGATGCAGCTAAAGCAGTGTTAAGAGGGAAATTTATAGCTCTAAGTGCCCACATCAAAAAGCTAGAAAGATCTCAAATCAACATCCTAACATCACAACTAAGAGAACTGGAGAACCGGCTGGATGTGGTGGCTCACGCCTGTAATCCCATCACTTTGGGAGGCCCAGGTGGGCAGATCACCTGAGGTGAGAAGTTCAAGACCAACCTGGCCAACATGGTGAAACCCCATCTCTATTAAAAATACAAAAGTTAGCCAGGCATAGTGGTATGCACCTATAATCCCAGTTACTCGGTCAGCTGAGGCAGGAGAGTCACTTGAACCTGGGAGGTGGAGGCGGCAGTGAGCCAAGATCATACCACTGCACTCCAGCTTGGGTAATAGAGCTAGACTCTGTGTCAAAAAAAAAAAGAAACAAACAAACAAAAAAACCAGAGAATCAAAAGCAAACTAATGCCAAAGCTAGGAGAATAAAAGAAATAACCAAGATCAGAGCAGAACTGAAGGAGATAGAGACACACAAACAAACAAATAAAAAATTTCAAAAAAATCAACAAATCCAGGAGCTGGTTTTTTTTTTTAAAAAATTAATAAAATACATGGAGCACTAATTAGAATAATAAAGAAGAAAAGAGAATAATCTAATAGACACAGTAAAAAATGATAAAGGGGATATTACCACTGATCCCACAATAAATACAAACAACCATCAGAGAATACTATAAATACCTCTATGCAAATAAACTAGAAAATCTAGAGGAAATGGATAAATTCCTAGACACATATACCCTCCCAAGACTGAACCAGGAAAAAGCTGAATCCATGAATAGACCAAAAATGAGTTCCGACATTGAGGCAGTAATAAATAGCCTACTAATAAAAAAAGCTTAGGACTAGACAGATTTACAGCTGAATTCTACCAGAAGTAAAAGAGGAGGTGGCACCATTTGAAACTATCCCTAACAATTGAAAAGGAGGGACTTCTCCCTAACTCATTTTATGAGGCCAGCATCATCCTTATATCAAACCTGGCAGAGATATAACAAAAAAAGAAAATTTCAGGCCAATATCCCTGATGAACATTGATGTGAAAATTCTCAATAAAATACTGGCAAATCCAGCACCATATCAAAAATCTTATCCATTAGGATCAAGTTGGTTTCATCCCTGAGATGCAAGATTGGTTCAACAAACACAAATAATAAATGTGATTCATTAGATAAACAAAACTAAAGACAAAAACCACATGATTATCTCAATAGATAGAAAAGGCCTTGATAAAATTCAACATCCCTTCATGATAAAAACTATCAACAAACTAGGTGTTAAGAAACATACTTCAAACTAGTAAGAGCCATTTATTACAAACTCACAGCCAATACCATACTGAAGGGTCAAAACTGGAAGCATTCCCCTTGAAAACAGTACAAGATAAGGATGTCCTCTCTCAACACCACTATTCAACATAACAATGGAAGTTCTAGCCAGGGCAATCAGGCAAGAGAAAGAAATAAAGGGTATTCAAATAGGAAGAGAGGAAATCAAATTGCCTTTGTTTGCAGATGACATAATCCTATACCTAGAAGACCCCACTGTCTCATCCCAAAAGTTTCTTAAGCTGATAAGCAAATTCAGCGAAGTCTCAGGATACAAAATCAATGTGCAAAAGTCACAAGCATTCCTATACATCAACAACAGACAAACAGAGAGCCAAACAATGAATGAATTCCTATTCAAAATTACTACAAAGAGAATAAAATACTTAGGAATACAGCTAACAAAGGAAATGAAGGACCTTTTCAAGGAGAACTACAAACCACTGCTCAAGGAAATCAAAGAGGACACAAACAAATGGAAAAACATTCCATGCTTATGGATAGGAAGAATCAACATAATGAAAATGGCCATACTGCCCAAAGTAATTTATAGATTCAATATCATTCTCACTAAACTACCATTGACATTCTTCATAGAATTAGAAAAAACTACTTTGAAATTCATATGAAACCAAAAAAGAGCCCATATAGCCAAGACAATCCTAAGCAAAAAGAACAAAGCTGGAGGCATCATGCTAACTGACCTCAAACTATACTACAAGGCTACAGTAACCAAAACAGCATAGTACTGTACAAAAACAGTCACATAGACAAATGAAACAGAATAGAGAACACAGAAATAAGACCACAAATCTACAACCATCTGATCTTTGACAAACCTGACCATAAATAGCAATGAGGAAAGGACTCCCTATTTAATAAATGGTGCTGGGATAACCAGCTGGCCGGCCATATGCAGAAAATTGAAACTGGACCCCTTCCTTACACCTTATACATAAATAAATTCAACATGGATTAAACACTTAAATGTAAAACTCCAAGCTATAAAAACTCTAGAAGAAAATCTAGGCAATACCATTCAGGACACAGGCATGCACAAATATTTCTTTATGAAAATGGAAAAAGCAATTGCAACGAAAGCAAAAATTGACAAATCAAACCTAATTAAAATAAGGAGCTTCTGCAAAGCAAAAGAAACTATCATCAGAGTAACAGACAACCTACAGAATGGGAGAAAACTTTTGCAATCTATCCATCTGACAAAGGTCTAATATCCAGAATCTACATGGAACCTAAAATACAAGAAAAAAACAAACAACCCAATTAAAAAGTGGACAAAGGACATAAACAGACACTTCTCACCAGAAGACATTTATGCAGCCAACAAACATGAAAAAAATTTCAACATCACTGATCATCAGAGAAATGCAAATCAAAACCACAATGAGATATCATCTCGCATCAGTAAGAATGTTGATTACTAAGAAGTCAAGAAACAACAGATGCTGCTGAGGCTACAGAGAAACAAAATGGATCTTTTGCTGCACTTGGTCTATTCAGCTATTGATACTGTTGGTTTCAGACTGTTGGTGAGAATATAAATTAGTTCAACCATTGTCGAAGATAGTGTGGCAATTCCTCAAAGACCTTGAACCAGAAATATCATGTGTCCAAGCAATCCCATTACTGGGTATATACCCAAAGGAATATAAATCATTCTATTATAGAGATACATGCATGTGTATGTTTATTGTTATTCACAATAGCAAAGTCATGGAATCAATCCAAATGCCCATCAATGATAGACTGGATAAAGAAAATGTGGCATATATACACCATGGAATACTATGCAGCCATAAAAAGGAATGGATCATGTCCTTTGCAGGGACACAGATGGAGCTGGAAGCCATCATTCTCAGCAAACTAATGGAGGAACAGAAAAACCAAACACTTCTCACTTATAAGTGGAGGCTGAACAATGAGAACACATGGACACAGAGAGGAGATCAACACGTACTGGGGCTTATGGGAGGGGGTGTGGGGGAAGGGAAAGCATTAGGAAAAATAGCTAATGCATGTTGGGCTTAATACCTAGGTGATGAGTTGATAGATGCAGCAAACCACCATGGCACACATTTTCCTATGTAACAAACCTGCACATCCTGCACATGTACCCTGGAACTTAAAATAAAATAAAATAAAATTAGAAAAAATTAAAAATGAAAACGTGTATCTCTGTTAAGGGAAGGGTCAAGGCACATCAGAAGTATTTTTAGCTTATGGCAATTGTCAGACATGCTAATTGCTACCTGGTTAAATCAAACTTCTTAAAGATGATTTTTTTTTTTTTTTACTAATAATTTATTTGAAGCCAAACAGACATGGAGACTTTAAATTAAAGTAGAAGTTGATACTCAAAACGTAATCTTCCTAGAAATTTTTGAGCCCCTGTTGCTGCAATCAAATCACCCAAAGAGGCCGGGCATGGTGGCTCACGCCTGTAATCCTAGCACTTTGGGAGGCTGAGGCTGGCAGATCACTTGAGGCCAGGAACAAGACCAGGACGGCCAACATGGTGAAACCCTGTCTCTACCAAAAATACAAAAAAATTATCCAGGCATGTTTGTGCACGCCTATAATCTCAGCTACTCATGAGGCTGAAGCATGAGAATCATTCGAACCCGAGAAGCAGAGGATGCCGTGAGCCGAGATCGTACCACTGCACTCTAGCCTGAACGACACAGTAAGACACTGTCTCAAACAAGTAAAAAAATAAAATCACCCGAAGAGCTAACTAAAATTACCTGCAACATTATTTTAAAATATTACGTTTTACAGAACAGAAAACTTATTATTGTATTTTAAAAATCCAAATTTACTCTAAATCATATCATTGGTATCCTTTTTCTATTCACCTTCAGTGAATTCCTTCTACAGAACTATCTACTACAATGGAGAGGATTTCCCTCTGTTCTCAAACTTCTCTCTATATCACTCCACTCATGGAAGGTTGCCAGTATATTCCACTTAGGAAAAGATGTATTATACAAAATGAAAACTTAGCTCATTGTGATTTTAAAAAACCAAAACTAAGATAACACAAATGTTTATATCTATCTTAAGAATAAAAGCAAAAAGTTATCTTCCTCTTGTTTTGTCTATTTGTTCATTTGTTTTTATTGTGTTTCTGATCTTGTTTTCAGTGGCTCTGTGAGCGACTCAGTATTTACTCTCCCTAAGCCTTGGATCACCGTATACTTAGACAAGCTGAGTTGAGTTACCTTGAGAAAATTTGAGCTTTAGACTTTTGCGCTATTTTTAACCTCAGAAAACTACAGTGTTCCTGGAGTCTAAAATTACTATACCTGGAAGGAGCTAATTTCCATCTGTGCTTTGAACTTATACGGAAACCATACCCACCTTTATCTATGTGCCTTATAGGTTAATTTGCCACAGGATGTTCTGTCTGGTCCTCTCTGGTATTATTCAGCTGATAAAAACTGCTTGGAAATGTGACTACCCACATTTTACCCTTATTATATTGTCCAAATTGATTCAGATCATCCCAGCTCTCTCTTTCTCTCTTTGCCTCTGAAATTTGATTTTGCTGTTGCCAAGAATGAACTGTTCCTTAGGGAAACTGGTAAAAATTCTGATTCCATGTCACCTTGAACGTAAGTGTCAGGTAATTTTAGTTTTTCCTCAATTTAAAATCACTGTTTTATCCTCTTAGGTGTCTTTGAAGGCAGGTAGAGAGAAGAATTGATCCTTATAAAGTCATTTACCACTCACCCTTTCAACTATAGCATGTCTACTAACAAGAAATTAAGCTATCCCCAATCAGCAAGAATTAGTATTTAATAGAGTTATCAAAAACAAAAGGTATATCCCACACTGATAATAAATAAATCTGTATACCTAAGAGTTAAATTTTCATTTCAAAGGGAAAACACCAGTCCTGATTTTCTGGGTTGGGATTAAAATCTTAGATCTTTCTGGTTTTCATCTAATTTCTGAGGCCCTCATGAACCCATTACTTTATTACCTGCAGCCAAAAAAATCTCCCTAAGGCTGTTCTCCAGGTATGGTTTCTTGCAAAGGGCACAAAGAACAAATTTCGAGTTACTATAAGAAAAAACACCCTGCTTTAAAAAGGAAGAAAGAAAGAGAAAGAGAGAGAGAGAGGGAGGGAAGGAGACAGACAGAGAGAGAGAGAAAGAGAGAGAGGAAAGAAGGAAGGAAGGAAGGAAGGAAGGAAGGAAGGAAGGAAGGAAGGAAGGAAGGAAGGAAGGAAGGAAGGAAGGAAGGAAGGATGGATCTTAAATCTCAAACTGGTAAGCTAGATGCCTTAACACATCCTTCCCACTGCCTAAGCCACTTCATCAACCACTCTTCTCCCTCTCCCTCTTTCTTCTTCTTCTCCTTCTTCTTCTTCTTCCTCTTCTTCTTTTCTTCCACAAGGTCTTGCTCTGTCACCCAGGCTGAAGTACAGTGGCGCAATCTCGGCTCACTGCAACCTCTGCCTCCTGGGTTCAAGCAATCCTCCCACCTCACGCTCCCAAGTAGCTGGGACTACAAGCATGTACCACCACCACGCCCGGCTAATTTTCGTGTTTTTTGTTTGTTTGTTTTTGCTTTTGTTTTTGCTTTTGTTTTTTGGTAGAGATGAGGTTAAGTCATGTTGTGCAGGCTATCTACTATTTTCTTCTTATGCCCCAAGAAGAAAAAATCTGAGAAACATTTAACCACAGCAGAAATGTAAAGAAATCAGCTATGGTATATAGTTATTAAGAAGAATGAGTTGTATCCAGGTAGACCAACCTATAAAAACAGCCATGATCTATTAATTTGAAAATAAAATGAAGACATTGTACAACAATATATACACCATGACCCGATTTTTAAAAAATGAATAAACAAGAAAACAAAACTAAACACAATAGAAGTTCATAAATCTCTGTGAGCCCAGAGGAATATACACAGGTACATTCAGCCAAAGGTTAGCATTAGATACCTCAGGAAAGTGTAATTAGAAAGAAGAAAGTAGAAATTAAAGTTCTCTGTCATATTTCTATAATGCTTTGACTTTTGAAAATAAATATTTATTATCTTATAATTAAACAAAACAAAAATTTAAGGGATAAAAGCTAAACTAAGGAAGACACATGCATCATACATGAGAAATAATTTTTGATTCAGTTCAGTAAGTATTTGTTCAGTGTAGGGACTGATTAGATATATAATATTACACATGGTGCACTTTGCTAAAGTAATAGAAAATCTGATTCAAACTGGCTTAAATAAGGACATTTATTGGTACACATAACCAAAAGTCAGTCATGATGTGGATTTTAGGAGTGACACCTGCGCATTGATTTCATCCTCAGTCTGAAGGAAAAAGAGGCAGAGTTGTGAGATACATCTCCATGTCCAGAATATGAGTGACCTCCTTTTTGGAAGCTACCCCAGGAGATGAAGGAAATGCTTTCAGGAAATCTTTCCTTGTGCTTCCTCAGCTCAAACTGTATTGCACTCCTAATCATGATAAATTCATTGGCAAAAAAAAAAAAAAAGGAAAATTTAGATCAATGAAACTACTGTTAGAGTGGGGTGTGAAGATGGCCTCTTCTGAGATATTCAGGGATGAATATCTGAATAAATTTCCATTAGCAAAGAGAAAGAAGAAATTGTGGCTTTGGTCAAACAACAGTGAACAATGGTGGCATGTCTTTACCCTAACAGTGTTTACACTGTTGCAGAAGGCAAGCAATAAAAAGAAATTCTAACTGTGAAGAGTGTTATGAAAAGGGAAGTATATACAGTGCTATGCTTTCAGAATAGATAGCAAGGATTTACCATTGACAAGTGGGGGTGCGGAAGTTTACAGAAGACCACCCTGAGGAATGTTTAAGACCTGAAGAGAGAGGAACTCTACTAAATCCAAATTTATGACTTAAATTAGATAAGTAAAATAACATTTGTACCAGAATTTCACTGAATTCTTCTCACTCTGCACTGACCCATAAAGCTTCACTAGAAACTTGTGATCATTTGTATCTCTGTTAAGGGAAGGGTCAAGGCACATCAGAATTCTTTTCAGCTTATGGCAATTTCCTGACATGCTAGTTGCTACCTGGTTAAGTCAAACTGCTTAAAGATAAATTTTTTACTAATAACATATGAAGACATGAAGGCCAGTGGGTGTGATATGTTTAAAGAACTGAAAGCAATGCCAACGGCCAGAGCCTAGAGAAACCAATGCTAAGGTTACGTCTGGTGTATGTTAGGAAAACTCCCACAAATTATCAAGGAAAAGACAAATGCCCTGACAGAAAAATGGGAAAAGTAGTTCACAAGAAATAGAAAAAGGAAATAAACAGAAATATTGCTTCGTCTACTAACAATAAAAGAAAAGCATTTTGAAATACGTTCCATTTTTCATTTACCAAAATAAAAATTAAAAACTAATTCTGGAGTTCAGTCTTCAATTAGGACATAGGCATTTGCTACAGTGAATATAAACTCCTACAACTTTTCTAAACAGCAATTTGACAATAAGTCCAAAATTTCAAAAATGACTGACTGCCTTTTGAACCTCACAATTCAACCCCTTGGAATTGATCTCAAATAAACAAACGAAACCAACAAAACCCACGAGTGTGAGTAAATATGTTCAGGGATGTTCATCACAGCATTTTATGTAATATTGTAAAGCAATACTGAATGGAATTGTTACTGAGTGAAAAGCAAATTAAAATAGTATTAGAATCTGACTTCTCAGCCAAGCACAGTGGCTCACACCTGCAATCTCAGCACTTTGGGAGGCTGAGGCAGGAGAATTGCTTGAGGCCAGGAGTTTGAGACCAGTATGGACAATATAGCAAGAACCCGTTTCTACAAAAAATAAAATATATATAGCTGGGCAATGGGGGCATGTGGCTGTAGTCCTAGCTACTTACTTGGGAAGCTGAGGTGGGAAGATGGCTTAAGCCCAGAGTTTGAGGCTGCAGTAAGCTATGATTGCACCATTGCACTCCAGCCTAGGCAAGGGAGCCTCAGAAGAACTGCAGATTAAGGTCTGGGTGGTGTACAGGAATCTGGAGGAAATCTTGGGCCAGGTGAAATATCTTCCCAGGAAACTTGCAGCCATGATTCCAGAGGCATAATTTGAATTATAGTCAAGAAAATACAACAAATTTAGAGCCAAGCATCAGATCCTGGGAGTAAAATGAAATCATAAATTGAAGAATTAAGAAATTAGCTCAGAAGATGGGAAAATCTCATTTATGAGTATGTGAGGGCCCTGAGACACATAGAATGTTTCAGGTGCACTTTTATATGGATGCCTGTTTATCACAGTTGACCTCCAGTACCAGTTCCATGTGATCCTCCACCCAAACATTTCTGAGCCATAAGCCCTATCCTAGTGTACATCCATCAGTGGTAATCAGTGGTATTTACTCAGACTTAAACAAAGTAGCTGGGCCTATGCACCAGGACCCAGAGGACAGGATTTTCTCCAACTACTATTCTATGGGACTGTGTCCAGCCCACCTGGATTCTATGAGCACCCAGTGTTCATTGTCTTATTGGAATAGTTAGAAGAGGGAGGAAGACAAGAAGAAAAGAATAAGCTAGTAAAGAGAAGAAGAAAACTAGCAGTTGCACTTACTAAAGCAGACTACAGCATTTACAAATCATCAGATAAAGGGCACCTTGAATAGACAGAGAGGAATATTTACAAAAGCAGCTGGTTTCCTGGGGATGTAACTGTAAATGTACCCACTGATTTTGCAGCAGCATTCTTCCTCCACTCACATAGTTTATGTGCAGCCCTCTGCCAATGAGAAGATATGGCTGGCTAGTCAGTTGACCTTCTATACACAGACAGTTAACTTTGTGGCCTAGTGTAATAAATCATAGACGTGTCTTGAAAGCCTTCCTGGTGTCAAACACTCTGGTTCTCATTGACCCTGAATGAAACCTGTGCCAGCAACCAGAACTTCAAGATACAGCAATGCATTAGCTGATGCCCCGGGAGAGGCGGCAGATGGGTGTGAAGGCACTTGGTGCCAGGCTGGAATGACCTAACATGGCCTGAAATACTGTGAGAAATCCTCATGCTGATCTGGGGAAAGTCTGTTTAGTCACGAGTGTGGGGTTGTTCATCTGTTTGTCTCTCTTCTGAGCCAGGATATCAAGACTGTCAGTCATTCTGCCTCATCCATACATTTCACAGCCTGGGATACAGAGCTCATCAATGCCATAAGGAAGTGAGGACTCAGACTGTGTCAGAGGAAATCTTTCTGGCATGGGTCTGAAAATGGAAGCTGGAGCTGTACCTGGACTAACTCTCCTGGGCTACTATCAAACAGTGAGGGAAACCCACAGTCTCAGGTGAAGGTTTTCTCTCTTTGGGATGCTGTGGCCACGAACAAGTGGCCACTGTTGGCTCTACTATGCAGAAATGACTTTGTTTTCACCAAAATTCATTTCCTTTTCATCTGGTGCACACAAGCTACACCATATTTCTGCCTCCACTGCAGGAAGGTATATCCACATAACCAACTTCTATCCATGGGAATATCTGTGAAATGATGGAAGCCATTTTCAAGTTTGGCCCATAAAAATCTTCCAGGTGTCCAGGCATGGTATCTCTTTTATCACTGGCTGTATATTGTAATACAGCTGTATATTGGAATACTAGCTGTATATTGGAATACATTGGAATCTGCATGCTGAAGATACTAGAGCTTCCATCATTCTGGATTCCTGGGTGACTGCTTGGAACCAACGGGGGACATTTGAATTGGATTGTTATATGAAAATGAAATCAACTATTCTTATATTAAGCTATTGATTTGAGGGGTTTATTGTCACAAAAGCTATCACTACTTTAATGAATACACAGATTGATTTTCATGTCACCTTTGTGGGGTCAGGGTAATATACCTAGAATGATGTTTGGACCAGTGATTACCCAGGCAGCCTGAGGAAGCATGGCTAGAGAAAGAATTTTAATTCCTTTAAGAAAGAAGCAAAACTAACTGCTAGAAAAACAGCCCCAAAAGTCAGAGTCAGTGGAGGAAGTCATTCACAAGATACTAAGCAATAAGACTTTAGCCAGGATGCCAGGGAGCAAGTCAAGTTGCAGAGCATGAAGACAATCAGAGCACATGGTATGGAACAAGGGCAGAGGAGATGTGAGGGCAACAAAAGTCTGTTTTCTTCAAATGATAATAGAGAGAGATTTGAAGGCATAAAAGAACTATGTAAAACCAGGTAACTTCAGCCCCTACCTTTAAGCCAGCTCTGCACCCCATTAACTTCCTGAGGTCTTTACACACTGGCATCATTCTTATAAAGTCCATTTCTTAAGGTTTACAAATTCTTGGGTCATTTCCCAAATTCTCTCATCTACCGTTGGTGTGCACTTGTGTTGTAATAGATTTTATTATTATTTCTGTGTGGTAAGGCCAACACATCAGGAGATGACTGCCATTGAAAAGATAGTTTGTGCTACTAACAGTTCCCAAGAAAGAGTACATGTCACGCCATAGGAGGCTATACTGGGATCTGTCACAGGGCAGAGAGAGAAGGGGAACTGTGGGCTGAAGCTTCTATTGTGCATTGCTCACGGGTGAGGCAGGGTATGCAGACTTGGGATTGGCTAGTGTGACTAATCCAGCGAGCTCTAGAGCCTAAGGGCTGTTCCTAATTGTCTGAATGGGGGAATTAGGGCAGGTGGGGTTTATGGCTGACTTAGGGAATAAAAGCTTGATAGGGAAGGTGTTTGTGGGTATGGACTTAATCAGCTGTTCAAGAAGGGCAACTGGCCAGCCTCTAACCAGGTCCCCCAAACTAGGTCAAGACAGCATTTGAATAGCTATATTATAACCTGTCCCACAGTGACAGTGTTTTCATGGTTCATTTACTAGCCCTCACCATATCCCATGTCCCAGATTTTAATTTTTGTCATCTGCATGATTGCTGAGTATACCCTTGTGCATAATGGTTTCCTTTCCAGAAGAGGAAGGAACTGCTGTTTTTACTCTAGTGTTACTCCTAACCATTCTAACTCCATAGTACTATGTCAGCTACTTTGGGAATTATATTGAAAGCACCCAGATAAGCACCCAGGCTACAGAAAGGGTCAAATTTCCATGAGGCTCTGCTTCTGAGAATCAGGGCTTCATGACCAGAGCCATGGGCCTTCAGATCTCCTGAGATCCCATGGTCAAGCTAGCATTCCTGAGAAAGGAGGTATCTGACTTTCAGTTAATAAAGACCTGAGTAGGAACTTCACCAGCCTGAGTCCCTACTCACTACCTAAATCTTTTCTGCCTTTCTGACGGTCACCATGTCTGAAAATTTTTCCAGGAATAACCTAGCACAAAGAAACTACCATTGTTTGTATTATCTAGATCTCAAAAGTCTTCTATTGCCCTGGCCTCCAGAAGCTGCATGCCTGCCTGGCCTGCCTAGATTTCTGCCCTACAGTCAGACCTTCTCTGAAGATATAAGAGCCAATAATGCTTAATAGGGATCTTGAATTCATTTCCTGTGTCTCTTGCTTGCAAATGAGAAACATTTTACTTTAGGCCACAATGTGGTTATGCATGTTTTACCTGTGTCAGAAATTGTGGGGTGGCACTGCTGCAAATTACCAGCGCTGAGTTGGGTTTAGTAATGCTGAACCTGGTATATACTGAGATGAAGAAGTGATGAATAATGTAGACAAATCACAAGCTTAGAGCCAGCCAACCATGGAGGAGTTGAGGACAAGCTGAGCAGGGCCAGAGGCAACAGGATGAGTCATGAGGCCCAAGCTAGGTTGATTGGGACCATTGGATTCTAAAGGAAAATCCTTCATGAATGAGGAAGAATAAAGTGAAGGAAACAAAAAAGTACAGGTAAGAGGTTGGATTGGCAGTATTACGATGTAAAAAACACCTGAGTTTCAGTGTCTGTACAGACACAGGTTTAAATTTTTGTTCTGAAACCAGCCCAACTGTCCCATAGAACTGATGTTTATGATTTCTTTTGAAAAAACCTAGAAATTGACCCTTGCAGTTTTAAAACTTGAGAAACTTGCATTGTCTTATCTGAGTTCCTTTCTCAGGAAACCAACCATCAGGCCTCCCAGACAGTGTCAAGAAACTGAAATTTTCCAATCTATCACTGCATCTGGACGAGACGTCAGACCCAACACCTGTCATGATCGCCTAGCCAACCACTTGCTGCCTGGTAACCAACTCCTCTTCCTTACCCCCTTCTCCAATTCCTGTTTTCCCATGTGGAGTTCCATTTCTTCCCTGCTATATAAACCCCTAATTTTAGTCACTTGCAGAGACAGATTTGAGATTGATCTCCCATTCTTGGCTGCAACACTAGAAGCCTCCTTCCCTAGTGATACTTGTCTCAGTGACGGGCTTTCAGCAGGACTTAGAAGGAACCCCTGGTGTTTTGGTAACAGTACCCCCACTTTATGAGTCCTGTAGCCTCTTAAAATTCAATTAACCACTTGAAGCTTTAAAGATTTATAAAATAGAATAATATCTACCTCCCAGAGTCATTATAAGGACTGGCGATTATACATTTAAAGATAAAGTATTTGCATCACCTAGCAGGAGTCAAATAAATGACTTCCATTAATGTAATTATTTGGTTGTGGACTTTCTATGGGCTTAAACAGCAATAAAAGTCTTAACCAGGAACTGACAACCAAAATTATTATTTGTAACACTGACCTTGCTTCAACCAACATTGAACCTTTATTTAGCATTTACGTATTTTAGAACTTCTTCATTAAGCAAAGTAAACACCTTTTATATGTAAAAGTCTGAGCTAGCTGCCAAAAACACAGCTCTACCCACCCCCACCCCAAGCACATACCATAATGCTTCCTGGTTTTTGTTTTGTTTTGTTTTGTTTTGTTTTGGAGACAGTCTCACTCTCTCGCCCAGGCTGGAGTGCAGTGGCCAATCTTGGCTCACTGCAACCTCTGTCTCCCAGGTTCGAGCAATTTTCCTGCCTCAGCCTCCCAAGTAGCTGGGGCTATAGGCACATGCCACCACACCAAGCTAATTTTTTGTATTTTAGTAGAGATGGAGTTTCACTGTGCTGCCCAGGCTGGTCTGGAACTCCCGAGCTCAGGCAATCCGCCCACCTCGGCCTCCCAAAATGCTAGGATTACAGGCATGAGCCACCGCACCCAGCCAGTGTTTCCTGTTTTTACAGACTATCCATCTTTGTTTTAAATGGTCAGTGTTTTAAAGATTTGTTACTAAATTTAAGTTTTCCTCACTTCTATACAATAGTAGACTGATTTGGCTGCCTTTTTGTTCTTCTAAATTTTCTTTTTTTATTAAGCCAACTGTTTGTTCTGGCACCATGTTAAAGTATGTACCTTTTAGTCTATTTATACGTGTCACATCTTGGATTGACTTTTTATTCCCAGTTTCTTCCTGGCAAAGACAATGAACACAGTGAGCATACTTAATAAATGTTACATAATAATAACTATTAAATGTTCCTTAAAAAATCTCAAGCAGATTTTTTATCTTTAGCTTCTACTTTGGGATAATTATATCCTTCCACAAAGCTATTTATAGCTCCCATCAGGAAGAACAACTTAAAAAAATGTGTTCACGGTCCTGCCAAAACTGTGGTGAAAGTGATTTAAACTCTGAAGATCTGTTGCAAGTGTTCAAAATGGCATTCGACATATGTATATCTAATTCCAACAACAGAAAACTTTTCCCAGTCCAAATTTCCATGACGGAGGTGGTCATGGAATATGACTTGTCCATATCCCCATCATCATTCATTCTGATTACCCAAAACAGTCACAGAAACACACCTTACATGCTGGTGTTATCAGTCCATCTGTATGTGCACTCTTCATCTGCATCATAAGTCATGTTCTCCCTCTACCCCGTGAAGAGCCTGAGCCTGAGCATATTTAGTCGACACCACAAGATGCAGTCATAGGGCCACCTTATAAATAAGTGAAATGGAGGACCTCCTGCATGACATGAATTGGAAATCATAGGGTCTATATATATATATATATATATATATGGTTCAGAATTCAGGGCTGCCGGATTTAGCAAGTACAAATTAGCAATCTTATTCACTCTACACATTAATCCCCAAACTTGCCTAGATGGTATAAGAAAACCCCCAGATTACTTTCTCTTAAGTCCAGGAAGCAGGTTAGAACAGTAGGTGAGTCACCAGAGACTGAAAACATGGGCGTTGATCTCAGTTCTTGCTAGCTAGAACTTATTTGGCTTGGAAAAGTCCATTCTAGTTTTTATTAGCAAGATTCTATTATCAAGTTCCACTTCCAGACTTTGAGAGGGTACCGCTCTCTGTCAGCCACCATGGTAGATGCTAGGGAAACCACGAACAAGCCTAGCGCCTGGCCCTCAGGGAGCTTAGCATCCAGTAGGAGAGAAAGTGTAATTAAAGGAGAAAGGTGGGGCTAGAAATAAAGATCTATGTCTATATAAGAAGTCTTGGGTTAGAGAGGTGGGAAGAGGTGGCTGGCATCACATCTGTTAGATTACATTTTTTTTTGAGACGGAGTCTCGCTCTGTCGCCCAGGCTGGAGTGCAGTGGCGCGATCTCGGCTCACTGCAAGCTCCGCCTCCCGGGTTCCCGCCATTCTCCTGCCTCAGCCTCCCGAGTAGCTGGGACTACAGGCGCCCACAACCGCGCCCGGCTAATTTTTTGTATTTTTAGTAGAGACGGGGTTTCACCGTGGTCTCGATCTCCTGACCTTGTGATCCGCCCGCCTCGGCCTCCCAAAGTGCTGGGATTACAGGCGTGAGCCACCGCGCCCGGCTACATTTTTTATATTTCCCTTCAGTATGCCTCTTGTTTCACTGTAGATTTGTTTTCATGAGAAGGCTTTTGCCCTCAGGAGAAATCAAATAGAACCCACTGCTTGGCAATAGCAGCCTTCACACAGATTCACATATAGTGATGTCTTGCATTCTAGGTTAATCATCGCTTTTGAGATTACCTTTGGGGAAACTGTGTAAGAAAAATCTTTTCTTCTCTCTCCTGTCAGAGAGAAATGTCTTCTGTGCCATTTGCAGTTACCTTGCTAATGAGTCCACAGAGAGGTGGTAAGTACAGAAAGGTATCTCTGGCTGACAGCTTCCCAAGGAGTCCCAACATCCATGAACAAAGAGTTCTTCCAGTTTAAGTCCAGCAAAAGTGATAGCAATACTTACCAGAGCAGGTGGGCTATGAAAGGTCAGCTTAGGTCCCCTCAGAAGTTTAAGTCCAGGCAGCGTAGATGAACTCCTTAAAAATTGTTATCTTATTTAAGATACTACAAAAGTTCCATTATTATTGCTTCTACTAATAAAAACATATCTATCTGATAAAGATATTTTCCAGAATCATTTGTCTGGCCTCTTCTCACTTGATAACAGGTTTTTCCAAAGCTTGCAACCTCACTATTCAGCCCTTTCCTTTCTGACAGTAAAATCTCACTGACTCAAATGAAGCGGGAAAGAGCTCTAAAGTTGAGAGTTGGGGAGTCTGGTTTGAATCCCAACTCTGTTTCCTAACTGCTGCAAAAATTTGGTCCAGTCATTTAATTGCCCCAGAACTAGTTCCTTGTCTGCTTATTAGGGCATAATGTATTCAAAAACCTCTAATGGAGGTTCTGTCACAGAACAGATGATAAATTACATAATTTAAAAATATTCTGTCTCATTATTTTCAAATATATCTAACAAATTACAGTACCACAGTTTTTTGGGACAGTTTTTTATACAAAGTACTCAATCGATTAAGCAATTCTAATTCTTGTAACAATCATGAATTTAAGGGTATCTTAAAACACTGCCATTTTACAACATATTGAAAGTTTGGTGACACAGTAAGAATTTCAAAACTGGTGTGGGGACCCAAAGGGCCCAACTTTGTGCTCAGTACTATCTGATTTATCTTTGACAGTTAAATATGCTCCAGTAACAATTTATATTATTAATTGGTTTAATCAACCTTAGATAAACTATATACAAACCAGTGCCTGTGCCTGCTTATCCTACATTCCAAACTGATGGGTGTTACTGTATTTATATATATATATATAACAGATAGGTTTTTTGTTTGTTTGTTTTGGATAGAGTCTTGCTCAGTCGCCCAAGCTGGAGTGCAGTGGTGAGATCTCAGCTCACTGCAACCTCTGCCTCCCGGGTTCAAGCGATTCTCATGTTTCAGCCTCCCAAGTAGTTGGGATTACAGGCATGTGCCACCATGCCCAGCTAATTTTTGTATTTTAGTAGAGACAGGATTTCGCCATGTTGGCCAGGCTGGTCTCGAACTCCTGGGCTCAAGCAATCTGCCAGCCTCAGCCTCCCAATTGCAGGGATTACAGGTGTTAGCCACCACACCCAGCCAAAGATAGACGTTTAATGACACGCAGAGAAGTCCCACTGAGTCAGTTTATATATGAAGATGCCAATATCATTCTGATCCCCAAACACTGATCTCTTCTGAACACTGGTTTTCTCTTCATTGTTTTAAAAAAACAAAACAAAACAAGACAAACAAAAAAACAATGTCTACTAATAATATTAATTGAGTGCATACCACGGCCCAGCTCTGACTCAACACTGGGGATGCAGCAGTAAGCAAAACACTGCCTCACTGACTCAAGGGGCTCAGTCTGGTGAAGGAAATCACCACTTCTTAGGGTGAGCTCTTTCAGAGGAGTTTTCCTCTGTGGAACTGCTGGAGTCCTTGGCAGTTCTTTATTCTTTGGGTTTTCCGTCCCCAGAATACCTAGGCAGGTGGCTCCAGCAAGGGTAGGGTACAGGGGAGAGCAGTGATCAGGAAAGTCTCACACTGCCTCCTCCAACATTTAGGCCCCACCCAGCCTTGCCAGATCTTCATCACCTCCAGCTCCTTTCCCTCATTCTTGGCTACTACAGATAACTCCCAGTACTTCAGACAAATTAGTACATAATTGAACCCCAATTATGCACCAGGGTGAGAGTCTATTCAAAAGGAGTTCTGAGATCCATGTGATCTGAGGACATTAGTTGGGTGCTCCAGTATTTCTGCTGCAGTCAGCAGGTTCTGTGAATGTTCTATGACATTACAGATGCTGTGTCCCAGGCTCTAAGGGCCCCAGTCAGCCTAATAGTCTTATTTATGACTTATCCAAATACAGTTCATGACTTAAAACCAAGACTAAACCAATCTCAGTTTAGCATTAATATCCCCATCTTGGAATACAGATTTTGCTGCTGATTTTCTGATGCATTAAGAGTAATACTCATTCAGTATGACATTTAGTAAGCTCCACTCACTAGGGGATTGGTTCAGTTATCAGAGAATAATAGGGGAAGGTGGCCTAGATGTGAATCCTAGTTATTCCTGAAAAATGTACTTAACTTCTTGGGAACAGTTACCTCAGCTAGAAAAGGGGAAATACTGTGCATTAAATAGATTGACGGTGTATTTAACCACAATTAGAGGCCAAAATATGGCATCTGTTATTATTGGTACTATTATTGTACTTTCACACTTAGAATAACTATAAACGCTCTTAAATTCCTTAAAAGGATCACCTTTGATAAGTATCACAGAAAATGAGAACTTATATAGAAAGGATACTGGTTTACATAATCATCTGATCAATTATTACTCCCTTCTAAGGAAGTTTCAAAATCAAGTAAATATCAGAGCAAAATATGGTGCCCTGTGATTATGCACATTAAACACAATGCAGTCAGAATGTGTATCCCATCCTCTGCAACAAGTTTAACTTGGTCATTTTATTATTAAACTCCCACTTATGCAACACAGATTTATGTGGCTGTATTTTTGGACCACCATCTCCAGCATTATAGAAGGATTTTATTTCATACAGTACTTTAAATTTGGAGATCTCCATTATGATGGTCTTCTGATGAGTTAATTTAGCTAAGCTATAGTTCCCAGTTATTCCATCAAATACTAATCTAGGTGTTGCTGTTAAGTATTTTGTAGATGTGATTAAAGTCTATAATCAGTCCACACTAACTAAAGGAGATTAATAATCTGGATGGGACTGATTCAAGCAGTTGAAAGGCCCAAAGATTAGAGCTGAGGTTTCCCTAAGGAAGAAACTCCATCTGTGGACAGCACCTTCAGCCTGTGCCTGAGAGTTCCAGTCTTCCCTTCCTGAAAGCCTGCCTTTCATATTTCGGACCTGCCTAGCCAGCCCTACAATCATATAAGCTAATTCTTTGCAATAAATCTTATTCTCTCCTACTGGTTCTGCTTCCCTGCTTAAACCTTGACTGATACAGCCATGAAACTTACTTTTTTTCCCGTTTTTATATTAAATCTAATTGACTGCACCTTGATAGTGAAGGCAGAAATTGCTCTATAAGGGTTCTCTTTATTATGGATGAATTGAGTGGGGTTCATTAGTCTCATAGTAGATGTGACTATTCTTTTAATTCAACATGTTGCTTTAATATCTATTTTGCTGTATCTTTCTTACTTTTTTGTGTCAGAAGGAAACATCAAATGTAGATTCAATAACAACCTGCTTTTGTAAATCAACCTTCTTTTGTGACTTACAACCCTCATGTTTAACTGGCACAAAACTGAAACTCTCATACAAATAAATGATGTTTCCTATGGATTTATAAGTACAGAAAGGCCTTTGCTTTTAGAAATGGAAATGCAGTATGAAATCATTTCATCAAAATAGAAGCAGACATTATCATTGCTTTGCCAAACTGACAATCTAATTTTAAATAATTCAGCAGTAAAATTTTCATCACTTTCCTAGACAGAATTTCTTAAAGCTGTTTAACAGCTTTATAACTCTACTAACAATTGTTGACTATACTACTAGTTTTTTGTCATATCATCTTGAACTACTCTGAGAACTTCTAAAACTAGAATACAGTTATATGCACACAGGTCTTGAGGTCTAATTTGAAAATAAGAACCCAAAGGAAGCACAATCTGAAGCTAAATTCAGCTTTTAACAGAAATTATTATTCATGATAAACTTTTCTAAATGAGATGCAGTAGTCCTTTTTTTTAAAAAAACTCCACTTTAGAAATGTTAAATATTTATTTATTTTCTTATTAGGAGCTGTTTTCTTGGTTGTGATAAGAATATGCACAAATAACCATATTTTTTTATTTTTTTATATTTAAATATTAGAACCCATAATTCAAGGTGTTTCTTTTTCTCCATATAGGTCAGTTACTATTGTAAAATAAATTAATTTTAATCACAAAGGTCTAGTACCAATAGATATCTGAGAAACTTATAATTTACCTCCAATAACAAACTTGTGCTTTGACATTTTTTATTATAAAAACTGAGTTTTCAATGAAGGCAGTTTAGCAGGACTATAGTTGTGAAAATAAATCTGAATGTAGCCATTCTTTAAACTTAAACTAAAAATCATTGTAGAATAAAATGTCAAGCAAGTGAAAACTTTTCTGTGATATATACAGAAATGATACATACGTAAATATTTTCACATAAACAAAAACAAAGATCAAGAAAAAATTTAAATATCTTTGTGGGCAACAGAAATACAGAGATTAAAAAGGTTATTTTATTTTACTTCAATGCTTCCATCGAACACAACTGGCAGAGCAATGGGAATTACATAAATCTTTACATTTCTTCAGGGAATTACATACAATAAAGATACCTCTCTAGAAGAAAATAAAATATTAGCATAATTAGACTGCTGACAGTCATGACTTTCAATTTAGTCACCTTTTTTGCTCTACTGTGAAGCTATATGCTTTATCAGTATTTTGCCAGTTGAAAGAAAATAAAGCTAACACTGGCAAGATCCAGCACAAACACAGGTGGCAGCAAATTAGGCACAATGTTGTGTAGATTTTCCTCTCAATGTGGATTACCCATGCCTAGAAGATAATGGCTTGCGACGCAAAACAAACATTGTGGGATAAAACAGACAATATTTAAATAGATATATTTTCTACAGGAATGTTTCCTGAAGTGTTTCCCAGGGACTACCTGAGCCAGAGTCAGGCAGAGTGCTCAATAAAATAAAAATGCACATTCCTGGGCTCAACCACAGACCCTCTGGGGGCCCAGGAATCTGTACTGCTAACAAGCTCCCTTGGGAATGCTTAAACACGTATTAAAAGTTTAAAAAACATGACTTCATACTATTTGGAATTTCTCTTGCATCGTTCTTTTGACCACAAATATTTCGTTTGTGGTCATGCTTCTTACTAGCCAGAAGGAAAAATAGGCAAACAAAAAACCATTTCGGATTATGCCTGTCAGCAGTGAGAATTAGTAGTAGTATCTTTCCCTGCCTCAAGAAAATATGGGGGAATAGGCAACAAATGATTTTGCTCCTACATTTCTCAAAGGTGCTCCGTAGTACTTATTTTTAAAGCTTTCAAAATGTATACATAATAAAAATGTTCAAAATGATTTGTAAACTCTCATCAGATCAAGATAATCCAGTGTAAAAAAAAACTGCTGTTCAGTGTTGTTGCTGAATTCTCACAAAGACCCCTTCATAATCTTTGTTCACAAACAGGGAGCGTCTCGGCAGGCACTCCAGAACTCTCACCAAATGAGGCACTGCCTATTAAGTAGCATGAAAGTACCTAAAGACTGCCCATAAAACAGGAACAAAGAAAACAAAGCTCAGTTTCAACTCCAGCCAAAAAGGAGTCTTCATGACCTACCAATATGTAAGATGAATACAGATCATGCTGACTTTCCTCAGAGAAAGTCTAATAAAAAAAAGTCCGTATCGATATCTGCTTGAAATCTAGTTTATATTGAAAATGGAAAGCAAAATACAACATGCTACTAGTATCTACTACAGTGCTTATGTCCTATAAAATCCCTATGGACAAAAACAATTTTACTTGTGAATAAAAATTAGAAATGAAAGAGGTAGGTGACTATCATTTGAAGATAATCCCAAAAACATGTTGAATAATATGCTTGAGTCTCCAAAGAGCTCTTTAACTGGTCAATGAGTTCCAACACCGGTACAGTTTCCTTAAGAGCAGGGTTTCCCAGGTCTTTCATGATGTCATCAACCTTTCAATGCCCTAAACTCCGGACACAGTGCCACAAGCTCTTCAGATATTTAATATTAAGAAATAGCGAATGAAGTAAAATGTAAAGAAGTAATACTAGAGACCAAAGAGTGAGGTGATGCTGAAGTCAGCTTGGCTCTTCAAAAATCTATACCCTAGTATGGAGGAAAGCACATTTGAGTTGGACAGGACGTTAGAGATTCATCTAATCCAACTCTCTGGTTTTACAAATGAAGAAATAGAAGCTTATTTTTTTCCACTGGCTCACAAAGCACTAACATCCTGAAAAGATGCTGTAAGTCCACAGTTAACTTACTTAATTAATCAATGATGTAGCCAAGTGGCTATACTTTCAGCCCTTATCCCTGTGGGCTGTTTTATAAAGTGAGCCACTGGTAACAGAGAAGCTGACCAAGGCCTTAGATGTACCTGGGAGCAGACTGTCAGCAAGAGAAAAATAATTTGAAATGTCAGACATGCCCCATTAAAACTTGTTCTAGGCTCAGACCAGGGTTCATTTTTCCTTCTTTGTAGGAGACACACATCTGAGTACGTTCACAAACTCCAGCTCTGCTAGGGCAAGCATTGGGGCAATACTGTTTTACCCAGAACACTTAGAACTAACACAGGTGGACAACTAGAAACCCCCAAACCCACAGGCACAAGACCTACACACAACTCTTTAATTTCTCAATAATTGTTAGTCACTTGTTTTGCAAATCAAAAACAAAAAAATCACTGGATTTCCTTCATAGCCTTATTTATCTAAGATTTTTAAGTCTCACATTAAACAGTGGTTGTAAATCAGGTGTGGTGGCTCATGCCTGTAATCCCAACATTTTGGGAGGCCAAGGCAGGCAGATCGTTTGAGCTCAGGAGTCTGAGACCAGCCTGGGTAACATGGTGAAACCTTGTCTTTACAAAAGAAAATACAAAAAATTAGCTGGGTGTGGTAGCACACACGTGTGTGTGTGTGTGTGTGTGTGTGTGTGGTTCCAGCTATTCAGGAGGCTGAGACAGGAGGATTACCTGAGCCTGCAAGGTTGAGGCTACAATGAGAAAATACAAAAAATTAGCTGGGTGTGGTGGCACACGCGTGTGTGTGTGTGTGTGTGTGTGTGTGTGTGTGTGTGTGGTTCCAGCTATTCAGGAGGCTGAGACAGGAGGATTACCTGAGCCTGCAAGGTTGAGGCTACAATGAGCCATGATCACACCACTGCACTCCAGCCTGGGTGGCAAAGCGAGACTCTGTCTCCAAAAAACAAAAAGTAGTTGTAAGTGATTATATTTTTTCTTTTCTATTTTCCAGTGTTTCTGTAATGCCTTCATATTTCTTTTGGTAGTAAGAAAATAAAGGCTAATTTTTAAAAAGAATATTATAGTCTAAAAAATTAAAGGATGCATAGAGTTCCCTCTTGACTATGAGACATCTAAACTGAATGAACTGTCTGTGTGGCATACTGGAACAGCGCAGCCTCAGGATTCTGACAGATTTTTGGATCCCAGCTCTACCACTAACCTTGGGCAGGATTTTAGTCCCTCTGAGACCTGCTTTCTTCACCTCTAAGAATGAAAACAATAATACCTACCTCACAGCATCTTGTGAGGATAAAATGATGTACAGTGCCTGAAACATAGGTCCATAAATGTCAACCCCTTCTCCCTATACTCCACAAAAACCCTTGAGTAAAAGGAATCACCACAGCCTGCACCAGCCACCTGCCATCCCCCTCACTACATTCACCTTTTAAATTCGCAAGGATGCTGTCTCCTTGATTTTGTGCTATTGCTCTGAAGAGTTGCTATTGTGCTTAGAAAAATTTCTACATTTTATGTTCTCTCTTTTACAACTGTACATGCAGATAAAACATTTTTTAAAACTATCTTCCCATAAATGATAATGCACGTTTCCTAAAGCACGTATCATGTATAAAAACAATTCTGAAAAATAAGACTGAATTAATTTGTACATTGTCTCTTAAAGTGCACCAAAGTAAATAGTAATGACCTTTAAAATGTCACTAACCTTCTTGGGTTAGTTTTTAAAATAAATCTAAATATATATTGATTGAGATGTTTGGCTCCAATGTGATGGTAAAAAGCAGCAGTGTCTTCCAGAAAAAAAAAAGTCTTAATAAACTCAACTAAGCATACTTTAGCAGCACATAAAATGCCTACAATTCAATATAACTGCAGGCTCAATAAAGCACAATCCTGATTCCTACTATGAAAACAAAATCAATCAAGGAAAAACCCAAAAACCAAAACCAAAAAAACATCTCCTCACCCTAAATTGAGGATTTCTATTGAACCCTGGAGGTAATATTTGTAATCACTTTCCTATTGTTTATTCTTGGTAACAGAACCATAATTACCATTCTTTCTTTACACTGCTCACACACATACATACACAAAGTCCATAAAAAACAATAAAGTATAAGTGTAGAGGCTATGAGAAAGAAACTTCAATGTCAATAAAGAACAAGCATCACCCAAAATGTCAGTCAGTTCCAATATTCACACCACCGTCCGATGTTCCCCACACACATAGACCGCACTGGGACGTATCCGTCGCCTTGTGTGACCAGGGAGCTGCGGCAAAAACTTGAAGGACTTAGGCATCATGTCCAGGCAAGCATCATGGAATTTCTTAATCCTCCAGTAGTAGATCAGTGGATTCAATGCAGACTTGAGGTAGCAGAGCCACAGTAGCCAGGTGCTAATCTCAAAAAAGTTGTGCTGATAGTAAAAGTGCTTACTGAATGTTGCCACAAGGCTGTAAGTGGTGAACGGGGCCCAGCAGACAATGAAGACAGCAAAGAGAATCAAAATAGTGGTGAAGGCACGTGTTTTAAAGCCCATGTCAATGCTCATCTGGAAAGGTCTCTGTAGACTCATGAGACCCAGTTTGCTGGCCTGGCTGAGGCATATACCTTCAGGGTAGCTATGGATCCTCAAGGCATTGTGCCGAAGGGTGTTGAGTATGCCCATAAATGAATACAGTATTACCAGGAAGGGTATGAAGAAAGAAATGAGAGAAATCAAAATCACATAAGCCTGGTAGCCTGGATTGGTTGTGTACCCAAACACACACTGGGGAGCTCGGGAAGGTATCTGCAGGTCAGGGTTTCCTATGGCTAAAGGAAAAGCTACACAAAAGGAAGTTGCCCAGGAAACTGCAATCAGAACCTTAGCTCTATATGGGTTTAGCTTATCCTGCCTCTGGACTATAATAAGGAACCTATCTATGCTAATGATGAGCAGGATGGCTACTCCTTCTATCACAAATAACCAGAAAAACATAGCAGATACCCTACAGAAGAATTTCCCAAAAATCCATCGGGTAGTAAAGATAGTTACCAGGGCAAAGGGCATGTTCAGCACTGCAAGCAACATGTCTGCAAAAGCCAGGCTGGCAAGGAGGATGTTAATTGCAGATCGCATGGCAGCTTTTTGGTAAACCATGAGGCAAACAACCAAGTTCCCAAGAAAAGACACAAACAGAATGAATATCATTATAGCAGAAAGGGTAATTTGAAGAGGCAAGTTGAGGCTCTTAAATGCTGCTGGTGTTGTGGGCACAGCTGTACTATTCACTGTCAAGGAACTCAAACCAGTGGGAGCCATGGTTTCAAAACTATATCTAAGCAATGGACTGATGTCAGGATGCTGGAATGGTGGAGGGAGTGTAATATTCATGTAGGTTTTTTCATACACTACAAATGTTGTGTTGGATGTCCCGGTATGGAACGCAGTCAACACTGCCGAGAAGACCATGGTTTCGGTAGGATGGAAGATGCAAGCAGAGATGCAGGTGTTCTTCAAGCATTTCAACACAGAACAGCAGTATCAGGTTCCATTGATGGGCTTGGAAATACATTCTGGAAAATGGACAATGAGTTCCATCTTCCACAAGAGTCCTTTTGCCTGAAAACAAAACCAAAACACAAAAAATCAATGAGAAATGAGATTTGTAAATAACATTTAACTCCAGGGCTGCCTTTCATTATGAAGGATCAGTTTTGCTCTTTTTGATCCTTTAAAAATATTTTAGCCTCCAGTGTAGTCAACACTAAAATACTGTTGTTATTTTATCTTTCGTCAACCATGGTGGAAATTTCATGACATTCATATATAAAGCAAAAGTGCAAGGAATCTCAAAACGTATTACTGCCCCAAAGACAAAAGTTATAATCTTACTGTTAATTTTTAAAATATTTCCAGTGGCTTTAATTTTAATTAAATGTTAATTTTAATTTTCATGCTTTTCTATAGTCACTATTAATAAAGATTTTTATTACCTGGTTCTCCTGAGAGCACTATTTTTTTTAGTTAATAGTTGTTTGGTACAAGTTCTTACTCTAATTTTACATTAGCACAAAACCGGATGACAAAGAAACCTAAAGCAGGTTTCCTATTTCACACATAACAATTTTTAGTTCTAACATCCTTATTAAGTAGATACTAGGTAATTGTCAATGAAGATCTGAAACGTTTTATTGGCTTGCTTTCTATTTATTTATCCAATTAATTCATCAATTTTTTTTCATTTTTAGTTTTTGAATTAAAAATTCATTCATTTTTAATTTCTTTCCAGAAGTTCCACCACCAACCATACTGGAGAATTTACTCAAGAGGAGAGAAAAATTCTAAGTAAGAAGTCTTGGTAATATTTTCAGAAGTTTTATTTTACTAAAGCTCTCTTTGTTTCTCATAGTCTCTCTTCTCTCCCAAGTCCACTGACTTTCATCCTTTCTTTTCTGATATATATACATCTATCTTCTCTATTTTCTTCTCCCTAAATAACCAATCTTATTTTGTGTTAGCAACTTGATCAGAATGTGTCAACCAAATAACAAAGTTAGAGATGTTAAAGGAGAGATGACTAAAAAAATTCAGGTATGAAGAATCTACTCCAGAAAACTTACAAAGAATCTACTCCAAAGAGTTTCTTATCACATTTCTCTTATCCTAACACCCAATTTCTTAACCAGATTTCTGTAGCTCTAGAGTTTTCTGTAAGGGACTTTCTTAATCTGCTGTCTTACACATTTTGTGGTATGGGTTTTTCCTTATGTAGGTCTTTACTGGACAGGTAACCTCTTTATAGTTAGAAAGAAGTCTCTGAATTTCTGGCAAGATTCCTTTAATAAGCTCTTAAAAGACTGGGAAAACATAAATGTACAGCAGTTTAAAACAAATTGCAGTTTACTCATTATTTTGACTTAGAATCAGTCACTGAATTTTTTTTTTTTTTTTTTTTTAAACAGAGTTTCACTCTTGTTGCCCAGGCTGGAGTGCAACGGCGCGATCTCGGCTCACCATAACCTCCGCCTCCCACATTCAAGCGATTCTCCTGCCTCAGCCTCCCCAGTAGCTGGGATTACAGGTATGTGTCACCATGCCCAGCTAACTTTGTATTTTTAGTAGAGATGGGGGTTCTCCATGTTGGTCAGGCTGTTCTGGAACTCCCGACCTCAGGCGATCCACCTGCTTCAGCCTCCCAAAGTGCTGGGATTACAGGCATCAGTCACTGCACCCAGCCTAGTCATTGATTTTAAGGGTCATTGTCAAAATTTCATTCATTCACTTACTAGTGTATGATGGGCAGGAATATCACATTTCTAAGATCTAAGATCCAGCAATGTAGCCAAATCAGGGACTCTCTACCATACCTATAGCTCTACAATCCCATCTTTCTTTGTCCAGGGCTGCCTTTATAAAAAAGAAGAATCCTGATCTACTCCTTCAAAATATCAACTTTACTACTTACTTTCACTTCTACAGTTTAATTTCTTTGCCCTTACTAGATTTTATCTATCCTCACATATTCACTTTGTAATACAAAACATACCTGGATATGATGCCACACTAAGCCAGCTGCTCTTGAACTTTATTAACCACAAAGGGGCCAGTGGAAAGACAGCAGTGGTAGTTGGAAGATTTTTACACCATAATCACCATCGGCCTCTACAGAAGTACCCTAAATATACATATAATTAAGACTAAAGGCTGTGCATAATTATAAATTAATCTCAATACAAGTCTACCTCTATAGAGGTAGAGGTAATTTCTCTAGAAAAATTATAAATAGACAATTGTGTATCTTAAGCCTAATGTGACAGCTAAAATTGTGTTTGACCAAGTAAACTAACATATATCCATCCTGCACTACTACACTGTTCAAAGTATTTCATTCCCTTGACCATGTTAAGGAACAAAAACAAAAAATGGAATGAAGCCAAAGTAAAACCATAATTTAAAAGATGCCTTTTAACTTGTTATATTTGCAGAGTCATAACATCATTCTACCATAAAAGCCTCCCACAACTATAAAAACTTCTAACAATTCATTTAATATTTCATCAAATATCTGTTTAAGAACCTACTACGTGCCAGATACTAAAACGAAAATGGTAAGCAAATAAAAGGCTTCTAAATTTCTGGTTAAAAATGCAGACTGACCACAGTCCACATCCCCAAAATCACACTGAAATGACAGTAAAGGGATTTTTTTAAACAAAGTATATAAACCAAAAGGACAAGAGGTATAAATGAAAGACACATTAGTAGATAAAAAAATTTTTTAAATTCATTTTATTTATTTATTTTTTTGAGACGGAGTCTCGCTCTGTTGCCCAGGCTGGAGTGCAGTGGCACGATCTCAGCTCACTGCAAGCTCCACCTCCTGGGTTCACACCATTCTCCTGCCTCAGCCTCCCGAGTAGCTGGGACTACAGGCACCCACCACCACACCCAGCTAATTTTTTTTTTTTTGTATTTTTAGTAAAGATGGGGTTTCACCTGGTTAGCCAGGATGTTTTTTAATGTTTTAAGGCAAAAAAAAAAAGCAAATGGTGTTGTGGTAACTGACTTAAGAAAGCAGAACAGAGAACAGTTTATTCTCAATACTTCCAGGGAAATATGCTTCGAAAAAACTGAAACAATCCTGTAGATCCCCAGAGAATCTGTGGATGCCAGTTACCACAGAGAGTATAGGTAGAGCTGAAAACTGGAAAACTGACTGAAAATCAGAGACACTGGAACCCCACTGCACACCTAGTTCTCCTCCTCTCTGAACAATCATATGAAAGCATCTATCTCCATTTCAGTAGCCCAACTCTGTGGCACAACTGAACCTGACAAGCACCAAAGTCGAAAATATCAGTGCAAGGCTGAAAACGGGGGAACTGAGTGAATGCATATTCAATTTGAGAACACAGCTCCTTTCACCATCCTGCTCTCAGACTGCCAGAAGCCAGGAACATATTGCCTATGCAGAAGACTGAAAGACTGTAACTAAATAGCCACAGAGGAAAAACCTCTAGATACTAATATCTGATGGTAGAATGCCAGCTTGGTGCCCAGTCACCCTGTACATGGAAGCCCACCCACTGTCACACCAGCCCATAAGCAGAAACTCTAATCAACTTTTCGGTGCCTATTAAATATAAATGGTCAATTTCTCTAAGAAATAAAGAGTTTGTAACAAAGAGATTAAACAAAGGCATTTTTGTAGTTAAACATTAAGGGAAATAACTTGAATTTAAAATACTAAGGAACATAGCATGAACAGACTTAATAATGCCTTTGCTTCATTCAGTATCTGTACAGTGGTCTTACTTCACTCCTGGCTCACTGGAATGTAAATATTCCCTGGCCTTCTTCCTTTTCTTACGAAGTATAATAACCAAAGCAGTGCTCCTGAATGCTCACAGTAACTACATTAAAATATTCTTTCCTCTAAGCATTTCTCATCAAATATCACTGTGACCTGAAGTTTCTTTGAATTTTATATAAGACTAAGTAAAAAAGTTTCATACTTAAAATTTGTATTTCCAAATGAAATAGGACAGTAGCAGCATGAGATCAACAGACAATTAGCTTAGGTTGGTAACATTTACACAGCAGTCCTAATGTTAAATCCAATCTAGACTAGTCTTTATTTGCCATTTGTCGGAAATGTTTAACAAATCTTCCAAGTGAGAAAAATTTTAAATTATGTGTGAATGTGTGCACATGATATATGCATACATAATACACATATGTTTATACAAACACACCACATGTATGTACATTTGTAAAACTCACATATGGTAGAAGTGACTGGATTTATGATTCTCTCTTATTGCATCTACAGAAACAATGCTGGGGTTATCAGGTTAATGATATAAGTGGAGTGTTTTATATTTGGAGTGTGCCAGAATGTCACATTTATAGGGCTTCAGTAGCTAGAATGGTCAGTGGAGGTTGCGGTATTCTCTTGGTTCTCTTTCCTTAGTCTTATCTGCCACTGGAGTGCTTTATTTTGTTTTTTTTAAGCAGGGTATATCACCCAGACTGGAGTGCCGTGGCACAATCACAGCTCACGGCAGCCTCAACCTCCCAAGCTCAAGTGATCTTTGGAGTGCTTTAAATACTTGTTTTATTCTCTGAAAAGGCTATATTCTTCTAGAAGGCAGCCATTGATTTTATTAATCCCATTGCTCCCTACAACCACTATGCTTTGCACACAGTCCGATAAATATTTAGATAACTAAATTCATTTGCACTGTTTTGTGGGATCAATTTTTTGTTTACTCATCTTAATATTCATGAAATACACACATTTTAAAAATAATTAGATAAGTTTTAAGGTGATCATCAAACCCTGTCCCAACCTTCACCACCCCATTCCTGTTTTTAGTAATAGTCATTCTTAATTAAAGGTTTTTTCCTATTTTTATTCTTTATATATCTAAATAACATGAAGAAATTACTTATTGGTTTATCAATTATATATATTAACTCCTGATTTCCTGTAAGTATAGATGTAGATTTAGCTGTCACAGCATTGCCCAATTTATTTCTCTTCCCTTTGTACTATCAAAATCTTTATTTGAAACTTTTGAGTTACAGTACTGTAATAATGTAGTTATGTAAATAGTATATTTACTGATAAGCCAACAGTAGAATATTTTCCTTTCTTAACTTTTAGAAATCCTAAAATTAATAATTCACTTACATATTTATTCTCCATTTTTTTGTTTTGTTTTGTTTTGGCTGTTTGGATATTTTTGTGAAGTTTTTGTTCAAGTCCTTTGTTCATCTTTCAGCTGGGTTGTTTATCTTTTTCTTATAAATTTGTTAGCATTTATATATACATATATATACATACACACACACACACTTTTTTCCCCAAAGGATGAGGCTGCATAATTTATAAGAAACAGAGGTTTATTTTGGCTCACAATTCTGCAGGGTGTGTGAGAAGCATGGTGCTAGCATCTGCTCCTGGAGAGGTTTCAGGAGGCTTACAATCACGGTGGAAGGTGAAGGGTGAGAGCAGGAAAAGAGAGCAAGAGGGGTTAGTGCCACAGCCTTTTAAACAACCAAATCTTGTGTGAACTCAGAGCAAAAACTCACTCACTATTCGGAGGACAGCATCAAGCCTTTCATGAGGGATCCACCCCATGACTCAAATAGCTCTCAGCAGGTCCAAACCTCCAACATTGGGGATTACATTTCAACATGAGATTTGGAGGGGACAAACATCCCAACCATGTCAGTATCATATTCTATGGTACTGCTTCTATTCAGAGCAGAAGTTTATGGAAATCTCATGATTAATGAAGTTTGGGCTCAGTACAACTCCCACTCATCCCAGAACTCATGCCATGGTTATTCTACCAGTTTTGAAATGCAGTGTTAGAACAGACAAACTCAGCAGATTCCCTCACTGGTTCTCTAATCTGTGGAGCAAGGGCTATAATGGTAGGAAAGGTTAACTGCAAACCCCTAGAACTATCTATTTCTACCTGTGAAAATGGTAAACCAAAAGCAACATTTAATTCCTGCAGAGATTGCAAAGATTAGAGTCACCATCAAGGACTTGGAAGAAGAAGGTGATCAATTCTGCCATATCTCTATTCAAGTTGCCTCTTTGGCTTTGTAGAAAACAGATGGATTCTGAAGAGTGCAGATGCTGTATCAGATG
Organism: Macaca thibetana thibetana; assembly: GCF_024542745.1. NCBI lineage: Eukaryota > Metazoa > Chordata > Mammalia > Primates > Cercopithecidae > Macaca > Macaca thibetana. The sequence continues at coordinate 93,847,288 of NC_065581.1, forward strand.
TGGTTTTACTGATGGAGCACATCAATGTATTTCCTGGCATCTGGTATACGGCTATTGATCTGTCAAATTCTGGTTTTCTCTATATGTGTTAGCAGACTACTTGAAGCATTTGCCTACCCTACTGTCCTACCTCAGGGCTCTGTCAAGTCTCCTGCACACTATCATAATCTAGTCCACAGGGACCTTGGTTGTACTTCTAGTCCATAGAATGTCATGCTGTCCATTACATGCTGACTACATCTTTTAAATTTTCTAGGGGTCTTATAGTATTTCAAGATATCCCTTTCAAAGTGATAGCTCTCTTGCCTACCACTAATACAGAGACACAGCATTTAGTTGGCTTTTCTGGACTCTGGAGGCAACATACACCTCATTTGGGTATGTTATTCTGACCTATTGATCAAGTAGCTTGAAAAGCTGCCATATTTGAGTAATCAGTAATAATAAGAGAAGGCTCCACAACAGGTCCAGGCTGTTATGAAACCTGCTCTGCCACTGAGCCGAAAGATTCACTGGTGTTTTAAGTGTCTGTGGCACACAGGGATTCTGTATAGCATTTGGCAGGCCCCTTAAAGGTCAGACCAGATCTTTAGTATTTTGGAACAAAGCTATGGAACATGAGTGCTCCACATAAACTTGGTGCTGTCTGACCTTCTGAAGCCATACAGTTGGGTTTGCATGGAGCATTTCAGCCTTATGCAGAAGGGTATGTATGAAATCAGACCTGGCAGGTGCTCAGGGCACAGTTCGGTTACATGAGCAAATGGCTGAGATTCCCACAGCTCCTATTTTTGCTGTAATGATCCTCTCTTTAAACTTCACCTGTGACCTCACTGAGAGGAGTTTCTCATGACCAGTTAACTAAAGAAGAAAAAAATTTAGGCCTGATTTATTGTGCCGAGTTGTAGCATTACAGCCCCACTTGGAAGCCCTTAAGGGCAGAGCAGAGAAAACCTCCCAGTGGGCAACATTTTGAATACTATACTTGGTTGTTCATTTTGAAGAATTCATGCCAGAGATGAAAAACTACATTCATCATAGACAGTAGCTAATGGTTTGACTGGCTAGTCATGTAAATGCTCACCAAATAGCAATTTTCAATAGAAGAGCTTGATAACCAGGCAGACAAGATGACCTATTCTATTGAGATCAACCAATCTCTTTCTCTAGTCACTCCTGTCCTTCCCTAAAGAGTTCGTGAACAACATAGCCATGGCAGAAGGGACAGAGGTTGTACATGTGCTCAACAACATGGACTTTCACCCAGATCAATCTAGCTATAGCCACTGAACACGCAACGTGGGAACACAGGGACCAAAACTAAACTTACTGAATATGACATAATCTCCTGGAGACACTAGCCAGCTACTTGGTGACAAGTGGATTACACGGACTACTTCCATTATCAGTGACTTTGTTTTTATTAGAATATATCCATATGCTGGATTTTACCAAATTAGGCCATCAAGCATAACATCAATATATTTAGTATCCTGTGCCTCCTTCCTTTCACACAATATCCTACACATATCAGAAAAAAGTAATCAGAAAGTTAATAATCACCTCCACTGTGGTTACAGATTTCAAATAAAAACAGTGGGAACTCAAAAAAAAAAAAAAAAAAAAAAAAAAAAACCTCTTAAAATTTTGTTTTTTAAGTATCCAGAAGCATAAAGGAACAGACATATCAAGATATTCAGTATTCAAAGGGGCAATCTGCATTCTTAAGAATAACCTTTTATCTCCTGAGTTTTGTTAGGAAGTATAATATCAAAGAACTGCCTTAAGCTCTTTGAATATGTTAGCTTTAAAAATTTCACAGCAACTATGATATTCCTGCTGCTATAATATCCATTTTAAGGATGACAGAACGATTGTACAGAATGGTCAAGTAACATGTCCAAGGTCACACGACTAATAACGGGCAAAGCTGAGAATTAAACCCAGGAAGTCTGTTCTCAGTCGCTATGCTATGCTATAAAACAGAGAATATAACGTACAGAAATGCCACCAGTATAAGAAAAACATAACACTTTGTTTTCTTTTACATATCACTTGTATATTTTCAAAAACATATTGCTAAATTTAAAAAGCAATTACAATAAATTTAGAAATGATGTGGACATGAATCAGGATTATATCCATATATTTTACCAGGATATTCATGTAAATGTAGGGCTCTATGCCTTGATTACAGAAGTCTAGGTCTGCCAAAAATATATGACACATGGAATGTAAATATGCATGAAAAATACAAATACTTTTTTTTCCTTTAAAAAAATAAGACTCAGTAAAAAAAATCTTAACAGTGCTGAATTTGCTCGGTGTTTCCCAATGCAGATGATACAAATATCTGGTAAAAATACAATAAAGCTCCAAAGTAACGAGATTAGTTTTCCCATGCGGTTGCTAAAACTGGAGTGACCACCTTTTAATCACAATTTCACATGAAACAAAATGAAAATTCTACAATCCCAATAGAAGTGAATATTTAGTGAGTAAAAGGAAAGACTTCTTCAGGCCAGTTCTTTCAGTGCCCAAAAGGATTTCCCAATGCTGCAGTAATATAAATGCTGGCTGTTTTTCAGAAGAGTTTCACAGGCTGAAGTCCTGAGGGCGTCCATAAAACTCTGCAAAGCAGTCCTCATCAAAACTGGGACTACAGAGAAAAGCAGCAAAAAAGTGGGACACCTACACTGAACTCCAGTCAACTAAACAGGGCCAGCTTCTTTCTTTATCTCGTCCTGCCATCTCTAATTCTTCAAAATGGTTTTATTTTCCTTCCTTTCTGCTCCTTTCCTTTTTCTCTTCTTTTATATTATTTTGACTGTATCTCTATACTGAAAATTTTCAAAACCAACCTCACTTTCTAATTTCCAATAAAAGACCATCCTTGGATCCACATACATGCTGGAGTATACTGGCTTTACCAGCCCATTAGAATCATAGCCTCTCTTCTACAACTTCCATCTCTAACCCTTCCAGGAGAATCCTGCTATCTTTGCCTCACCAGTTAGGCCTTCAAATGGCCCTGTATTCAGAGTGCATGCTAACTAATGTGTCTAACTGCCTGTTATCTCTACCATGACTCAGACTGCAAATCTTACAAAAGAGGTAGGACCACCATATTACAACTTAGAAAGAAACTCATTATACACAATTCTGCCTTGATGTTAAAATTCATTAGGCTGCCTAGACAGAGACATAAAGATATACAGATTAGATACAGATATAGGCATGTATCTATATCTACAGATAGATATAGATATAGGCATGTATGTATATCTACAGATAGATATTACGTATATATACAACAAAAAAATTATTTCATGGTTCAATAAATATGTTCTCTTTATATGAAATTTGATTTGAATCATTTTCTGTATTTTTCTCTTCCTTCAAATCCATAGTAACCCAGTACTACATAAAACCTATCAACTTTCACAAATGCTAAGAAAATGTCATCTAAATATGGCCAACCTCAAGCCTTTCCTAAATTAACTTACTATAAGGATGTCAAAAGTAGAGAAAAAATATCTGGGTAATAGTCTTGGCCCTTCCATTTATTAACTAAGATGTTCAGGCAAGTCAGTGAACTTTCCTGACTCTAAAATGTCCTTATCTCAAAGATGCAGATATAAAACCACATCATAGGCTGGTGAATTAAATAAGATAGATGAAAGTGAATTATAAACTACAAAGTGATATCAAATTACAACATATTATAACCATAATCTTCTACAGACTTCTGTCGCAGGAAGTCAGGGAACCTGAAGGGAGGGACCCGCTGAAGCCATGGCAGAAGAACATAAATTGTGAATATTTCATGGACATTTGTTAGTTCCCCAAATTAATACTTTTATAATTTCTTATGCCTATCTTTACTGCAATCTCTGAACATAAACTGTGAAGATTTCATGGACATTTATCACTTCCCCAATCAATACTCTTTTCATTTTCTATGCCTGTCTTTACTTTAATCTCTTAATCCCGTCATCTTCATAACCTGAGGATGTATGTCACCTCAGGACCCTGTGATGATTGCGTTATCTGCACAAATTGTTTGTAAAACATGTGTGTTTGAACAATATGAAATCTGGGCACCTTGAAAAGAACAGGATAACAGCGATTTTCAGGGAACAAGGGAGATAACCATAAAGTCTGACTGCCTGAAGGGCTGGGCAGAACAGAGTCATATTTCTCTTCTTTAGAAAGCAAATAGGAGCAATATCGCTGAATTCTTTTCTCAGTAAGGAATAACCCTAGGAAAATTAATGCATTACCAGGGAGAGGTATCTAAAATGGCCGCTCTGGGAGTGTCTGTCTTATGCAGTTGTAGACAAGGGATGAAATACGCCCTGGTCTCCTGCAGTGACCTCAAGCTTGCTAGGATTAGGAAATTCCAGCCTGGTGAATTCTAGTCAGACCAGTTGTCTGCTGTCGAACCCTGTTTCCTGTTAAGATGTTTATCAGTGACAATGTGTGCCCAGCAGGGCATGGACCTTCATCAGTAATTCTAGTTTCGCCCTGGCCTTGTGATCTTACTCTGCCTCTCTGCCCTTGTGATATTGTATTGCCTTTGAAGCATGTGATCTCTGTGACCCATTCCCTATTTGTACACCCCTCCCATTTTGAAACCCCTAATAAAAACTTGCTGGTTTTGTGGCTCAAGGGGCATCACGGAACCTGCCGATATGTGATGTCAGCCCTGGAGACCCAGCTGTAAAATTTCTCTTTTGTACTCTTTCTCTTTACTTCTCAGACCAGCTGATACTTAAGGAAAACAGAAAAGAACCTACATTGAAATATGGGGGGCTGGTTACCCTGATAAATTCTGACTATGTTATGCAATCAATATCTCTATTATAGCCTATTGGTGGGAGTATGAACTGGTACAACATTTTGGGAGTAAGAGTAGGCAGTATTTCTTAATATTGAACAATTTAAATATTGTCTAGAATTCTACATGATAAAAACACTAGCATAAACATACAGATAAGAATGTTCATTGTAGCATTACTTCATAGTGAAAAACTCAACATCTTTTTAACACTCATCAGTAAGATAACAGTTAAATAAGCTGGGGCACAGTGGCTCACACCTGTAATCCCAGCAGTTTGGGAGGCTGAGGCAGCCTTGAGGTTAAGATGGCTTGAGGTTAAGAGCTCGAGACCAGCCTGGCCAACATGGTGAAACTCTGTCTCTAGTAAAAATACAAAAATTAGCTAGGTGTGGTGGCACGTGCCTCTAATCCCAGCTACTCAGTGGCTGAGGCACGAGAATCACTTGAACCCAAGAGGCAGAGGTTGCAGTGAGCTGAGATCGTGCCATTGCACTCCAGCACAGGCGACAGTGTGAGACTCCATCTCAAAAAAAAAAAATATAACAGTTAAATAAAGTGTGGTACATACATACTAGAAATACCATGCAGCTATCACAAACAATATGTCAATCTAGAATAGTGACATCAGAGAATGTTCATCATATACTAAAAAAAAAAAAATTAACATGCAGAATGACATACAACGTAGTCCCATTGTTATGTATGTATGTAGATGTGTGTGTATATATATACATGCATGTGTTTGTGCATATGTACATATGTATAGACAGACCAAATGGACAAAAGGGATTTCTTTTCTGGTATGAAATTAAGGGAGTAAAATATTATTTTACCCATACACTTACAGTTTTGTGTAATTTTTTTCACATTAAATCAATATTCATCTTGTACTATTCTGTCACACTTTTCTTCCTGTTTCCTGTATAAAATTCCTTGAGGATGCAAGCTGCAACCTATCTGACCTAACACAAAGCTGTGTATCCTAGTGTTGCTTAAGATACGATAACCATTTATGTCACTCTAACCATGGAAAAGAAGGTAAGAAGCAAACCAGTCTGCAGATTCTGCAGGACCTGTGCTCAAGCATCTCAGGGGTCCCAGTAGAGACCTCCCAACAGCCCCAGTCCCAGTCCAATCCTCTAAAATGCTGTACTCACTGCATATGCTCTAAAGGTTGGCCTTGATTCCACTGATCCCAGGATGCTAGGAAGAAATGAGTGGCAACACTATGAAAAAATTGCTGTTCTAAAATTACTCTTCTATACCCTAACAGATAAACAGAAACTGGCGCTGGTAAAGCCTAGGAGAGGACTAAGGGAACAACCCACGTCTTCTAGCCAACTCATCACTGACAGCAGAAGAAAACAGATAGGAATCTGAAATACTGGTGTTACTCAAGAGTGTCTGCTTTTGTCTTGAACAAAATGGAAGTCTAAAAGAAAGAATGCCTAAAAGAAAGCAGAGCTCTTGTGACATTATGGAGCATCTCTCTCTGATTCTGGGCCAGAGGCTGCACTTGAAGAGAAAAGATGTCACATCATGTTCTTCTGTTATTTGCCACACTCTTAGCCAAGAAGAATTTCACTTGGTTCTCCCTTCATTCCCATCTTTCCTCTCATCTAAGAAAGAAAGAAAATTGCAAACTAAGAGAGGAAAGAAAAAAACGTATCACATATAAATTTATATTCCTTCCTATATTAGGCCCTTGCTACATATCCAGAGATTCTAATTAAAACCGGGGGAATGGTAGTTGAAGGACACACCAGGATGGAAGTATACTCCTGAGTTCTGTTACGAAAAAGGTGGAACCAGAAATAAAGAACCAACCATTTCACTTCAGAAGCAATGCAACTTTCAACTTTATTTCATTTTTTTTTTTAAAAGGCAATCACTTACATTGGGCAACCTACTTTGCAATTAAAATGAACAGTCCATAAATTTAGATCACTATAACAATGTCTACATTTTTTTGTTGTTGAATTCTGTTATTCTCTGGTTTACCTGTAAATAGAGTCAAAGGAAGCTTTGAAAACAAACCAAAAAGGAATACACAATAATCACATAGAGTGAGACAGGGTAAGGAAGAGCTTATCTATAGTTATTTTTTATATAGAGCACATCATCATGGCATCAAAATTACCTTATATGCAAGGCATATCTAACCTAAAACCTATATGCAATAAAGCTAACGGAAAAAATGCTGTGTGTACATTTTAAGCATGAACCACAAGTAGTATTCTATTTATAACGCCATTCCATTCCTAATATATTTCTAATTCCAACCAGAATATTCACCACAAAAAAAGAAGAATTTTCTCACTGATGTTCAAAGGAACACTCAGTTTTTCCATGGACTTTTAAAAAATTAGATTATTAAGCACAAAGATTTATTTGCCTTCCTGTTACTTTATCCCAAAAATACTAAAAAGAAACTAAATGCCAGCAAGGGCTCTGTTTCAGAGAATATGCTAAGTGACTTCTGATGACAATTAAAACTGAAACTCAAGTGGCAGGAAAGGTCAATATTTAATAAAAGAGAAAATTAATTATAATTGAAAACTTTAAAATGTATTTTTAAGTGGCTAAAAGATTAACCTTTTAGAAATGCAAAAAGCAAAAGAAGTGATAAGTCCTATGGGTGATAGGTTCTGTTCATAATTCCCTTTGTCTCCTATTTCTATTTCTTTTTATTTTTTTATTTTATTGATGCATATTTTACGTATTTGTGGGGTACATGTGACCATTTGTTAAATGTACAGAATGTGTAATAATCAAGTCGGGGTATCTGGAGTATCCATCATCTAGAGTATTTAACATTTCTATGTGTTGGGAACATTTCAAGTTCTCTCTTCTAGCTAGTTTGAAATATAAAGAACATTGCTGCTAACTATAGTCACCCTACTCTGCTATTGAACATTAGAACTTATACCTCCTATCTAACTGTATCTTTGTATCCATTAACCAACCTCTCTTCATCCTCTCTTCCTCTTCTGGTATCTTCCTAGCTCCCGGCATCTATCATTCTATTCTCTACCTCCAGGACATATCTCCTTTGACTCCCACATGAATAAGACATGTGGTACTTGTCTTTCTGTTCCTAGACTATTTAACTTACCATAGTCACCTCCAGTTCCATCCATCTTGCTGCAAATAACATGCTTTCATTTTTTATGGCTAAATAGCACTCCATTGTGTACATATACATGTTCTTTAGCCCTTTGTCTGTTGATGAACATTTAGGTTGATTCCATATCTTTGCTATTGTGAATACTGCTATGGTAAACATGCGACCACAGGTATCCTTGGATATACAAATTCCTTTTGCTTTGAATACATACCCAGTACTGAAATTGCTGGATTGTATGGTAGTTCTACTCTTTGTTTTTAGAGAAAACTCCATACTGACCCAGTGGTCATTCAGGAGTATGTTTAATTTCCATTTATTTGTGAAGTTTCCAAAGTTCCTCTTGTTATTGATTCCATTGTCATCTGCAAAGATACTTGATATGGTTTCAATTCTGTTGACATTTGTTTTGCATCCCAACACATGGTTTATCCTAGAAAAATGTTCCATGTGCTGATGAGAAGAATGTGTATTCTGTAGCTGTTGGGTGAAATACTCTGAAAATGTCTGTTAGGTCCAACCCAAGGTTTCTTTGTTAATTTTCTGTCTAGATGATCTAACGCTGAGAAAGTAGTGTTAAAGTCCCCTACAGAGTCTTTAGTCTCCTCTACAAGTTTGTTTTACTTTTGAGATGTCATATATTCTTTTATCTGTATCTCTGAGCAGTGGCTACAATTATATATTCTCTGTCTCTGAGGAATAACTATGGTTTATTAACATAAGAGTGAGCCATAAAGATGGCATCATATGAACATCTGCATAAGATTACCTGATACTAAACTATGAGTAAAACAAAACCTTATATAAAAAGTGGTATATTTGAAATGTAGGATATAAAAAAATTACTATAAAAATGCAACAAAAACGAATATTCTAGTATTGTTACTTCAAAGCAAAAGAAAAAAAATATTTTTTGTAAATGACATTCAATGGTACGTACTCAGAAAATACAAAAAATGTCATTTTTTGTAAATGACATTCAATGGTACGTACTTGTTCAATCTCCAACTTTATATCTCATACAATAGTATATACATGTAAAACCTTAGTAAGTTTTCAAGCAAAGGAGGAAATGTAAATTATAAATGAGGAAGCTGAGCCACAAACTATGTAACTTGCCCAAGGTCACATAGGTGGTAAACAGTAGAGCAAGGATTGGAACTCAGGTAAACTGCCTCTCATCTTTGCGTTATCATTATACTAGGGGCAGAAAAAAGGTCTTATCCCAGAAAAAGAAACAAAATTTCAGATGTGCAATTACTATAGCTATCAATTCTTAAATGTCTACCATGTACCAGACCTTAACATATATTATTGCTAATCCTGACAAACCACCCCAAAAATAGAAGTTATGTTCCCCATTTTCAAGAGAAGTAAACCAAGGCTTAGAGGGCAATGTGCCGCCAATCACACAGCTGGTGGGAGGGCTGGAATTAGAACCCAGGGTGCCTGGCTCCACAGTTTCTGCTCTTTCCAAAAGATTTTACTGCTTCTCACATAACCTATGAAAGAGAACGGACTTTTATGCCACTTAATATAGCAATTTGCAATGTTAAAAATGCTGTCCCTCATCCCTGGTCTAACACCTTGAGGGTTTTATTTTTAGACCAGCCTTCCCCAAAGGCTTCAAGTTTTCTACAGAACACCATTCCCTGAGGGCCCGAGGCAGCATGAGCACAAATAATGTGTTTTACAAAATGACCAAAAAAAAAAAAAAAAAAATGTAGGGCAGTGACTAAAACAAGGACATTTCTGTGAGTTATATCATACTTTCACAATTAATAGAGCCAAAATGTGGATAAGGAAAATTCCATTATCCCTTATCCTCAGACACAATTTTCATATTGCTGACTAAAAATTACACTGGATGATTTCTTAAAATCCAAACACTTAAGACTTGGATAAACTATGGGAATAGAGAATGTTTTAGATTTTCTAAATTTTTATGTGCATGCTTTAGAACTCTGAAATCAGTTTAAAGTGGTCTAACACTTCAATTCCTTCAAAATGCAACTGGTAAGGTTGACACTCACCATTTATATGAATGCTTCCAGGAGCGAGATTAATTTAACTTCATGTGAGGAAGCCAAGATATACAATTCCTTTTAAATTTGTGGAGATTTATAAAACAGGTACTTTCTGATATATCACAAAGGAGAATTTCATCTTAAGTTAGTGATTTGCATGGACGTGAGAAAGAAAATAACAACTCAAAATTGGAATGGCTCTGATTCTACTTATAGGAGGTATCTAAAATAGTCAAACTCATAGAAGAGAACAGAATGGTAGTTGCCAGGGACTGGTGAGAGGGAGAAATGGGGACGTGCTCTTCAATGGTTATAAAGTTTGTTATGCAGGAAGAATAAGTTCTAATAATCTGCTGTACAACATAGTACCTGTATTAACAATAGAGTATTGCGTATTTTAATATATATTAAGAGGACAGATCTGATGTTGTGTTCTTACAAGAACACATACATACAAAACAACATGAGGAAAATTTTGGAGGTGATGAATATGCTCAGTGCCTTGGTTGTGGTGAAGATGTCGCAGGTGTACGCATATGTCCAAACTCTTCAGGATGTATATGTTAAAGGCGTACAATTTTTTGTATATCATATATATCAATAAAGCTAAAAAATGTGATGCCTCATGAACTTAGACTTGAGATGATGCTCCTAAATAGACAAACTTTCATACAGATAAACCACTGAACACAGCATGACATAAGAAAACATTCCTCAAGGGTTTCCTGCTCTTCTCTCTACATTATTTTTTAAATGTAATCCGGTTCATGTTAATATGACCTGTACCACATACCAGATACTAAGACAGAATACAAAAGAAAAGAGGACACAACCCTTGCCTTCAAAAATATTAAAACATTATAAAGATTAATGAAAAGGCTAATTATTCTGGTCAATTAATATAGTATCTTCAAATGGATGGATTCTTATTTGTTAATACAGGCAATATTACACATTAAAAATTCTTAAAAATCAACGAATAATAATGTATATTCGCAAGTAAATCACAAATAGAGGGTGCAAAAACCAACCATTGTTTGAAACAATGTTCAGTCTCACTCAAGTAAAAATGAGAATTCAAACATAATGGAATATTAATTTTTGTCTAGATTTTCAAAGGTTTAAACAAGATGAAAATAATTCTAGCAAGTTGATACTCCACCAATGGGAATGTAAGCCTATAGTAATTCAGGAAGCTATTTCAAAAGCCTTAAAAACATTCCTAGAGACTTCCACTTCTAGCAAATAAAGTCAAGCCTGCAGTAGACAAACACTCCCACCAAAAACAACCAAAAAAGCTGGATAACATTTTTACATCTCTTTGAAGACATCTAAGAGCCACCAAAGCAGGGAGAACCTGAGAGGCTACGATCTGAGAGAAATGAAGTATAGAAAAGTGAGGCACTCTGCAATTCGGGTAATTTTTCACCTGAAGGCATGAGCTAATTCTGAAATGCTAGCTCAGAGGTTTTCTCAAGGCAGCTGAGAAACCAAGAGCCTGCAAAGTGGCAGCTGAAAGGATTAAAAGCTGCTGAAAAGCTTGAAAGTCTGGTAAAAGAGGCAGCTGAAAGGCTGGGAAGCTGGGTAGAGCACAGTCTCAGTGGGCTGGAAGCTGGCGTTCTGGGTTCATGGAAAGGTTGGGAGAAACAACATCTGAAAGACGTCACTGGTGGAATAAGCATGAATAGCTCTCATAACAACCAAATATCAGCCTCTAATTAGCTCAAGTTTAAGTTTCTTAACATTTATTAAGTTTCCAAATCAAATATATTTTTAAGGCACAAACAGGATGTCAAAAGCACTGCCTATAAAGAATGATAAATTCACCAAAAGGTGAAATTATAAGAACAGAAAGGCAAGCCAAAAGGCAGAAGACATTTGCAATCACATACTGACAAAGGACTCATCCTTTGAATATATATATTTAAATGCCAACAAATTTGTAAGAAAAAGATAAACAACCCAGGCTGAAAGATAGGCAAAGGATTTGAACAAAAACTTCACAAACATATCCAAACAGCTAAAACAAACACAATACAAAACAAAATCCACAACATATGTAAACGTGTTCTTCCTCACCACTCATCAGGAAAATGCAAATGAAAATCACAATAAAATAAAAACCCAACAGAATGACTAAAGTTGAAAAACTAAATATAAAATATAGCAAATATTGACCAGGATGTGGTGCAAATGAAACTTTCATTCACTGGGAGTGGAAACGGGTAACTAGATAACAGTATGCTGTCTATGGTAAATTTAGTTATGCCCGCTCTGTTACCCAGTAATCCCACTCCTGAGTAATGAACAGAAATACTTAGATTTGTACACCAAAAGTTCAATACAAGTATATTCCTCGAAGCATTATTTGAAATATGAGAACAGCAAAAATGTCCATCAATAGAACTGATAAATCAATGTCATTATATTCATATAATCTAATACTACACAGCCATGAAAATGGGCAAAACTACTATAACACAACACGTGGATGAATCTCACAAATATAACACTGAACAAAAGACAGACACAAATATGTATATACAGTATTATTCAATTTATATAAAATTCAAACACAGGCAAAACTCATCTATGATGTTAGCAGTTTATTGGTTACCTTTGGGGAAGAGTAGGAGTTATGACTGGGAAAGGGTTTCTGGGAGGTTCATATATTCAGTTTTTTTCAAATTTCACTGAACTGTGCCTTTATGATTGGTACATCTTTCTGCCTGTTACGCAAAACTTCAAAAAGTTTATGAAAATTAAATATTAAAACTTTCTAGAAATTTTACTCCTCAGGATCCATACTTAAGAAATAACTTTATATTACCCAAAGCAATCCATAGATTCACAGCAATCTCTCAAAATGTCAATGACATTCTTCACAGAAATATTTTTTTAAATGCTAAAATTTCTATGGAGCCACAGATCCCTTATAGCAAGAGTAATCCTGAGCAAAAAGTTAAAAAAATTTCATGGCTGGGCGTGGTGGCTCAGGCCTGTAATCCCAGCACTTTAGGAGGCCAGGGATCGCCTGAGGTCAAGAGTTTGCAACCAGCCTGGCCAACATGGTGAAACACCTTCTTTACTAAAAATACAAAAATTAGCCAAGTGTAGTAGTTCATGTCTATAATCCCAGCTACTTGGGAGGCTGAGGCAAGAGAATCACCTGAACCCAGGAGGCAGAGGTTACAGTGAGCCGAGATCACGCCATTGTACTCCAGCCTGGGCAACAAGAGCAAAACTCCTACTCAAAAAAAAAAAAAAAAAAAATTCATGTACGTCATAGTAAGAAATATGAAGCAATCTAAAGGTTTACATTTAAAAAACAGAATTATATGATTTATAAAATAGAATGTTGCACAGCAACTAAAACTGTTCTTGAAGAATATTTAATGACACGTGAAAATATTATGCTAGCATACTGAGTGAAGAAAAGCTGTATACATATAATACGTTCCCACTATGTTTTGAAAATTTTTTCAAAGACTTAGAAGAGAACATATCAAAATATTAACAAGCATCAGAGTGAACAGGCAACCTAAGAATGGGAGAAAATTTTTGCAGTCTACCCATCTGACAAAAGTCTAATATCCAGAATCTACAAGGAACTTAAAAAAATTTACAAAAAGAAAACAAACGACCCCATCAAAAAGTGGGTAAAGGATATGAACAGACACTTGTCAAAAGAACACATTTATGCAGCTAACAAACACATGAAAAAAAAGTTCATTATCACTGGTGATTAGAGAAATGCAAATCAAAACCATAATGACATACCATCTCACACCAGTTAGAATGGCAATCATTAAAAAGTCAGGAAACAACAGATGCTGGAGAGGATGTGGAGAACTAGGAACACATTTACAGTTGGTGGGAGTGTAAATTAGTTCAACCATTGTGGAAGACAATGTGGCAATTCCTCAAGGATCTATAACAAGAAATACCATTTGACCCAGCAATCCCATTACTGGGTATATACCCAAAGGATTATAAATCATTCTACTATAAAGACACACACACACATATGTTTACTGCAGCACTATTTACAATAGCAAAGACTTGGAACCAAACCAAATGCCCATCAATGATAGACTAGATAAAGAAAATGTGGTATATATACACCATGGAATACTACGCAGCCATAAAAATGAATGAGTTCATGTCCTTTGCAGGGACATGAATGAAGCTGGAAAACATCATTCTCAGCAAACTAACAAGAACAGAAAACCAAACACTGCATGTTCTTACCCTTAAGTGGGAGTTGAACAATGAGAACACATGGAGACAGGGAAGGGAACATCACACACTGGGACCTGTTTGGGGTGCAGCGTGAAAGGGGAGGGAGAGCTTTAGGACAAATACTAACGCATGCGGGGCTTAAAACCTAGATGATGGGTTGATAGGTGCAGCAAATCACCATGGCACATGTATATCTGTGTAACAAACCTGCATGTTCTGCATATGTATCCCAGAACTTAAACTAAAATAAAGAAAAAGGAAAACCCAACTAAATTGTCGAAAAAACAAAAAACGGGTAGATCATGAGGTCAGGGATGGCTGGCTAACACAGTGAAATCCCGTTTCTACTAAAAATACAAAAACAAAATAAGGCAGGTGTGGTGGCAGGCGCCTATAGTCCCAGCTGCTCTGGAGGCTGAGGTGGGAGAATGGAGTGAACCCGGAAGGCGGAGCTTGCAGTGAGCCGAGATCGTGCCACTGCCCTCCAGCCTGGGCGACAGAGCAAGATTCCGTCTCAAAAAATAAAAAAACAAAAAAACAAAAAAACAAAAAACAAACATATATTTCTGACCAGTAGGACAGTCTGTGGTACATTTTTCTCCAGCTTTTCTTTTCCTTATTTTCCAAATCTTGTAAAATGAGTTTTCTTATAGTCAGAAAAAAAAAAAATCTTCTTGAACATTTCATATATTATAAATATAAGTTAATATTTCCTTTCAATGATCATAAAACATATTCCTTAAAAAAAATTTGTTCGTTAGGAAATACATTAAGACAGCAAGATAAGCATTCTCCTGTCTATCTCATCATGCCTGTTGTCCATGGATAAAATGAAATAAGGTATTTAAACATTTAGAAACTAGTGACAGGAGGAACTATTCAAATGTACCTTGTTAGGTAAGTGTTACTGTTATTACGCAAGAAATGTACTCTCATCGGTAAAGGGCACATGTTTCTTATGAGAATAGGATTTTGTTATCCCCTAATGAATAAAATTTAAATATGGTACTTTACCTAGTCACTACTTTTAAGTGTACCCCATATTTCCTGCAATTACTTACCTAGTAATCTAAAAAAAAGTCTTTGTCTTTTCATATTAAACTCTAGGTCATCTTTCCAGTTTCCACAAATATTCCCTCAGAATCAATGTAATTTTTTTAAAAAAGCAAAACGAGCCAAAAAAGCATGCTTATTTTGTTAATTTCATGCTATTCCACTAGAATTTTTTTTCATCCAGCTTTAGCATTGAACTGAATTTCTGGGTAGAGCTCAGCATGCCACTCACTTTTTTAACCTGTTCCCTTAGCAACTCTGTACTCATCTGACCCCATATGCCTATCTTCACAATTAGACATTTAATTTTTCCTTAATAGTCACAAATCTAGCACGAATTTCCAAGGACTTAAAATTAGTTTATCTAATCAAAACTAAATGTTTATACCATCATACTGGTGGTATTTCTTCTAAAAATGCTGGTACTCTCTTCACCGCATCTCACTACAAATGATTTTGGCGTGTTCTTTGGAGGGAATAAAAAGTCAGTTGGGGAAACAATAGTCTATCTATTGAGCAGTTCCACACTCTTCCTCCAGAAGCTCATTGTGCCCACCTTGGCAGTGGTCAGAGTGCCTGGTTGCTATTTACAAACTGTGTGTCACTGGGCAGGTTACTGAACCTCGGGTTTTTCATCAGAAAAAATGGAGATGATCATAGTGCAGTTTAGCTCATGAAGCTATAGCAAGGACTAAGCGAGATAGCAAATGTTAAGTATTGACACATAGTGCTCAATAAGTATGCACTCGCAGTTTCACTTAAGTCAGAAAAGAAAATCACATCCTCTACGACACCAACCCTTCAGTGACATTTAGGATTCTACTCCTTCACCCTTGCAAATGACTATTTTTCCATACCTCACCTCAAACTGAGTTTAAACCTCTTTCTCACTTCAAGATTCTGCGCTGTGATTTTTGATAAGATGCCTTTGTTTCTCTTCCTCTAACTTACCCTTTTATTTCAGAAAAGTGACTTTCAAATACCTCTTTTCAGAACAAAAAAAAATGGTACAGCTTCTTTTGCCTTTTCACGACTTTAAGCAGCGTCAGAATTCTACATATTTCTTACTCAACTTTCTAGGAATAGTCTACTACAACTATGCCCAGAGTATTCCTCTATCCCCAGATGCATCTGTAGTCTAGCTTACTTGTTTTTCATAACAACACTTTTTGTTGCTGACTGTGATTATCCCTGAGAGCTCTAACCAAGTCAATTCAACAAATAGGTCTCAGGCAACAATCATGTACCAAGCCTATATATGACATGATATCTACTAAAAACAAGTGAAGGACACATATACATATACCACGGTCTCCTCTTTCTTCCCACACCAGATAACATCACTATCTGAGACAGTTCAAGCATAATCTCTTGGTACAACAGACACATCTGGTAGACTCCCTACCCTACCTCTCCCCCATCAACTACGTACCTCGTTTCCAAGGGTATAATAGAAATTTCATAGAACATAGAATCAGAAGACCTTCACAACACCATCAGATACCTCAAATAACCTCATGATTGTATATACAACAGTCAACCATACACACATACTTAAAAAAAAAAAAATCAAAGGATGGATCCTCAGTCCTTTGGTCCTGCACTATGTAAATGTAATGAATTACCATAGCAAATTCCAATAATGAACACAAAGAAAAATATAGGATTATGAAATTTTTTCATGAGTGGGAAACCACAAAATAACACAAGGGAAACATCACTGAAATAAAGATCATTCTGCTCTAACGTACACCATTTCAAAATAGGATTGGTGAAGAGCAACACTGACTCATCCTCAAAAATAATGGCGAATCTGTTTTGACCTTGATTCACTGCTATGATCAAAATAATTATGGTTAACTTAAGAAGGTTCTGAAGAAAAGGTTCTAAAGATCATACTAAAAATACTTAGAATTTTAAAATCTATGAAATAAGACTTCAGTTTTAGTATTCGAAGTGACCACCAGATAAAGACAAAAGAAATGTTGACAGCGTCATCATGCGCCAACCGAAATTACCTTCACTTGCACATCTTTCCCTGATACTCAGTCTTCCACCACGCTATCCAAGTATACTATATAAATCTTTGGCATATACTTTTCAACTTGACTTACACACTTCTTTAAATACATTTCCATCCTTCCCTTAACAAACAGTTGCTAAGCACCTGCTCTAAACCAGCTTCTGACTAAGCACTACTTACAATGGGAAACAAACTGGATATATCTCCTGATCTTATGTAACTTACAAGTTCATCAGGGAGACTCACACTACTCATATGGTAACTCCTGGGTTATGCCATGATGTATGTGCTGTGAAGAAAAACTCAGGATGCTACAAGAGTGAAAAACAGTGAAAACATAATTCCTCATTTACAGTCATGTACTGTTTAATGACATTTTAGCTAAGGGCAGACCACTATATGACAGTGGTTTCATAAGATTATAATGGAGCTGAAAAATTCCTTTCATTAGATTATAATGGAGCTGAAAAACTCCTATCACCTAGTGACATCGTAGCCATCACGGCTTTGTAGTACAACACAATATTCATGTGTTTGAAGTGATGATGGCATAAACGAACCTCCTGTGCTGCCAGTTGTATAAAAGTCTAGCACATACAGCACACAATACTGAACAAACATAATAAAGGATTTTACTGGTTTATGTATTTACTACTCTACACTTTCTATTGTTATTTTAGAGTACTACTTATTAAGATTTCTAAAAGTTAACAGAAAACAGCCTCAAGCACATCCTTCAGTATTCCAGAAGAAGGCATTGTTATCACAGGAGATGACAGCTCCATGTGTTATTGCCCCTGAAGACCTTCCAGTGGGACAAGCTATAGAGGTGGAAGACAGTCATACTGGCCCTGTGTAGGCCTAAGTTATTGTGTGTTTGTGTCTTAGTTAACAAAAAGCTTAAAAGTTAACAAAAAAATTTTAATAGAAAAAGGCTTATAGAATAAGAATATAAAGAAAATGTTTGTATACAAATGTACAATGCACTCATGTTTTAAGATGTTATTACAAAAAAATGAAAAAGTTTTAAGAAATTAAAAAGTGTATAAAGTAAAAAATTTACAGTAAGGTATTACTGAAGAAATTTTAAAAATAAATTTAGTGTCACCTAGGTATATTGTGTTTATAAAGTCTACAGTGGTGTACGTTAACATCCCAGACTTTCATTAACTCACCACTCACTCACTGACAGAATAACCTTCCATCCTGCAAGCTCCATTCATGGTAAGTGCTCTATACGGGGTACTATTTTTTCTCTTTTACACCATATTTTTACTGTACCTATGTTTAGATATATAAATGCTTACAGTTGTGCTACAATTGCCTATAGTATTCAATACAGTAACATGCTTTACAGGTTTGTAGCCCAGAGGCAATAGTATACACCATAATATAGCCTAGGTGTAGAGCAGGGTATACCATCTAGGCTTGTGTGAGTGCACTCTATGACGTTAACACAATGAAGAAATTGCCCAATGACTCATTTCTCAGAACATTTATGTGTCCATGTCTTCTTATAACACTCTCTAAAGCTCATGCTCTATGATAGCATGGTATTATCTACTAAGATGAATCTCTAAGTACTAGGCTAAAGACTAGCATATTTTCGTTTTCAAGTTATAGTTTATTTGTTATAGTTTGGTAGGCAAAAAGTGGGAAAGAATAGGTCATGAGGAATAAGAGCAGAAAGAAAATAAAGACCAAAAACAGATGTCTTTCACTGTAAGAACAGATAAAATTTTACAATATGCATGTGGTCCTGAAAAAATGTCTTCTAAAATCAAATTGCTGGCAAACCATTTTAAATTCAACAATATTTAATATTTCTTAAAACCTTACTAGCTGAAAGACTCTACTGAATCCTGTTATAAAGCAGAATTCATCTAAACAAAAAACTAAATCCTCTAAAACAACCCCATTTCTACTATTTCTAAATTTTAATATTCAGTCAAGTTTTCTGTGCAACCAACAACTGGAAAGGACTACTCCAAGTAAAAGGGCTACATAATTATCATTCTAAATTCAAAGTATTGCATGTCACCTACCAACATAAACCCTGCTCACTCCCCACCAAAAATGACTTAGCAAAAAAAATGTTTTAAAGAAAATCTGCACTATTCATTTTGAACTTTTAAAAATGAAAAAAAAAAAAATCAGGATGATAAAATGGCTGTGTTCTTAACACCAAAGAACAATTTATCATCATGCACCACAGTCATAAGGGAGAAAGGGTCCAGTGGGAGGTTGTGGTGTTTCCCACTGATAGTGTTGCAAGTTATTGTCCCCACACAGTAAGACACCTGCCACTGGTCTTCTAGTTCTCTGCTCAAAGATTAAAGCACCGGTAAAAGCTTTGCAAGATCACAAAGAGCTGATGCAACTGATATTAAGACTGGTAAGACCAAAGACCCATAGGATATTCAATGGCTCAGCATTAACTGTGCACACAAAAGTCAGAAATGCAATTCCTGGATTTTCTCTCAAACCAAAGGCACAGAATGAAAAGTATGAAATATTGTTTATAAATATCACTGCTTATACTTATGTAAAGCTTTTCCATTTGTATTATACCTCACTCATGCTTACTCATTTTATTTCATCTAGCAAATAGGGCCCATGAGAGATTGACTAACACCAGAAAGTGATGTGTATATGTGTATGTATGTGTATATTCAATATATATTCAATTAGGGCAAGAACCACTGCAACAATGTGACCCAAATGCTGAGTTTGTATAACAGGTGATGAAACAAATGTGAAAATTCTTATATGCAGAGTATTTATTACACTGGAAGTGAGCAGGAAAAAAATCAGACTTGAACATAGGGTCTGGGAGAAACAACATTCAGTGAAATGATCAAGTCTCAAGTTTGTATAAGATAAAAAAGAAAATTCTCCCTCCTACAAGGGCCACAGACTAAATGGATTCTTTATAAAATGTGGCTTTTGATATGAGGGTCTTCTATCTACTAAAAAAAAAAAAAAAAAAAAGCTACTAGAGGGACTGTTTGCAGGAAGTTTATTCCAACCTAGAATCTAGATATGAGCAAATATCTTACCAAAGTGAGATTCTATTATGTATGCTTCAAAGATTATTTCCATTTTGGTGCCTGTTTACTCAAGGTGAGGAAAAGTAAAAGGACAAAAAGATAAACTTTAAAACTGAAAATGTAAAAACAGCACAGAAAATAGTAAAAGCTTAATTTTATGACATGGAAGCTTAATTTTATTCCATCATCACCTGATGAATGGAATCATTCTCCAAAGATAATCAAGCTAATTACCTTCGTCTTTTTTTTAAATTTATTCAGCTTCGTTTGCTACTATATCTGCTTTTATTGCTAACGTACAGCAACTGAGTATTGAGAGATATAATGCTGAAGTTCTTCAACCTTTCTAGTAACTAACTGTCCATCACAATCAAGGTTGCATCCACATCACCATATCACGTAGGATTAAAAGTAAAAATTTGAAGATGTTATAAAAACTAAAAAATAAAAAGAATAAAAACAAACATTATTTTAAAATATTTACCAAGATGGACCATTTCAAATAAGCATAAAATAACTGTTCCTTTTTAAAAGTCAAGTACCCAGAAGAACCCTGCAGTTTGCCATCTTTAACTTGCTTTTGAGAATATAAGTAAGGAATCTGTGAACCATGGATGGCTTTTTAACTTTAGCTACTACCATTTTAAAGGCAAAGCCTAGACATATGAAGGAACAGAAAGCTAAATGTGACTGGCAATGTCTTTCCAGCTGGAAGATGAAACCAAATTTAAAACAAGGAGCTGGTAATAACTTTCTAAAAAACAAAACACAAAACTAAATACTAAATGACTGTAAAAATGAAGTTTGGGACTGAAGAACAGAAAGTGCTGACAACAACATTATATACAGAAATTTCTAATTTATTAACAGAGAAAAATGTCAAATTAAAAATTGAAATTAAAAAGAGAAAGGTATTTTGCTATCATATTGTAATACATTAATGGCTGCTTTTTCTTTTCAAAAGCAAATGCTCTACAGTAAGATTAGTTAAGGTCTGCTTATTAATCTGAATAACAAAGATATTCTATTTTATACATGTTTATGATCTCAGAAATAAAATAGTGTCTTTAGTATAGTCAAATTAAAATCATTTGAGTTGCGATTATAGAATTAGAATATTTGTCAGAATACCTCAATGGCAACCAGTGACTTCATGGGACCAATATTTGCTAGGGAAAAAGTGAACAGAAAATAAACTCTACCATGTCAAAGGAAACAGAAATAAAAATTATATTTTATTACATGAACAAAGTACACCATGGAAAAAAGAAAATAATCTCTCCCAAAAGATCTGTAACCACAAGATACATTTTAAGAAATAAGGCATCATCAAACAGAAATCTAATTTAAAATGTGCCGAAGTCAGTACACCACCCAAGCTAGTAGGCAACAGGAAATATATTTCCCCTCTGGAGGAACTCACCTTCAACACAGGCCTGAAATAATTACCGCAAAATTCCAAGGCAAGTGAACACAGCCTTAAAAAAAAAAAAATCACAAAAACCTCAAAATAAAGTAAGATGAGTGATTAAGAGCAAGGGGAAAAAAAGACAAACTCACAAAAGACTTCAGTTATAAAAATTATTAGACAAGGAATATAAAAATAATAACTGCTTAGAATTATGACCAGAAGACGAGCAGATTTGCAAATAAAGTTCTACATATGAAAACTATAACTGATATTAAAAACTAAATCGACAAAGTGGCATATTAGACATAGTTGAAGTGAATAAACTGCAAGTTAGAACATAGGAAATTTTTCCAAATACAATCAAGCAAAAACAATGAAAGGTAAGAGATAAAAGGGATGAACTAAGGAAGAAAAACATAGAAAGTCTACCAGACATGGAATTGGAGTTCCAGAAGGAGATCATAAAATTAATGAGAAAATATTCAAAAGGATTGTAAATAGGTTTCCAGAATTCCTGAAAAATGCTAGTCCTCAATGTAGCCTATCTAATGCCAAATATGTTAAAATTCATGCCCAAAAACATCAGATCAAAAATTCAGAATAGAGAGAGAGAATATCTTTAAGGAGAAAGAGAGCATCTTCAAAAGATCTTAGAAGGAACCAGAGTTTGGAAAGATAAGTTCCCTTACGAAGAAAAAAATGAGCTTGACTGCTTAATTCTCAATGATAATAAAATTCAGAAGACAATAAAATGATATTTTTGATACTTCCTTTCAGCAAATTAAAAGGACTGTCACAAACAAAAATCTCTCTCTCTCTCCCTCTCCTTCTCTCTTTCACACATACACACACTCACTCAACAGAGGAAAATTAAAGGATATGTCAGGCAAAAGAGAAATGATCCCAGATAGAAGGTCTGATAGACGAGAACAAACCGGGTGGAAAGATATTAATGAATAAATGGCTAAATATAACAGACACTGTATAAAGCAATAAAAGTAATATCTAACTTGAGAGAGAAAAAACAGGCTAGAACTAAAATACTCAACAACAATGACATGTAAGTTGGAGGAAGGTATTATAAGAGTTAAACAATTCCTAAGAAATGAAATGTCACAGACTGGGTGGCTTGAACAATAGAAATTTATTTTCTCACAGTTCTGGGGGCTAGAAGTCCAAGATCAAGGTACTATCTGGATGCATTTCTGGTGAGGCCTCTCTTCCTGGTTGGTAGACATGTATGATCTTACATAGCCTTCCCTCTCTATGCAGAAGGAAGACAGAGATCTCTGTATCTCCACAGAGATCTTACTGGATCATGGCTCCACCCTTATAATCTCATTTAATCTTCATTACCTCCTTATAAGCCCTATCTCCAAATACAGTCATATTGAGGATTAGGGCTTCAGCATATGAATTTTGGGGGATACAATTCAATTCCGTAATAGAAGGCAAGGATATTAACTTTAGACTAGATAAAGATGAGTATATATTAAAATTGTCTGGGTAACCACTAAAATAATAGATGTAGAACTTATAGCCAATCTCCTGACCCCCCAAATAAATAAAAATAGTAAAAAAAAAAAAAAAAAAAGTGGGGCAGGGGGTCAGTCTATCCAAAAGAAGGCAAGACAGGAAAGAAGACAACGAAAAAGCAGAATAGAAAATACATAATAATATGATAAATAAATCCAAGTCACTCTTCATTCTAAACTCTCCAGTTAAAAGCAAAGATCCAGCTATATGCTATTTACAAGAGACACATCTAAAATCATAAGGATATAGATGCAACATTAAAGCCAACAAGTAGGGAAAGGTGTGTCAAGCCCATCATAATCTATAGGGGACTCTATATCATTTTATTACTATCAAAGAAAAAGAGACTTTAATTCAAATTATACTATTAGAGATACAGAAGGTATGACATATGACAAAAGGGTTAATTTCCCACAAAAATATTTAAAAATCTAAACTTGTATGCATCTAATAATAAACCTCAAAAACATATAAAGTAAAAGGTGAATTAACCAGATGAAAATAATAAATCCGTAATTATAATCTCTCAGTAATTAAATGATCAAGTAGATTAAAACATCAAGAAGGATAAAGACTTAAACAGCACATTTAAAATTTTCATCTTATGGAACACATGAAACTGCATCCAGAAACTAGAGAATACATATTGTTTTAAAGCTACACATGGAACATTTATTTGTAGAGAAGACTTGCCATTGTCCATGGAGCTAACCTTAACAAGAATCAAAGAACTGGTAAGATACAGACCACATCCTCTGACCATGTCACAAATAGTTTAGAGATCACCTACAACCACAACAAAATATGCTTAGAAATTAGGAAACATGATGCTCATTAACTCATGGATTAAAGAAATCATAGAAAATACTTAGGGCAGACGCGGTGGCTGATTCCTGGAATGCCCACACTTTGGGAAGCTAAAATGGGAAGATGGCTTGAGCCCATGAGTTCAAGACCAGCCTGGGCAACTGGGCATAGCGAGAGTTCATCTCCACAAAAAATAAAAATAAAAAAAAATTAGCCAGGCATAGTGGCATGCACCTGTAGTCCCAGTTATTCAGGAGACTGAGGTGAGAGGATCATTTAAGCCCAGGAGGTCAAGGCTACAGTGAGCCATGATCACACCACTGCACTCCAGCCTGGCTAAAAGAACGAGAACCTGTCCTAAAAACAAAGAAAATACTTAGAACTGTATGAAAACATAAAAAATTCTGATAAGCAGCTAAAGTGATGATTCAAGAGAAATTTATACTCTGAAAAAGCAAGACTCAAAACTGAGCTAAGCACTCAACCTAAAAAATTAGAATAAAGGCAGGAATAAACATAAAACATGGAAACAAAAGAGTAAAACAGAACATGTTAGAAACAAATATATAAATATTTTCAAAGAAGCAACTTTTGGCTTTGCTGATCATCTCTACTATATATTATATATTATATACAATACATTAAACAACAAAAAACAAATTACAGCTACAAACAACACTGATGAATCTTAAAAAATATAACAATGAGCAAATGCAGCAAGCATAAAAGTATAAATATTTACAGTAGTAAAATTCCCTTTATGTAAAGGCCAAAAATAACCACACAAAGAGGGTTGATAAAGCAAGAGTTGCCTCCATGTGAGGAATGAGTAGACAGAGGAATGCTAGGTATATTTCTTAACTTTAGTAGTAAGTCCATGAGTATTCAATTTTTTAAACTTAAAGGCATGTTTTATGCAATTTTAAATGTACAATGTGCTTCACAATAAATACTCTTTAAAAATAACATGGCAAAATCAGTCTTAAAGGATATTCTGAACTTTCCTATAAACAGTGAACATCCACAAGATCTCACGAAAAAAAATTTACCTGTTTAACCTATTCATGTCTGTTAGATTCCACACTGAAAATATAGTTCCTGTTATTTGAGATAGTAAAAAGGAAAATGATACTTATCTAAACAAACAACAAAAAAATGTATTTAGCACTTATCCAAGTGCTAAAACAGAGGTAAGCACCAGGTATTAAGGGAACAGATAACCTAAGCCTGATTTAAAGGAGGAAAGGCAACTATTCCACAGTGAAGAAAACAATGTCTGGAAAATAGTAATTGTCCCAGAAAGCATGTTTGGGAGTACACATGTGTTTACCTTCTACATTCAGAACCAAATTCTAAAAATGAAAAATGCAAATATAACTGCATTCACTCGGATCATGTTTGATAGCTAAAGATAATTTTAGTTTCAAAAATAAAAGGGAGAATTTCTCTCTACATTTAGCCGTCAATGTTTAAGTTTCTATCTTTTCCTGACTTTTGCTCATTTTATAGCTCTAGTTTTGTTCCAAGAAGTGACCACATGCTTCTGTAGTAGCCAGAGTGATACTCAACTGATTTCAAAAGGGAATTTCTGGCTAAGAAGAAGTTTCGTATTATTGACAGAAAGGAAGAAAGATACAAATATATAGATAAAATATAGATGTAAACAAACACATGCACATACACATACATACACAGCTCAAGGCTAAATTTTGTAAATTTAAACCTTCCAAATTTATTTTAAATGTTAAGAGTCCAGGAGTTGGCAGCAAAGTGCAGAAAACAGAATATTTTTACATTTTAGAGATGACTATACAGAAAATGACATTCATTCACTCTATCATTCCACAATTATGTATCAATATGTGGGCAAGAGGGCAGCTGGCAATACAGTAAACTGAAATTGAAAAAGGGACAGCATTCTCATGGCACACTCAACTACTGTACCTGTTTAGCTGGAGGTCACATTTATAGTTATAACTGAGCACTCATGAATGGTTTGGGATTGAGGCTAAATCTCTATAAACAACTAGGTTACTTCATTTGGAAAAAGCAATCAGGTCTGGGTTCAAACCCTATCTGATTTGACTCTTTCATATTACACTTACCAAAAACACACACACACACACAAAACTGTAGAAGATAAACAGGGAAGACAATGATTAGCTCTACAGATTTTATATTGGGAATAATAAAGTGCCTTGAAGGCAATGAAAAATATCAATGCTCTTTTATTCCTCCCCAAAAATTCTACATCTAGGGCTTTACCCAAAGGGAATAACCATCGATGCATATAAAAATTGAGCTATAGCAAGGCACAGTGGTTCACACCTGTAATCCCAGCACTTTGGGAGGCTGAGGCAGGCGGATCACTAGAGGTCAGGAGTTCAACACCAGCCTAACCAACATGGTGAAAACCCCGTCTCTACAAAAAATACAACAATTAGCCAGACATGGTGGTGGGCACCAGTAATCCCAGCTACTCAGGAGGCTGAAGCATGAGAATCCCTTGAACCCGGGAGGTGGAGGTTGCTGTGAGCCAAGATCGCGCCACTGCATTGCAGCCTGGGCAACACAGTGAGACTCCATCACAAAATAAATAAATAAATAAATATAAAAAAATTGAGCTGTAAGATAGTCATTACTGTATAGCTGAAGAAAAAAAATTATATCCCCAATAAATTATGATACATCCATAGAATAATATGATTCAGAATTTAAAATGTTACAGATCATTCCATGACAAGGGAAGTGGTTCAACTTTATGTGAAAATTACAAAGCAATAGATATACACTAAGGGCCATTTTTAGAAATTAAAATATCATAGTATTTTTCTATATGTATATAAAAATAGATACCAAAATGCTAATAATAGTTATCACTGGGTGTAATTCTTCTTTTCTTTTCTTTTTGCTTGTCTGGATTTTCTAAATTTTCTTTTCTTTCTTTTTATTTTTGAAGACAGGGTCTTTCTCTGTTGTCCTGGCTAGAGTGCAATGGTATGATCACGGCTCACTGCAGCCTCAACTTCCAGGGCTCAAGTGATCCTCCCATTTTAGCTTCGCAAGTAGTTGGGACCACAGCCGTGTGCCACTCATACCTGGCTAACTTTTTTTTTTTTTTTTTTTTTTTTTTTTTTTACCTTTTGGAGAGACAGGGTCTCCTCACATTTCCCAGGCCAGTCTCCAACTCCTGGGATCAAAGAATCCTCCCACTTCGGCCTCCCAAAGTTCTGGGATTACAGGCATGAGTGGCCATGCCTGGCCTCTAAATTTCCTATAATGAACAAGAATAACTTATAAAGGAAGAAAAAATCTATTATATCATGAGGGTGGAGGGTAGGAGGAGGGAGAGGATCAGGAAAAATAATTAATGGGTACAAGGCTTAATACTTGGGTGATGAAATAATCTGTACAACAAAGCTCCACAGCATAAGTTTACCTATGTAACAAACCTGCACTTATACCCCTGAACTTAAATAAAAGTTAAAAAAAAAAAAAAAAAAAAAAAGATTTGAAACCTTGAAATAGTAACTATACATGAACCATAGAAACAAAAACAAGAAGTTCCCAACATTACCAAACCTGTAAGTGGGTGCAAATTTATGTAACTTATAGAAAATGGAGAAACCTGATACTCAACTTATACTCAAATCTCCTATCATTCAAGAAATGAATAATGCAAAAGAAGGAAAAACATCTGAAGAAGTGCTGAGTGGGAACAAGTTGAGAGAAGAGACTTTCTGCTAGTGCTAGACAGTGTGAAACTTTACAAGGTATCATGGTTTATGCAGGGTTAATCAAAATGGAGTAGGAAGACTGTGTGCTTCAAATACAAGGGAAATGGAGTAAGTTAAAATGATGAAAAGAATGGATCTTATTACAAAAGCACACTTATCTGAACGTTTTTCCCTCTGGAAGACAATGGATGTTATGCCTACACCCAACTCCCTTTGTATCCACATCCTCCCAGGATCAACTTAGAGCAAAAAATCCTGCACCAGACAGCCTCAGCCAAATACCATACCAAACACATGGGATAGATTTAATTGATTCTTATATAATTTTCAGTTGAAACTTACTCTGATCTAAACTTCAGGCTTCTTTAAATGTCTACAAATGTTCTCTCTCTAAAGTTACCTACGCATTTGTTTTCGTTTTGTTTTATATTGTTATTGTATAAAGTAGGAAGATGTAAAGATGCCTCACTTTAGGAGAAAGGTAACAGCTAGAATACAGAATCATGTCCCTTCTTCACCAGCCTCCCCAAGGCAGATCCTTAGAAGTTTCCACAGAAAAGAATTTGCCTTAAATATTTTTCAAACACTTTAATAACACAGACTGAGCTAAGTCAATTGAGAGAAAGAAGTTAACCAAGAAGGTCTGCTCAAAAACCCTAAAAGGTATGTAAAGCTTATAACTATAACAACACATAAAGGTTTAAATTGAAAATGATCTAAGAATTTGAAAAAGATCTGAGAATCAATTAATATATATGCCAGGTGATTGGTACAGTATCTGGCTGGGGGTGTTTTTAATCTAAATTGGATCTGGGAAGATGTAATTCTTTAGCATATCACTCAAAGGAAATGCTGATAATAATAATCCTATTATTAATTTCAATAGGCAACCACAAGATTAACCCCATACCTGCAAATATACCATCTATTCCCCAAGACCTGAGGGCTGTGTCAAAATCCAACTTTTCTAACTCTTCATTATGTTTATAACAAATATAAATGAACTTTCCTGTATATTAAGCTAGAGTTTCATGCTTGAGTTTTCTGAATCTTCTGTCATACAAACAGCAATGAATATAAATCTTGTCCATATTTACTGGTGCAGAGGTTAGAATGCATTTTATCCTATGTGTCAAATTCAAAGCCTGAAACAGCTTGCTGTCAGCTTCGGAAACCATTTTTACAAGTATGGCATACTGCCTCAAGCCAACCAAATACTAAAGCATGTTGGGCTGCCCACACTTCAAATCATTTGGAATATTCTCTTGTTTTGTGGTTGCAAAAGTACCTATTTCGTGGATCATCTAGTTCAAATTAAGGGGACATCTAACCTTAAACAGAAAATTCCCAGGAAACTGAAACTATAACTGACCAGGATCACATCAGCTCTGAAGGTCCATGATCTCAGGCTCATAGTCAAACATGTCATATGTTATGTTTTGAAAGGTGAGGAAATACAACATAAACTCTGTGAAACTCATTAATGTTTTCAAGTAAACACTAAGAATTCATCCTAAATATACATATGTCATAGTTGCAAAAAAAGGAAAAACTGCCACCTGCAACAAAGTAAAGGTCATTTGCAGCAAATATAAACACATTTCTGGTAAACAGCTAGCAAATTAAAGAAAAAAAAAACAGCCTAATAGATTATTTCATTTCATTTCTAATTTTCATACATATGCTGAAATGTAGCAGCTTCAGCTGTGAAATGTGGTAACAAATATACCAAAGGTGAATGAAATAGTTTTGCTTGCAGTAACTGGAGCACTGTATTTATACACATTGTTTTTCCAAGCATTAATGGGTCCACCTCTCAAATCAAGCACTTAAGACATCATTTCACAAATTTGGAGTACCAGAACTTCCCCAAGGTTTGCCTCTCATGCCTTTGAGACATACTCTCTAAATCCCAGACCTATGAAGAACATCGTAAAGGTTATTTTTGAAGTGTTAAAAAAAAGAAAACACTATATTGACAAACTAAATTTTACCTAAAATTTGCCTACTGAAGCTTAAGAAATACCTGGTTCAATTATCCATTAGTGGGGCAATTCAATCCATTTGAATAGATAAATGTGGTTAGGATATGGCTCCCTGATCCAAGCCTTGTTAAGAGTTCAAGAACATATTGAAAACCAGTGCTTTTTAACTTAACTGATATTGACTAAAATGCTGAAAAGATGACAAGCTCTAGCAATAACCATTTTTAGCTGATCTTTTAGACCTGCTGTTCTTGGTGCACACGTATTATTAGGTTCCTAAAATGGTTCTCGTGTTTTTTATATATTCAATAGTATATATAGATATGGTATATATAATTATACTATATATAGTATGGATACATAAATATAGGTATATGTGTGATATGGATATATACATATATAAATCCACGTGTGTGTATCATTTCCAAAAGACTCATTCACAAAACAATCATCCCAAATTAAATACACCATATACAAAATCTCAAGGTGCTCAAATAACTCTAGAAACTAAGTCACATCCACCTAAGAACACTAAATTCTTACTTTCTTGCTTGTAGTCCAGCAAACTTAAGGTAAAATAGTAACTACATTCGGGTTTTAGTTATATTTATTTTTCCTAAGTAAATTTTCTCCAAGAATGCTCGGTTTGCTGAAAATTTTCAGAAAATGCTTGAGATGGTGAGTTGTTTTCTTTTTTTTCAGTTTTGGTACTGGTATATTTTACAGTAAAGTGACAAAATTGTACTTAGAGATGAGAAGTCTATATCCCAAACAAAATTTGACAGTATTAATGGTTATTCTGGGACGATTTTCTTCGAAAACTTCCCACTGCAAACAATGTTTCCTACACTATCCCCTGTCTGCCTTGGTAGTATACTTTTCACACACAAAATTGTATGTAACGCATATACCAGAAATACTTCAAGGCACTCTTTTATTTAAGCTCCCACATTCTGTTTTTATTGTTCAAAATGATCTGCATGTTCATAATTGATGTAAAATCAATTATGTCACTAACATTTTGGCTATGCAACACTTTACAAAACATAGGGACTTTTCATCAGCACCTTTGATTTGTAGTTGGCAATGTGGTGAATAAGGCAAACAGGAATAGTGGTGTGGCAGAGACCTGGGGGTGTGAGAAAATGGGGCTTCCTTTACCCACAGGACATGTGGGGGAAAAAAAAAAACTTAACCACGTCTGCGATAAATGTACTTTTATGTTAGGTTTCATCAAATGAAACACGTATTACATACCTCGTCCATAGATTAGAATGTCTGAAGCAGTATCAGCTTATGCAAGAAACATGAGGTTCTATCCATGATTCTTAGAAACACTACTCCTAGAACTGGTTGAAGGCTTCTTAATCCAACACATAATGAAAAACAAGCTCACCAACAAAGAAAGAGAAATCCTATTTTAAAAACATATGGTTTAAACTTCATCCTACCTCACTAAAAACCTGCATGCTACTACAGGGATGCCTGTATTCCCTAAGTGTCGAGACTGAGTCTAAACATTCCATCAAAGACTAAACAATAAATGAAAATTTGGGCTAGCCCTGGGGGAAATTTTCATAAAGATATGTTGTTGGGTTTTTTTTTTTAAGCACTCTGAGCCTCCACGAATATTTTATTATTAAAAAGAAGAATGTTTCCGAAAAGAGGCAGAGGAGAGAAGACTGAAATCAGGGTGACGCTGAAAACCAGCCAACACACACAGCGCTGCAGAATGAACCACATGGAAGAGGGAACCTCTCGTTTAACTGTTGGAGCGCGAAGGCACCTTTCGCTCCCGCCAACAAGGTGAATTTCAGCACTCAAGCAGCGAGACCACCATGTAAAAGTTCAAGTGGAGCCCATCTCCTTCCTCTTACTCCCAGCACTGAATTCTCGACCAGAACAGCCCAGCAGGGAAGGAACCGGCGCGGGGTGCACCTCTGCAGGCGACCGTTTTCCTAGAAGGCCTAACCGCTCAGACGGGCAGGGGAGGGGGGCAGGCGGCCCGGGAGAAACCGAGTCCCTGCCGGGCCCCCACCGTGTGGCGCCGGCCGAAATAACTCCAGTCCAGCTGCAAAAATCCTCCCGAAAACCCAAGCTTCTCCGGCACAACTTCGGTCTCCCCAGCCTCATTTCCCCCCACGCACACTGCCAAACCGCTCGCCCTGCCCAGCGCGGCTGATGCAAGCGCTCCCCGCCCTGGGCGGCTACCTGTCCCGCGGGCCAGAGACCCCCAGCCTCACCTCAAGCGAAAAGCAGCGCGCGGGCGCCCGCGGAAGAGCCCAGGGAGCATGGCCCCATGTAGTCCCTCCCGGAACTTTCCTGACATAGCACTTCTCTCCTCCGCTGCAGAGAACAACGCTGCCAGGCGGAGGAGGAAGGAGGACGACGAGGAAGAGGTGGTGGCGGCTATAGAGGCGGCGGTGGCGGGAGCTGGAGCTGAAAGTGAGGAGCATCGCGGACGAGCGCCGCCGCCGCCTCGCGAGCTACCGAGGGGTTCCCGCCCCCAGGGTAACCAACGCTCCCTCTTAAAGGCGCAGGCCCCGGTTTTAGACCGTGAGGTGAGTAGGAGGAGAGGAGAAAGAGGGAGGAGGCAAGTAAAGAGGGAGGAGGCAAGTAAAGAGGGAGGAGGCAAGTAGAGACTGAGAGATCCCGGGAGGCCACGCCCCAGCTGCCCTAGGGCGGATCGCCGGCCCCTTTCCGCCGCTCCCCGCCTTGACTCCCTCTATACTCAGCTCGCGTCGCTCCTCTACCTGGGCAAAGGCATGGAGGGTACCGCAAGTGCGCCCACCTGGCACTGAGGCAAGCCTCGCCGTTGGCCAGCGCCCTCAACCCCACGCCCCTCTCCTAGAGGGTCGCTCCGCCCCTAATCGCTGGCAGTCCTTTTAGCGTCCTGGTTTCCCGCTCCCACGGCCCCCAAAGTGCACCTCCAGTGGCGACTGCCCAGTGGAATTGCGTTCCCCGAGGCTGCTTGCGTTTCTGCCTTGGTTATTCTTCCTCATTTCCAACACAATCATGAGGGTCTCACCTAGGCGCCCAGAAGACTGAAATAACTGAAAGCCAGCTGGGGCCCCTAGACCGACCCCTGAAGGTGTCCGTGATGTGTGGCAGGGGAGACTTGCCAGGTATCCTTCTTTCTCTGGTGCTCTGTTCTCTTCCAATGGCCAATTGCCAGCTGGACTCCCACTGGATTTCTAAAACGATTCACTTTCATCAACAGATGGGCTGTAAAGATGCCAAACAACTCAGGAAGACCCCCTAGAAAAAGTATCGCCTTGAGACAGTGGGAAATGCTGCTTTCAGTGACAAGTCATATTTTCAGCTATTACCAACATATGTGATCATTACTGAGGCCGCAGCCTCCGGTGGTGATGCCCAGGAGGCTCCCAGCATCAGCAGCTATCATCACCCTAGGAAGAGACCACAGCAGCAGTGGGCATGAGCAGCAGAGGGTTGCTACTATCCACGGACTTGTTTTTCTACCTCATGGTTCCAACCCTTGCTTCTTGGACCTATGGGTCTTCAGCATAGTGTTGTGCCGTTTGTACTCTGCACTATGTCCCCTGGCTCAGGAGGTGGGCAGGCAATTTGGAGTTAAGATCTAGCTTGGGTTCCAGAGCACCAGTCCTAGCACAAAGCTCAGAGAGTGGCATTTCTTCATTCACACAAAGGCACTTGCATGGGCCATCACTACCCTGAGACTGGACTAGAACATCTCAGTTCTTTGTCTCCTGCCACCTACAGCTGTGAAACAAGCACTTGTGTTGAACTTGAAGAAGAAGAAGGCAAGAAGAGACTATGCAAAAGGTTGGAGAAACTTCTGTAACCAGATGGAGAGGAAATAAGCCCTGGGCTCTAGAAAAGCAGGAGACATGATCTTGCCTGCACCAAACTTTTAAGATGGAAAAAGAGATTATCAGTGAGAAAAAGTGAAGTCAGGATAGTTGGATGTGCCCGGCACACAACCCAAACTGAGTTAGCAAAACCTACAGCAAAGGGTATTGGAATTTATTGGCTCATATGTTTATAAATCTCACAAGTAGAACTGGCAAACACACACACACAAACACACACACAAACATGTTCTTAGAAATCATTTTTTCTCCTCCAGATGCTCAAAAAGCGTCAGGACTCAATTTCTCTCCCTGTCTTCATTGTGCTTTCATTGCACTGGTTTTATTTTCTCTAAACAGAGGGAAGACCTACATCTCCCATCTTAACATCCAACCTCCTTAGCAATTAGTTGCATCAGAAAGAGAGCAAGCCGAAGAATGTTTCACCAGACCCATGTGGATCCTGCGCTCATCTCTGAACTAACCATTGTAACTATGGGATGGAATGCACACTGCCAGGCTGGGGTCATTTGCCTGTAGCTACAAAAAGGTCAAGGGAAATAGCTGTATGTACCCCTTATATATGCCCAAACCACAGGGACCGAGTAGAAAGAAAAAGGTTTCCCAAAGGAAAATTAAAGTGTTGTTAATAAAGAAGGAAAGAGAATGTTGAGTAGATAAAGACTATAAATGCCCACTACAATCCCCATTCCCCAGTATACACACATCACCACCACTCTCACAAAGGGGACTGACAACCTCTCTGGCTCCTTTACCATAGTCTCAGGATCAGAAGAATGAGAATGCAGATGGTCATGGAGGTGCTAGTGATCGAGCCAACCAGCCACATCCTTTGGCCTCCAGAGCCACTGAAAAGATCCTAAGTGATTTTTGTGACATTTCACAAACCACCTGTAAACAAACAAACGATATATAAACCATAATTGTATTCAGTTATTTTTGTCCCTAAATAATAACCCTGCCTCCATGTACCTCAAGCCCACGTTCATTGTTAGGCCTTTTTTAGTTCTGCAATCAACTCAGTTTGATAAGAGCTCATAGAAATTCCCTGATACATACACACACACACACCATATGTATACACACACTGTATATATATACACACACACTTTATATACACACACACACACACATATATGTATATATATATTCATTCAACTTAGGGGGGAAAAAGTGGCCTACAAATAATCACATTTCAGTATCCAAGTGCCAAAGAACCCAGCTATGGTTTTAAACTTCAGTAACGTTATTTTTTCGGAGATAAAGATGTTGTCTTTATCTCTGAAAAGGTGTTTATATTTTGCCTACCAAAAAGTGACAAAAAGTTTCAGACGTTTTTTGTCTCATACAAGAACTTTTCTTTTACAGTAGTTGCTAATAAAAAAACAGTTTTGTATTTTTTCTTCATTTGTGCATTTTATAGAAGTCCTCATATATCATAGAAATATAGACTAATAAACTGGAAGAGACTTTAGAATAATAGAACATTTCAGAGCTGAAGAAATGAAAGCTCAGAGGTTGACTTGTGTAGGGTACATAGCTGTTTTTTAGTATCTGTGATGTGTCTAACACACGTGTGCTTTTGTTAGACATTTCAAAGGATATAGAAGCAAAAACATAGAATGTAGTCACTGTCAAAGAGACATAACTATCTAAGATATAAGACAATTATAGAACATCACAATATATCATATAGTGTAAAAAATGTGTGATGATCTCTTATGTGTTAAAAATAGACATCAGAAAAGGAGACACCATGGACTGGAATAGTCTTGGAAACACTTTCTAGCGAGGAAGCAATTAGATGGTCTTTTTTAAATGCAGAGAAAAAAGGAAAGGTTTTTCCAAGCAAGAAAGCAAACAAAATGAGAAGGCATTGATGGGAAAAAGATCTTGCCACTTGCAGGAACAGAAATGAAACCTGTACTGTCATGGTTTAGAAGAGTGTTTCAAACTCCAAGTTATGAAGTCATGTTACTGGGTTTTGAGTATTATTATTATTGTTTAATTAATTAATATTATACTTTAAGTTCTAGGGTACATGTGCACAACGTGGAGGTTTGTTACATATGTACACATGTGCCTTGTTGGTGTGCTACACCCATTAACTTGTCATTTACATTAGGTATATCCCCTAATGCTATCCCTCCCCCAACCTCCACCCCATGACAGGCCCCGGTGTGTGTGATGTGCCCCATCCTGTGTCCACGTGTTCTCATTGTTCAGTTCCCATCTATGAGTTAGAACATACAGTGTTTGGTTTTCTATCCTTGTGATAGTTTGCAGAGGATGATGGTTTCTAGCTTCATCCATGTCCCTACAAAGGACATGAATTCATCCTTTTTATGGCTGCATAGTATTCCATAGTGTATATGTGCCAAATTTTCTTAATCCAGTCTATCATTGATGGACATTTGGGTTGGTTCTAAGTCCTCGCTATTGTGAATAGTGCCGCAATAAACATATGTGTGCATGTGTCTTTATAGCAGCATGATTTATAATCCTTTGGGTATGTACCCAGTAGTGGGCTGGCTGGGTCAAATGGTATTTCTAGTTCTAGATCCTTGAGGAATTGCCACACTGTCTTCCACAATGGTTGACCTAGTTTACAGTCCCACCAACAATGTAAAAGTGTTCCTATTTCTCCACATCATCTCCAGCACCTCTTGTTTCTTGACTTTTTAATGATTGCCATTCTAACTGGTGTGAGATGGTATCTCATTGTGGTTTTGATTTGCATTTCTCTGATGGCCAGTGATGATGAGTATTTTTTTTTTTTTTTTTGAGACAGAGTCTCGCTCTGTCACCCAGGCTGGAGTGTAGTGGCCGGATCTCAGCTCACTGCAAGCTCTGCCTCCCAGGTTCACGCCATTCTCTTGCCTCAGCCTCCTGAGTAGCTGGGACTACAGGTGCCCGCCACCTCGCCCGGCTAGTTTTTTTGTATTTTTAGTAGAGACGGGGTTTCACCGTGTTAGCCAGGATGGTTGCGATCTCCTGACCTCGTGATCCACCCGTCTCGGCCTCCCAAAGTGCTGGGATTACAGGCTTGAGCCACCGCGCCCGGCCTGATGATGAGTATTTTTTCATGTGTCGGCTGCATAAATGTCTTCTTTTGATAAGTGTCTGTTCATATAGTTTGGCCACTTTTTGATGGGGTTACTTGATTTTTTCTTGTAAATTTGTTTAAGTTCTTTGTAGATTCGGAACATTAGCCCTTTGTCAGATGGGTAGATTGCAAACATTTTCTCCCATTCTGTAGGTTTCCTGTTCACTCTGATGGAAGTTTCTTTTGCTGTGCAGAAGCTCTTTAGTTTAATTAGATCCCGTTTGTCAATTTTGGCTTTTGTTGTCATTGCTTTTGGTGTTTTAGACATGAAGTCCTTGCCCATGCCTATGTCCTGAATGGTATTGCCTAGGTATACTTCTAGGGTTTTTATGATTTTAGGTCTAACATTTAAGTCTTTAATCCATCTTGAATTAATTTTTGTATAAGGTGTTAGGAAGGGATCCATTTTCAGCTTTCTACATGTGGCTAGCCAGTTTTCCCAGCACCATTTATTAAATAGGGAATCCTTTCCCCATTTCTTGTTTTTCTGAGGTTTGTCAAAGATCAGATGGCTGTAGATGTGTGGTATTATTTCTGAGGACTCTGTTCTGTTCCATTGGTCTATATCCCTGTTATGGTACCAGTACCATGCTGTTTCAGTTACTGTAGCCTTGTAGTATAGTTTGGAGTCAGTAGCGTGATGCCTCCAGCTTTATTCTTTTGGCTTAGGATTGTCTTGGCAATGCGGGCTCTTTTTTGGTTCCATATGAACTTTAAAGTAGTTTTTTTCCAATTCTGTGAAGAAAGTCATTGGTAGCTTAATGGAGATAGCATTGAATCTATAAATTACCTTGGGCAGTATGGCCATTTTCACAATATTGATTCTTCCTATCCATGAGCAAGGAATGTTCTTCCATTTGTTGGTGTCCTCTCTTATTTCTTTGAGCAGTGGTTTGTAGTTCCCCTTGAAGAGGTCCTTCATGTCCGTTGTAAGTTGGAGTCCTAGGTATTTTATTCTCTTTGAAGCAATTGTGAATGGGAGTTCAATCATGATTTGGCTCTCTGTTTGTCTGTTATTGGTGTATAGGAATGCTTGTGATTTTTGCACATTAATTTTGTATCCTGAGACTTTGCTGAAGTTGCTTATCAGCCTAAGGAGATTTTGGGCTGAGATGATGGGGTTTTCAAAATATACAATCATGTCATCTGCAAACAGGGACAATTTGACTTCTTCTTTTCCTAACTGAATACCCTTTATTTCTTTCTCTTGCCTGATTGCCCTAGCCAGAACTTCCAACAGTATGTTGAATAGGAGTGGTGCGAGAGGGCATCCCTGTCTTGTACCAGTTTTCAAAGGGAATTTTTCCAGTTTTTGCCCATTCAGTATGATATTGGCTGTGGGTTTGTCATAAATAGCTCTTATTATTTTGAGATACGTCCCATCAATACCTTATTTATTGAGAGTTTTTAGCATGAAGGGCTGTTGAATTTTGTCGAAGGTCTTTTCTGCATCTATTGAGATAATCATGTGATTTTTGTCTTTGGTTCTGTTTAAATGATGGATTACATTTATTGATTTGCATGTGTTGAACCAGCCTTGCATCCCAGGGATGAAGCTCACTTGATCATGGTGGATAAGCTTTTTGATGTGCTGCTGGATTCAGTTTGCCAGTATTTTATTGAGGATTTTTGCATAGATATTCATCAGGGATATTGATCTAAAATTCTCTTTTTTTTTGTTGTGTCTCTGCCAGGCTTTGGTATCAGGATGATGCTGGCCTCAAATAACTAGTTAGGGAAGATTTCCTCTTTTTCTATTGATTGGAATAGTTTCAGAAGGAATGGTACCAGCTCCTCCTTGTACCTCTGGTAGAATTCAGCTGTGAATCTGTCTGGTCCTGAACTTTTTTTCGTTGGTAGGCTATTAATTATTGCCTCAATTTCAGAGCCTGTTATTGGTCTATTCAGGAATTCAAATTCCTCCTGGTTTAGTCTTGGGAGGGTGTATGTGTCCAGAAATTTATCCATTTCTTCTAGATTTTCTAGTTTATTTGTATAGAGGTGTTTATAGTATTCTCTGATGGTAGTTTGTATTTCTGTGGGATCGATGGTGGTATCCCCTTTATCATTTTTTATTGCATCTATTTGATTCTTCTCTCTTTTCTTTATTAGTCTTGCTAGCGTTCTATCAATTTTGTTGATCATTTCAAAAAATCAACTCCTGGATACATTGATTTTTTGAAGGGATTTGTGTCTCTATCTCCTTCAGTTCTGCTCTCGTCTTAGTTATTTCTTGCCTTCTACTAGCTTTTGAATGTGTTTGCTCTTGCTTCTCTAGTTCTTTTAATTGTGATGTTAGAGTGTCAATTATAGATCTTTCTTGCTTTCTCTTGGGGCATTTAGTGCTGTAAATTTCCCTCTACACACTGCTTTAAATGTGTCCCAGAGATTCTGGTATGTTGTATCTTTGTTCTCATTGGTTTCAAAGAACATCTTTATTTCTGCCTTCATTTCATTATGTACCCAGCAGTCATTCAGAAGCAGGTTGTTCAGTTTCCGTGTAGTTGAGCAGTTTTGAGTGAGTTTCTTAATCCTGAGTTCTAGTTTGATTGCCCTGTGGTCTGAGAGACAGTTTGTTATAATTTCTGTTCTTGTACATCTGCTGAGGAGTGCTTTACTTCCAACTATGTGGTCAATTTTTGAATAAGTGTGATGTGGTGCTGAGAAGAATGTATATTCTGTTGTTTTGGGATGGAGAGTTCTGTAGATGTCTATTAGGTCCTCTTGGTGCAGAGCTGAGTTCAATTCCTGGATATCCTTGTTAACTTTCTGTCTCGATCTGTCTAATGTTGACAGTGGGGTGTTGAAGTCTCCCATTATTATTTTACGGGCATCTAAGTCTCTTTGTAGGTCTCTAAGGACTTGCTTTATGAATCTGGGTGCTCCTGTATTGGGTGCATATATATTTAGGATAGTTAACTCTTCTTGTTGAATTGATTCCTTTACCATTATGTAATGGCCCTCTTTGTCTCTTTTGATCTTTGTTGGTTTAAAGTCTTGTTTATCAGAGACTAGGATTGCAACCGCTGCTTTTTTTGTTTTGTTTTCTATTTGCTTGGTAGATCTTCCTCCATCCCTTTATTTTGAGCCTATGTGTGTCTGCATGTGAGATGGGTCTCCTAAATACAGTACACTCATGGGTATTGACTCTTTAACCAATTTGCCAAACAGTGTCTTTTAATTGGAGCATTTAGCCCATTTACATTTAAGGTTAATATTGTTATATGTGAATTTGATCCTGTCATTATGATGTTAGCTGGTTATTTTGCTCCTTAGTTGATGCAGTTTCTTCCTAGCATTGATGGTCTTTACAGTTTGGCATGTTTTTGCAGTGGCTGGTACCAGTTGTTCCTTTCCATGTTTAGTGCTTCCTTCAGGCACTCTTGTAAGGCAGGCCTGGTGGCGACAAAATCTCTCCGCATTTGCTTGTCTGTAAAGGATCTTATTTCTCCTTCACTTATGAAGCTTAGTTTGACTGGATATGAAATTCTGGGTTGAAAATTCTTTTCTTTAAGAATGTTGAATATTGGCCCCCACTCTCTTCTGGCTTGGAGAGTTTCTGCTGAGAGATCCGCTGTTAGTCTGATGGGCTTCCCTTTGTGGATAACCTGACCTTTCTCTCTGGCTGCCCTTAACATTTTTTCCTTCATTTCAACTTTGGTGAATCTGACAATTATGTGTCTTGGAGTTGCTCTTCTTGAGGAATGTCTTTGTGGTGGTCTCTGTATTTCCTGAATTTGAATGTTGGCCTGCCTTGCTAGGTTTGGGAAGTTCTCCTAGATAATATCCTGAAGAGTGTTTTCCAACTTGGTTCTTTTTTCCACGTCACTTTCAGGCACACCAATCAGACGTAGATTTGGTCTTTTCACATAGTCCCATATTTCTTGGAGACTTTGTTCATTTCTTTTTACTCTTTTTTCTCTAAACTTATCACTTCATTTCATTCATTTGATCTTCAGTCACTGATACCCTTTCTTCCAGTTGATCGAATCGGCTACTGAAGCTTGTGTGTATGTCACATAGTTCTCGTGCCATTATTTTCATCTCCATTAGGTCATTTAAGGTCTTCTCTATGCTGGTTATTCTGGTTAGTCATTCGTCTAATCTTTTTTCAAGGTTGTTAGTTTCTTTGCAATGGGTTCGAACATCCTCCTTTAGCTCTGAGAAGTTTGATCGACTGAAGCCTTCTCACAACTCGTCAAAGTCATTTTCTGTCCAGCTTTGTTCCGTTGCTGGTGAGGAGCTGCATTCCTTTGGAGGAGAAGAGGCACTCTGATTTTTAGAATTTTCAGCTTTTCTGCTCTGGTTTCTCCCCACCTTTGTGGTTTTATCTACCTTTGGTCTTTGATGATGGTAATGTACAGATGGGGTTTTGGTGTGAATGTCCTTTCTGTTTGTTAGTTTTCCTTCTAACAGTCAGGACCCTGAGCTACAGGTCTGTTGGAGTTTGCTGGAGGTCCACTCCAGATCCTGTTCGCCTAAGTATCACCAGTGGAGGCTGCCGAACAGCAAATACTGCAGAACAGTAAATGTTGCTGCCTGAATATTCCTCTGGAAGCTTTGTCTCACAGGGACACCCGGCTGTGTGAGATGTCAGTCAGCCTGTACTGGGAGATGCCTCCCAGCTAGGCTACTCGGGGGTCAGGGACCCGCCTGAGGAGGCAGTCTGTCCGTTCTCAGATCTCAAACTCTGTGCTGCGAGAACCACTACTCTCTTCAAAGCTCAGTTGGAAATGCAGAAATCACCCATTTTCTGTGTCGCTCACGCTGGGAGCTGTAGACTGGAGCTGTTCCTATTCAGCCATCTTAGAACCTCCTTTCTAGCACTAGTATTATTTTAATTAAACAAAATAATATATCAGCATGCATCATACTTAATAAGTATTATTTGTTAAACTTGTGTTTCATTATCATGCATGTTCTGAGTTATGACATGAATTCAATGTCTTACTTTGGTTAATGTTCACAGTAAGCTCAAAAGCCTCTGGTTCTAAAGCTAAATAGATGGTGTGAAACTGTTTTGAGGCAAGACATTGAGCAAATAACATCTCTCCAAGCATCAATTTCTTTATGTGCAAGACATTTTCTGCACAGTCCTCTTCACACAGTAAGATTTGTAAATGCTATGTCTTATTGACTAGATTGGGTATTTTCAACCCTGACTGCACATTAGAATCACCTGAGAGGTTATTTTTTTAAAATACCAAAGCCTGGAGTGCATCCTCAGAGACCCAGATTCAATTTTGGGGTTGACTGTGGGCATCAGTGAGATTAAAAGCTGCCCAAGTGATTCCAATGTACAATCATGGCTGAGAACCCCTGGGTTGGACCCATAGAACACATCTAGCACCTGAGGAGTGTGTCTCTTTGTTCAGTGAGTAAATTGACTTTCATAAGTTACATTTCTGTTTCTTCCTATAGATAGCATGCCAGATAGTCGGCAGAATTCTAACTAATTTCTAATCTGCCTTTGCCCCTGAAAAATCTTCAACTGTGGTGCAAACTGCTCATGGTTCATCTCAGTCGGTAACACAGCATGAATCCTGAGTCATAATCTCTCATGTGTCTCTCCACATGTACATTTTATGGTCAGTTATCAGCATACAGTCATTTCTGGAGGTGTTAAAAGGCAGTAAAAATACCACCAAAAACTCCCTAAGGTAAAGGAGAAAGACTAGAAGAGGCATTCGAAATCCATAAGCTGAATAATTAGCAAATGACTCATTAAATTCCAGCTATTTTCATCCTAACTTTTAAAAGTGTAGTTTCTAAACATAGTAATTAGTGATGTGCTTTTTGTAATTTTACATTCAGTAATCCCTCTTAAGTGTTCATAACTTATAAACTTTTTCCCCCTATTAAGTCAATCCCTTTGAGTATGAAAGAGTAAACATTTTCAAATATAACTTGTCCAAGAAATTCAGAATCCAGACCACTAGTATTTTGACTGATTGTTTTGTCTGTGTAAATCCAGACTTTTCTGAACTATGGCTAGAGAAAGATAATAAAGGTAGTATAAATTTAAATTCCCCCAAAGAGACATAGCAATGAAGATTGAGGGGAGAAAACACTATAAACTACAAGTCTGATAAGCAGATACCATGTACTTCATGATATGACAAGAACTGAAGAACCTGGAACCTCTGAGAGGTTTTATTGCCTAAGCAATGGAATCTGAGTCTAATCAAGCCTCTAGACCTAACAGGAAATACAGGGGACAGAGGATCAAGTTAGAAATCATCTGAAGGAAGCAATCCATCAAATCCAGAATGTCAAACATTCAATAAGCAAAATGACCTGATTTCCATATGGAATCAATGACATGAAAAAACGGGGTCAGACTATAAAAGAGTAAAAGAGATTTAAGGATCATAATTAAATGCAACGTGTGAACTCTATGTCCTGTTTGACACAAACAACCTGTGAAGATAACCCTTGAAATAATCAGGGAAATCAGATTATTGACTGAGTATTAGATACTGTAAATGAATTATTGTTAATTTTGTTAGATGTGGTAATGGCATGACAGTTATGTATAAAACAAATATGTCATCGGGGTGTAGATTGAAGACTTTTATAATCCTCCAAAAATAATGTAAGGAGAAACAGGTGAAAAAATGACTAATAATTTTTGAAGCTGGTGGATGGAGATTTATTACCTTATACTTATTATTATTGAGTATATTTGGAAAGCTCCATAATGAAAATTTTTAAAATTTCTATTTGATGTTGAGCTAACCTTTTATTCAAATCTTTCTCTAGGTGTTGCTAATAGAACAGTGATAAACATGTGGGTCTAGGCCTGGTTGATGTCAAGTATCCTGAGAAACAAGCTTTAAGTTTCAGAACTCTTTCATTATAATATTTTTGGCCAATATTTACTGGTTACATTCAAACATCTTTCAACTCACTGTACACTGAGGACAAGGCTCTAATGCCAGTCTCTTTGCTAAGGGAACCCTCAGTGGCATAGGATTGGGCCAAAAGAGTGACCAGTGAGGGACTCTGTAAGGAGCGCACACTCCATCCCACACAG
Source organism: Macaca thibetana thibetana (assembly GCF_024542745.1). Taxonomy (NCBI): domain Eukaryota; kingdom Metazoa; phylum Chordata; class Mammalia; order Primates; family Cercopithecidae; genus Macaca; species Macaca thibetana. The sequence goes on from NC_065581.1 coordinate 93,891,122, forward strand.
CTGCCTCTCTGCACTGCAGTTGCTTACTCTCCAAGTATCTCTGGGCTCCCATCTTTCTCAGGTGGCTGGTATCCAGTGACTAGCTCTGGCTGCCTCCACCTTGGGATGTCCATGGCGAAGTCTGTGGTTAAGTTCATAGGGACTAACTGGTTGATGTTTCTGTTCTTTTTGTAAGCCTTAGTAGAGACATGGTCTCTTGGCCAAAAACCTTTCCCTCATCTTACTACATCGCACTATTTTCTACCCCTCAAAGAAGACACACAAGTGTGTGCGTGCACACGCACTCCCTTGCACACACACTCCAAGAAAACACTGCAGTGGTAAATAAGATCCAGGAGGCCAAGACCAATGAAGGAAGACAGAGAGCAGCCATTCAGCCTGCTTTTAGTCCATGCCTTAGTCTGTTGTTTTTCCAACACTGGTATCTGAACCATTATTGGCACATGATTAAATTTTAGGGTAGGGTAACTTTTAATATGTCTATTTAATTTATCAGGAATTAGAAAAATAACATATCAATCTTATTTCATGGATATTACTTCATAGGATGACGCTAGATTTTTTTTTTTAATGAGTTCGTTTTTGGCTGGGAGCATTGGCTCATGCCTATAATCCCAACATTTTAGGAGGCCAAGGCAGGAGATCACTTGAGGCCAGGAGTTTGAGACCAGGCTGGGCAACATAATGAGACTCTGTCTCTACTGAAAAGTAATTAATTCAAATGAGTCAATTTAATAAAAATGTTAAGTTTATAAAAGTGCAGCTATTTTGAGGATATGCAAAATTCAAGAAGGTTTTTATATATAACTAAGGGTTTTGAAACTCTGCTTTTATCTACAGAAGCAGAAGGAGTCTTCATAGCTCACACACTGCCAGCCCAATTCTGAAGGGGCTTAACTAGAAAGGCAAGATAGTTAAGTGAACGCTTTGGCATATAAAAATCACAAATTATACTTCTAGTTCCACCATGACATAGGGAACTTCCATTCCTTCTTGAGAAAAATTCTGGTGGTGGTTGTTCAGCTAATCATCCCTTTTCTCTCCCTCAACCATTTCTCATACAAGTTAGAAACAGTTCTTTATTTTTTCCTTCCTCTAGTGGGCATTGTTATTATCTTTTTGACTTACCAAAACAGGGATTCCCAAATTAATTTTTTATGTTTCATAATTTTATTCTCTTTTCTTTCTTTCTCTATGTGGCTAATACCTTTAGTCCTCTCTTATAGGCAGTCCTTTCTGCTGGTCTCTGCCTTGCTGTAACCATGCATGCCTTTCTTAAAGTTGCAGATGGCTTCTCACTGTCCTGCAGGTACTGTACATGATGATCCTGTAAAGAAGCCTACCTGATTTGCGAAAAAGAATTACACATTAACTCCTTGTGGCTTCCCTTGACTGGCTATGCTATAATCTCAGAGCTTGAAGACCGGTTCTTTGAATCAACTCAGTCAGACAAAAATAAAGAAGAAAGAGTAAAGAATAATGGACAAAACCTCCAAAAAATGATATTATGTAAAGAGACTGAATTTATGACTCATTGTTATTCCTGAAAGGGCAAATAAGCAAGCAACTTGGAAATACATACTAGAGGATATTGTCCACAAAAATTTCCCCAACCTTGCTAGAGAGCCCAACATTCAAATCACAAAATGCAGAGAACCCCTGAGAGATACTATATAAGATGACCATCCCTAAGACATATAATCATCAGATTTCCCAAGGTCAACATGAAAGAAAAAATATTACAGGCAGCAGAGAAGAGGCTGCTCACCTACGAAGAGAACCCCAATAGGCTAACAGCAGATCTTTCAGCAGAAACCCTATAAGCCAGAAGAGATTGGAGGCCTATATTCAGCATTCTTTAAAAAAAAAAAAAAGAATTCCAACCAAGAATTTTATGTCCAGCCAAACTAAGTTTCATAAGCAAAGGAAAAATAAGATCCTCTTCAGACAAGCAAATGCTACAGGAATTTACCACCAGACCTGCCCTACAAGAGGTCCTTAAGGGAGTGCTAAATATGGAAATAAAAGACCATTACCAGCCACCACAAAAACATACTTAAGTACATAGACCACTGACACTATAAAGCAACTACACAGTGAATTCTGCATAATAACCAGCTAACATCACGATAACAAGATCAAATCCATACATATCAGTATCAACCTTGGATGTAAATGGGCTAAAGGCCCACATAAAAAGGTACAGAGTGGCAAGTTGGATAAAGAAGCAAGATCTAACTGTGTGTGGTCTTCAAGAGACCTATCTCACATGCAGTGACACCCATAGACTCAAAGTAAAGGGATGGAGAAAAATCTCCCAAGCAAACAGAAAACAGTAAAAGCAGGGGTTACTATTCTAATTTTGGAAAAAAAACAGGCTTTAAATCAACAACAATCAAAAAAGACCAAAAAGGGCATTGCATAATGCTACAGGGTTCAATTCAACAAGAAAATGTAACTATCTTGTTGTTATAAATATATATGCACCCAACCACAGGAGCACTCAGATTTATAAAGCGTGTTCTTAGAGACCTATGAAAAAACTTAGATAACTACACAGTAATAGTGGGAGACTTCAACACCCCACTGACAGCATTAGATCATCAAGGTAGAAAATTAACAAAGATATTTAGGACTTGAACTTGACACTTGACCAAATAAACCTAACAGACATCTACAGAACTATCCACCCAAAAACAACAGAATATATCTTCTACTCATGTGCACATGGCACATACTCAAATCAACCACACAATTAGCCATAAAAGAATTCTTGACAAATTCAAAAAAACCAAAATCATACCAACTGCTCTCTTGGACCACAGCACTATAAAAATAGAATCAATACTAAGAAAATAACTCAAAACCATACAATTGCATGGAAATTAAACAACCTGCTCCTGAATTACTTTTGGGTAAACAAGAAAATTAAAGCAGAAATCAATAAATTCTTTGAAACTAATAAAAACAAATACCAGACTCTCAGGGACACAACTAAAGCAGTGTTAACAGAAAAGTCTGTAGCACTAAAGGCCCACATTAAAAACATGGAAAAATCTCAAATTGACAATCTAACATTCCACCTAAAGGAACTAGAAAAACAAGAGCAAACCAACCCCAAAGCTAGCAGAAGACAAGAAATAACCAAAAATAGAGCTAAACTGAATGAAATATAGAGATGTGAAAAACATTCAAAAGATCAATGAAAGTAGAGATTTGTTCTTGGAAAGAATACATAAGATTGATAGACTGCTAGCTAGACCAGTAAAGAAAAAAGAAGATCCAAACAAACACAATGAGAAATGACAAAGGGGACATTACCACTGACCCCACAGAAATACAGAAAGCTCTCAAAGACTGTTACAAACACCTCTATGTAAAAAAAAAAAAACTTAAAAAACCTACAAGAAATTGATAGATTTCTGGAAAGATACAACTGCCCAAGATTGAACCAGGAAGAAACTGAAACCCTGAACAGACCAATAACAAGATCTGACAAGAATTTGTATTTCTGGTTGGTAGTAATAAAAAGCCTACCCTACCAACCAGAAAAAGCCCAGGACCAGGGAGATTCACAGCCAAATTCTACCAGCTATATGAAGAGCTGGTACAATTCCTACTGAAATTATTCCAAAATATTGAGGAAGAGGGACTCCTCTCTAACTCATTCTATGAAGCCAACATCATCCCGATACCAAAACCTGGTGGAAACACACACACAAAAAAGAAAATTTCAGTTCAATATTCTTGATAAGTATAGATGCAAAAATCCTCAACAAAATACTAGCAAACCAAATCTAGCACCACATCAAAAAGTTAATCCACCACAATCCAAGTAGGCTTTATCCCTGGTATGCAAGGTTGGTTCAACATATGCAAATCAATAAGTGTGATTTATCATGTAAAGAAAACTAAAAGCAAAAACTACGTGATCATCTCAATAGATGCAGAAAAGGGTTTCAATAACATTCAACATTCCTTCATGTTAAAAACCCTCAACAAGCTAGGCATTGAAGGAACATACCTCAAAATAAAAATAACCATCTATGACAAACCCACACCCAACATCATACTGAATGGGCAAAAGCTGGAAGCATTCCCCTTAAGAACTGGAACAAGACAAGGATGCCCACTCTCACCACTCCTATTCAACAGAATACTTGAAGTCCTAGCCAGAGCAGTCAGGCAACAGAAAGAAATAAAAGGTATCTAAATAGGAAGAAAAGAAGTCTCCATTTGCAAATTGATATGATTATATATCTAGTAAACCCCACATGGTCTCTGCCCAAAATCTCCTAGATCTGATGAACAACTTCAGCAGTTTCAGGATGCAAAATCAATGTACAAAAATCAGTAGCATTTCTATACACCAACAATGCCCAAGCTGATAGCCAAATCAAGAATGCAATTCCATTCACGTGAACCACAAAAAGAATAAAACACCTAGGAATACAGCTAACCAGGGAGGTGAAAGATCTCTACAATGAGAATTTAAAAACACTGCTGAAAGAAATCAGAGACAACAAACAAATGGAAAAACATTCCATGCTCATGGATAGGAAGAGTCAATATCGTAAAAATGGCCATACTTCTCAAAGCAATTTATGCTATTTCTATCAAACTACCAATAACATTTTGCACAGAATTAGAAAAAAATTACTCTAAAATTCATATGGAACCATAAAAGGGCCTGAATAGCCAAAGCAATCCTAAGCAAAAGGAACAAAGCTGGAGGCATCACATTACATGACTTTATACTACAAAGCTACAGTAACCAAAACAGCATGGTACTGGTAGAAAAACAGACATTAGACCAATGGAACAGAATAGAGAGGCCAGAAATAATGCCACACACCTAAGACATCTGATCTTTGACAAAGCTGACCAAAAAAAAAATTGGAAAAAAAAAAAAAGCCCTTATTCAATAAATGGTGCTGGGATAACTAGCTAACTACATGCAGAAGATTGCCACTGGACCCCTTCCTTACACTATATACAAACATCAACTCAAGATGGCTTAAAGACTTACATGTAAAACTTAAAACTATAGAAACTTTAGAAGATAGCCTAGGAAATACCATTCTCAACATAGGTCCTGGCAAACATTTCATGTCAAAGACGGGCCAAATGCAATTGGAACAAAAGCAAAAACTGACAAATGGGACCTAATTAAATTAAAGTGCTTCTGCACAGAAAAAGAAGCTATCAACATAGTAAATAGACAACCTGTAGAATGGGAGAAAATATTTTCAAACTATGCATCCCACAAAGGTCTAATATCCACAATCTATAAGAAACTTAAAGTAACAAGCAAAAAAACAACCCCATTAAAATGTGGGCAAAGGACATGAACAGACATGAACACCTTTCAAAAGAAGACATGCATGCGACCAAGAAGCATATGAGAAAAGGTGGCTGGGCACGGTGGCTCATGCCTATAATCCTAGCACTGTGGGAGGCTGAGGCGGATGGAATGCTTGAGCTCAGAAGTTTATGACCAGCCTGGGCAACATGATGAAAGTCCATCTCTAGAAAAAAATACAAAAAGTAGCTGGGGACTGGGTGCGGTGACTCACGCCTGTAATTCTAACACTTTGGGAGGCCGAGGCGGGTGTATTGCCTGAGCTCAGGGATTGGAGACCAGCCTGGGCGACACAGTGAAACCCCGTCTCTACTAAAAATACAAAAAAATTATCATGTGCCTGTAATCCCAGCTACACAGGAGGCTGAGGTAGGAGAATTGCTAGAACCCAGGAGGCGGAGGTTGCAGTGAGCCTGAGCGGAGATTGTGCCACTGCACTCCAGCCTGGGCGACAGAGTGAGATTCAGTGTCTTTAAAAAAAAAAAAAAAAAAAAGTTTAGGTGGGCATGGTGGTGCATGCCTGTAGTCCTAGCTAGTCTGGAGGCTGAAGTGGAAGGATCAGCTGAGACCAGGAAGCAGAGGTTGCAATGAGCCAAAATCATGTCACTGCACTGTAGCCTGGGTGACAGAGCCAGTTCCTATATAAAAAATATGTAAATAAATAGTATAAAAAGAAAACATGCTCGACATCACTAATTATTGGAGAAATACAAATCAAAACTACAATGAGGTACCATGTTATACTAGTCAGAATGGCTGTTATTAAAAAGTCAGAAAATAACAGATCCTAGTGAGGCTGCAGGGGAAAGGGAATGCTTATTCACTGCTGCTGGTAATGTAAATTAGTTCAGCCACTGTGGAAAGCCATTTGGTTATTTCTCAAAGAACTTAAGACAGAGAAATCTCGTTATTGAATATATACCCAAAGAAATGTAAATCATTCTACCATAAAGACATATGCACGTGTGTGTTCATCACAGCACTATTCATGATAGCAAAGACATGGAATCAATCTAAATGCCCATCAACAGTAGACTGGATATAGAAAAGGTGGTGTATATAAGCCATGGAATACTATGAAAAAGAATGAGATCATGTTCTTTGCAGCAACCATGGATGAAGCTGGAGGCCATATCCTAAGCAAACTAACACAGGAACAGAAAATCAAATACCACATTGTTTTCACTTATAAGTGGGAGGTAAACATTGAGTATACATGGGCACAAAGTAGGGAACAATAGCCACTGGGACCTACTTCAGGGTTGAAGTTGGGAGGCGGGTGGAGATCGGAAAACTACCTGTCAGGTATCATGCTTATCATCTGTGTGATGAAATAATCTGCACACCAAACCCCCGTGACATTCAATTAGCATATGAAACAAACCTGCATGTGTACCCCTGAATCTAAAATAAAAGGTTTTTTTTTTTTTTAACAGATCGAAACTAAAAGTTCTTCTTAGGTTTTTCTCTGAATACATTATACGTATCTTTTCTTTTTGAAGTAGAGCCTTATAGCTTTGAAAAGTAACTTTAAAGCCAGATCTACTTACTTTCATCTACCCCAACCTCTCCACTATCAACAAGCAGAATCTTGGTGAGGTAAGTTTTAGAATTAAACAGTAATTTTTCTTTTTCATATATTTTCTTTTCATATATTCAGGGCTAAGCACCACTGGAATTCAGCGGTCAAAACTCCTGCCTTCAGGAGCTTACTTTCAGATATACACAAAATAAATAAGTAAAATATATGGTACATTGGGGGATGAAAATTACTGTGAAGAAAAAGAAAGTAGGGAAAAGAGAGCAAAAATTTTGGAGGAGAATTTAACAATAAAATCACCAGAGTCATCAGGGAAATGCATTTCTGGGGAAAAGTGCCCCAGGCAGGAGGAACAGCGAAAACAAAAGCCTCTGGGCTGTGAGCCTGGAATAAAGAACAGCAGAGAGACCCGTGTGGCTGGAGAAAGGGGAAGAGGAGTAGATGAGGGCAATGTTTCTTAAAGTGAGTTCCAATGGAACCTTATTCCTGTTCTTACTTTGGGAAATGATGTACTCTGTTGCCCTTGGAGAATTACAATATCATTCGCACATTAAATGTTCTAAGAAATCCTGCCAAAGGCAACCTATTTGATGTTTATATCCCAACATTTCCCAGTTTTTCCTGACCACAAATCTCTTACGCACAGATCACCTGTTTTTTGGAATACACAGTTTGAGAAAGATGCTTCTGGCTTATGAAATCTTAGAAGGGAATACACAGTTTGAGAAAGATGCTTCTGGCTTACTCTTCTTTGTATCTGGTTAAAAACATTCTCAGTAAATATTTGTGGAATGGATCAACCTCATTAAGCCACAATTATCTAATGCACACCGTCCTTGTACCTTAAAGGAAGAAATCAAACCAATTATTTCTGGTAGGTCGTGTTCCTGTGGGCAGTGGGTACACCTTCAGCCTTCTGTGTAAACCTGGACATTCTCCTCTGCTCATGTCTGTGTCCTCTACTGGGTAAGTTAGGAAGCCCAGCAACCTAAATATACTAAGTTCAAGTACTTAGCAGATTCCGCTCTCGCTTAGCCAATTCTATTTTTACTGTAGTCTTGACCTGAAGTATAATACATGCTCCTAATTATTAATAAATGAATCCATCATCATTTCCTGATTGGGTTAGCCCCTCTATATACCACTCTATGAACAAGGGGACCCCAAAGGTGAGAGGGATAAGTAGTGGAACTTGGGGAAACTTCACACAAACAACAGTCATCCCTCATTCATTTAAAACATGGGTAATAGTTAACTTACTTACACAATATATCTACATATTAAATATTACTAATTTATAATAAAACAAGCAGTGTTTTCAAATAGCCTATGGAGTATATGTACTGTTTTTTTTTCCTAAAGATACTACCATAACATTTGTTCCTGAATATTTAAGAAATCCATAAAATAACAGAAAATAAGTCCTGAAGAATGATCTGTGTTAAGATAGTGCTGTGGCTTGGATATCGTTTGTCCCCACCAAAACTCATGTTAAGTTTGACCCCCAGTGTAGGGAGGTGGGACCTAATGGAAGTGTTGAGTTATGGGGGCAGATCTTTTATAAATGGTTTGATGCCATTCTCTCTCTGGCAAGACTTGATTAGTTCTCACAGGAATAAATGACTACATTGAAAGCAGGTTGTTATAAAGCCAGGGCACACCTCAGGTTTTACCTCTTCACGTGTGTCTGCTTTCTTTCTAACTTTTGCTATGTTGTGAGGCAGCACAGAAGCCTTCACTAGAAGCTTAGTAGATGCTGGCACCATGCCCCTTGAACTTTCCAGCCTCTGGAACTGTGAGCTAAATAAACCTCTTTTCTTTACAAACTACCTAGTGTCAATATTCTGTTCTAGCAACAAAAAACTAAGACAGGCAGCCATTAACTCCATGAACATTCTTAAAGCATCTAGGGCTAGACCATGGCTCCTTAACTAACAACTGGTAATTATTTACTAAGACTATACTATTGTCAACTACCTAGGGAATCCATGTTCCCACAGGGAACTGCACTCTTCAGCTGGTGTCATATATACATAGCTTATAAGAAAAGCATCAATTAGTACAAACTTCAGTAGAAAATGTCATAGATATTAACAAATTATCACTTACATGAGTATTCTGTTTGTTTCAATGCCAAAACTAGAACTATGAAGAATAAAAGGTTGAGAAAAAAATAAATAATTTAAATGGTAGAGAGAAATTCTACCTTATTTAATTTTCGTCTTCCCTAAAATAAATTTGCCTTTGTAATTTTGTTTTTCCACCCCTCAAGAATACAGCAGACACATAACCCTATGGCAATTCTTTCTTTGACATTTAACTTTTGATTCTAATATCTCTTCTTCAGTTGAGAATATACTCAAATTTGTCAGGTAAATAGAAAAATTTCAAGAAAGTGCTTGTAAAATGGAAGCTGAAAATAATTGATGAGGAAAGAAATTCACTAAAGTTGAAAAGTAAGAAAATTGCTACAATAAAACAGATTATGTGATCATATTTTTGACAAATCTTTACCATTATTATACTACTCTCCATTTTCAGATTTATAGTTTAAATAATAATCAGATATCTATATCTCTGCATTTTTGACAAAATAAGACTCAATTTCAGAACTGCAGACTTAGTATTGGTTACACTAATACTGGTTATAATTTTGTTAGATACTGTGCATGAGTATGTGTGTGTGTTTGTGTATAAAAGAGAAAGTGACAGAGACAGAGAGAGATGCAGGCAGACAAATGCATAATTTTAAAGTGAAATAAAATCTATTCAAAAATTAGCTGTTTCATTAATATTTGTATTCTGGTAAGATTAAGAATCCTATTTTAAGTTCACCTGCATATATGTTCATACATTTATACATGAAAATATGCTCCTATGATATACCCTGAGCACTCAAAATGCACAGAAATTTTAATGCTTACGCCATTGTGTGGATTACTGGAAGCCAGTGGGTATAATTTTTTAGATTCCCAGAAAGCATTCATAGGTAAATTGTCAGCCTCTTTTCTCTTGTCAGCCACTGCTAGACTTCTGAATTTTAGAACATACCATACAAAAGTGATTTAATATCAGGCTTTTCACTTAATAAAATACATAAACGAGAGAACTATTTGGAATATGTAGGCCCACTCAGAAGGTAAGCTCTTAAAAAGTCTAACCATGAAATGAATAACAATGTAAAAATAAATTCCAAATGGACTAACAATCTTAAAGTTAAAAAACACTATAGACATGATAAAATAAAATTTAGGAAAATGTCCATATAGCTTTGGTGGGAGAGGCTTCCTTAAGAAAGAAAATATGAAAGCCTGAAAGATTGATAGTCTTTTTACATAACATAAAAATGTATGGGGAGCACCGCTCCCCACTCCTTGTGTGTGGGCTGCACATAGTACTTCCTCCCAAAGAGTACAGGATGTAAAGAGATAGAAAAAGAGTAACTTTACATTGAAGAAACCTGACCAATACCACTTCAGCCAGGTGATCAAGGTTAAAATCAACAGTCATAAGTCATGTTGATAATATGTACCCTCTATATGATGTGATAAGAATGGCACTTTATGTCTGTGGTAAACAAAGACAAATTCCAATAGAACTAGGAAAAACCTGACTAATACTCTTCAAAACTATCAAGGTCATCAAAAGCAAGGAAAGTCTGAGAAACTCTCACAGCCAAGACAAAGATAGAAGATATTGATGATTACATCTAATGAGGTAATGTGTACAGGGCCCTCAGAAAAAGGATGTTAGATAAAAGCTAAGGATATCTGAATAAAGTGTAAACTTAATATGATATCAGTATTTGTTAATGAGCATGGCAAAGGTACTATACTAATATAAAGTGCTAATAAAAGGGAAGATAGGTGTGGGTTATATGGAAACTCTGTTTTATCATCTCAATTTTTCTGTAAATTTAGAACTGTCCTAAAAAATAAAGCATATTAAAAATATGCTTTATATGGTAAGTGTCTTAGTTCATTTTCTGTTGCTATAACATAATACCACAGACTGGGTAATTTATAAGGAAAAGACAGTTATTTCTCACAGTACTAGAAGCTGGAAGTCCAAGAGTATGGTGCTTGCATCTGGGAAGGAACTTCATGTTCCATTATAATATGGCAAAAGGTCAGAAACACAAGTGAGCACTTGAGACATAAAGAAGGGAAATTGGGCCAAACTCATCCTCTTTATCACAAGCTCATTCTCAAAGTAACTAAACCACTTCCACAATAATGGTATTAATCTATTCATAAGAGTGGAGACTTGATGACCTAATTACCTCCTATTGGTTCCCCCCCTCCCGACACTGTTGCTTTGAGGATTAAGTTTCCAACACGTGAACTTTTGGGGACACATTCAAACCATAGCAATACACGAAGTCAAATTACAGAAAAAGTACTTGAATTTGACAGAAATTATTTGAATACAAATGAAGAAAATGTCTGGATATTATTAACGTTCCAGTTATCTTTGCTATGTAACAACCCATCCAAAAATGTACTGCTTAACACAATAACATTTTAATTTTACTTTCTTTCACAGCTATGAACATAGACTGGGCTCAGCTAGGTGTTCTCACGCAGGGCCTCTCACATGTTTGGCTCACTCTCCTGTCTGGTGGATGGACAAGAAAGCCTCAACCAGCTGAGGGCTGGAACATCTGGGAGTCACCAGGCAAAGCTCCGTGTTTCTCTCTGTATCTATTTTTCTCCCTCCTCTCTCTCTGTTTTTCCTGTACTCAGTCTCTCTAGTCTCGTAATTTCAGGGGAACTGGACTTTCTATGTGATGGGTTAGAGCTCCAAAGGCACATGTCCCAAGAATGAGATAGCCAGAATCACCTTCTATGAGCTTATTGTCTTTATGAGCTAACCTGAAATCATGCAGCATCATTCCCCTGCATTCTATGCATCTTGGCAGTCTTCAAGGCAAGAGAAGGGGGAATAGGTTTAAGGGGAGTGGCAAAGTTCTGGATGAGTGTGTGGGTCCAGAAATATATTGCCATGACATTTTTGAAAAATATAATCTGTCCCAATTAATACACATAAATCTACAAATTGAAAAAAGTAGGCAAATATACATATACATATATATGTGTGTGTGCATATATACATACTAGTAAAATAAACAATATAATTATGCATTTCACTGAAGTTGATATAAAAAGGCAATCAACATACAAAAAGAGATTCTACCTCACTGCATTTGAAAAAAATCAGATTAAAACTATTTTTATACCTTACACTGGAAAACATAAACAGAGCATCAAGACTGGAGAGGGTATAGAAAAATGGGTGATTTTAATGCAATTGTAATGAAAATATATCTCATTAGTCACCTCTATCAACAAGATAGGCTGGAAATGTAGTTTTTTCAACTGGGCACATGGCCCAGGGTCTATTCCTGAGAAAAGAGGTGAGAAGCTTATTGTTTTCAGGAAGTTGGATTTGCTACCATAATCACTAAAAATATACTTGTTTAAATGTATTGCTGTAGCTATAGTAAATTAAGTTCACTCACCTAAGGTTGTATTGCACATAGCAGCATTGTGAGAATTAACTCATCAGCTGTGATTTTACTGACTTCATTTTGTAACTTTACTAGTATGTTTATATGTGTGTTTGTATGTGTGACATATAAATATATATATATACACACACACACACATATATATGTATGAAAACATCAAGACTCTTTATTAACTTTCTGACGGAAAAGCCTTTGCCTCTAAGATAATTACTTATAAATAAAAATGGGAATTTGAGGTTTTCTCCATCCATAAATCCTTGATAGAAATTTTCATAGGTTCATGGAAGGCGTATATGAGGATGCTGATGATCAGTTGTGGTAGCAGGAAGTCGAAGGCCACTTAGGTTACCATGATTTGGCAAATGGATGAGTTAAATGTAGTCAATACATGCAATGAATTACCATGCAATGGTGATAAATATATGAAAATATACTGTTAAGTGAAAAACAGTAGAAATAAGTGTCAGACAGGGATCAGATCCACTGGGGGTCCTCAGGCACCTTTCTTTATGTAGTCTCTCTACATAGTCTATTCAGCATGGTGACATCAGGATGGCCAGATTTCTTACACAGAGTGCTTTCGGAGGCTTGCTCTGGGTCTCTCCTGCCATATTAAACATCATTTGATGAGTCAGAGAATGAATGTAAAGATGCTACCATTTTCTGAATGTACAGCATACACCCACCCCCACTTCTATGCAGTTTTGCTTTCTGTGGTTTCTGTTACCTGTAGTCAACTGTGGTTTGAAAATATTAAATGAAGAATTCTAGAAATAAACAATGTATGAGTCTTACGTTGCAAGCTGTTCTGAGTAGTGTAATGAAATCTTGCACCATCTGCTCCATCCCACCCAGGATGTGAATAATTTCTTTGTCCAGTGTATCCACACTGTCTATACTGTCTGCCCACTAGTCACTTAGAAGCCATATTGGTTATTAGATCAACTGTGGTGGTATTGCAGTGCTTGTGTTCAAGTAATTCTTATTTTACTTAATAACAATGGCCCCAAATGGGCAAGAGGAGTGATGCTGGTATATTGTTATAATTATTATTAGTTACTGTTGTTAACCTCTTACTGTGCCTAATTTATAAATTAAACTTTATAACAGGTATATATGCATAGGAAAAAACATAGTATATATAGGGTTCAATACTATCTACAGTTTCAGACATCCACTGGGGGTCTTGGAACATACCTCCTACAGATAAAGGGAATTACTATATCTGTTCTCACTACACTTAATATGATTGGGAAAATAAACAAAGAATGGTTCCACAGTCCTCCTGTACACTTTTGAAATGAGACATGATTGACCCAAGATTTTATCTACCATCCGGTCTTCATAAACAACTCCTCTTATTGGTGGGACACTCTGGCATTTGGAGTCTCCAGGAATTAAGAACCATTATTCAATAACCCTCAGCAGGTCTGAATATTTACTTCCTCATTGTATAGTCACACTTTTAAATAGACAAGTTCCCTTAGGGAAAGCTTTGAGGAAGCTTCACAGTACCAACATATACCTGTGGACATAGTGCAGAGTCTTTAGAACCTGGCTATTCCCTCTTCAAAGGTGAAAGGTCTATGAACTATCTTAAACCTGAAAACTGGGAATGATCATGCATCTCTAACACAATGACTGAAGTTAAGTCTCTGCCACCAAGCCTGAATTTTTTTTGCCTATATTTTTCAAGCAGTGCCTTAGAGGTTGTCCATTTGTTTTATTTCTAGAAAATCCATGATCCATTAGTCATCACTGTAGAATTTTGTAGATAAAAATACTGTAATCACTATTCTGTTCTTATAGCTTATTGTGGTATTTGTTTCCATCTTGTCCCTAAAGCTTAAATTCCACCACCCAGTTTCTACCCCTCTGGGATTCTATTTTTGTCACTGATATCAGGGAACCCAATTCCAGTGCAGCACCTTCTACCATTGTTTGTGGCTTACTAAGGACAACCACCAGAGAGCTTATGAAGGATGACAATACACCCTGATCCATGCATTTCTTAATGCCATGGTGACAAAAGAAAAATCCTCCAGGCCCAGAAGTAGATGGTAACAAGTGGAAATTTTGGACATACACCTTTTGTTGATACTGAAGCACACATTACAGGAAAGAGCTGAACTTTCTCTTAGCCCAGAGCAACAAACACATGAAAGTCAGAAGTCTCATTAACATAACATTAATCTTTTTTTCCAGTGAGGTAAAATAAGACGCAAATGCACATAATTATTGCCAGCTGATCTAAAGTCAATAAAACATTCTGCTTAAGTGTTTTTCTTACAGAAAAAGAATCCTCCAGGCCCCATGGAAGGATATGGTTAGGGGATAGCTGAGAATATTGCATACACCAGAAGCATTTCACTAATTCCATCTCAATTAGCCTTCAGAATCCTTTCCTCCATAGCTCTAGTTTTCGAAGTGTAGTTCTAGGACCAGCAATGTTGGCATCACCTGGGCACTTGTTAGAAATTCAACTGCTTGAACCTCAGTTTGACCTACTGAATCAGAAACTCTAGGGTTGATTCTAGAAATCTGGATTTTTAAGAAGCTTTCCCAAGATTCTGTTGCATACCAAAGTTTGAGAACCAGTACTATACAGTATGACAGGGAAAATCTATCGTTTATACTTCATTAATAGTAGGCTTTTGTTGAATCCAGGCTTTCACTGGCCAGTATAGCTGGCTATCAATGCCATTATAAGTATTTGAACCAACACATTAAATTCAAAATTCCATGTGAGCACACCCATGAAGTAATTTTAGTTCAATCAACCCTTATAGTTCATCCTCTTTGAATCAGACCATTAGAATTCTCTCCCATACATGTTCCTTACACTTCTGACAATATTTGGTGCTGTCTTGTAACTCTTTTAGCGTAAAGACTATGTCCTGACATTTTTGAAATCTAGATCCTGTTAGGATATAAATCATAAATTAATCCAGAGGCAATAAAATGTAGTGAGAAGATAGGTCCTGAGAAAAATCAGTATCAGCTTGTGAGATCGCTGTCCAAGGTATACTTGTGGAAAGTCTTCAATTCACAGGAAAGCTGACTTCCTGAGGGCAGGAGAGGGTTCCTTGGACAAGAGAGATCCTCATCATTTGGGATATCAAATTTCTCAGCTTCACACATGTCTGCCCAAATATCTTCATTCACTCCCTTCCAGCAGTGCCTTTAATTCACTATAAGAGCTCAGTAGAAAAGAGCATTTCATTGATGTTCCAGCTCTGAAGAACTTCCAATCAGGCCATAGGCTTGGGGCTCAGCCATATCTACCTTGCAACTTACAGGAGAGGAGGGACTCTTTCAAAGCTGCCATGGAGGCTCTTTTGATTTTCCATGTGTGTTCTCAACTAAACATTGATAGTTTTCATTTCTTCTTTCTCTTGTTGTAGATCATTTAAATCAGAAGCCAGCTGATGTCCCTATATTGCCATTCTTGTTTCTTTTTGTTTGTGTAAACATGGCTTTATTTCACTGTTATCCTTGAAGGATATTTTCCTCAAATATCCTTGATAGTATATAATTCTTTTTTTAAATTTTAATAGTTACTGTGGTACAGGTGTTTTTGGTTACCTGGATAAGTTATTTAGTGGTGATTTCTGAGATTTTGTTGCACCCATCACCCAAGCAGTGTACACTCTACCCAATATGTAGTCTTTTATCCCTCACCTCCCTCTCACCCTTCCCTCCCAAGTCCCCAAAGTTCATTATATCATTCTTATTCTTTTGTGTCCTCATAGCTTAGCTCCCACTTGTAAGTGAGAATGTACAATATTTGGTTTTTCATTCCTGAGTTACTTCATGTAGAATAATGGCCTCCAGCTCCATCCAAGTTGCTGCAAAGGCCATTATTTCATTCCATTTTATGGCTGAGTAGTATTCCATAGCGTATATATACACCACATTTTCTCTCTTTTTTTTTTTTTATTATACT
The DNA here is from genome assembly GCF_024542745.1 of Macaca thibetana thibetana. NCBI lineage: Eukaryota > Metazoa > Chordata > Mammalia > Primates > Cercopithecidae > Macaca > Macaca thibetana. The sequence goes on from NC_065581.1 coordinate 93,907,500, forward strand.
TTAAGTTCTAGGGTACATGTACACAACGTGCAGGTTTGTTACATATGTATACATGTGCCATGTTGGTGTACTGCACCCATCAGCTTGTCAGCACCCATCAATTCATCATTTATATCAGTTATAACTCCCAATGCCATCCTTCCCCCTGCCCCCCTCCCCATAATAGGCCCATGATGTTCCCCTTCCCATGTCCAAGTGATCTCATTGTTCAATTCCCACCTATGAGTGAGAACATGTGTACACCACATTTTCTTTATTCACACAGTGGGTGATGGGCATTAGGTTGGTTCCATATTTCTGCAATTGCAAATTGTGCTGCTATAAACATGCATGTGCATGTATGTCTTTTTCATATACTGACTTCTTTTCCTTTGGATAGATACTCAGAAGTGGGATTGCTTGATCAAATGGTAGTTCTACTTTTAGTTCTTTAAGGAATCTCCATACTGTTTTCCATAGTGGTTTTACTAGTTTATATTCCAGCAGTGTAAAAGTGTTCCCTTTTCACCACATCCATGGCAGCATCTATTTTTTTATTTTATTTTTTTACTTTTTAATTGTAGCCATTCTTGCAGGAGTAAGGTGGTATCTCATTGTGGTTTTAATTTGCATTTTCCTGATAATTTGTGATGCTGAACATTTTTTCATATATTTGTTGGCTGTTTGTCTATCTTCTTTTCAGAACTGTCTGTTCATGTCCTTTGTCCACTTTTTGATGGGAATGTTTGTGTTTTTTTCTTGCTGGTTTGTTTGAGTTCCTTGTAGATTCTGGATGTTAGTCCTTTGTCAGAAGCATAGTTTGTGAATATTTTCTCCCATTCTCTGGGTTGTCTGTTTACTCTGCTGATTCTTTCTTTTGCTGCACAGAAGCTTTTTAGTTTAATTAGGTCTCATTTATTTATTTTTGTTTTTGTTGCATTTGGGATCTTAGTCATGAATTCATTGGGGTCTTAGTCATGAATTCATTGCCTAAGCCAATGTCTAGAAGAGTGTGTCCATTGTTATCTTCTAGAATGTTTATGATTTCAGGTCTTATTGTCTTTGATCCATCTTGAGTTGATTTTTGTATAAGGTGAAAGATGAGGATATCCTTCTTCATGTAGAGAAATTTCATTCTTCTACATGTGGCTTGCCAGTTTTCCCAGCACCATTTATTGACTAGGGTGTCCTTTCCCCACTCTATGTTTTTGTATCCTTTGTCAAAGACCAGTTGGCTGTATTTGGCTTTATTTCTGGGCTGTCTATTCTGTTCTATTGGCCTACACACCTATTTTTATATCAATACCATGCTGTTTTGGTAACTATAGCCTTGTAGTATAATTTGAAGTTTGGTAATGTGATGCGTCTGGATTTGTTCTTTTTGCTTAGTATTGCTTTAGTTATGCAGGCTCCTTTTTGGTTCCATATGAATTTTAGGGATTTTTTTTGTTAGTTCTGTGATGAATGATGATGGTATTTTGATGGGAATTGCATTAATCCCATCAAAATACCATGATGATGGTATTTTGATGGGATTGCTCTGGGCAATATGGTCACTTTCACAATATTGATTCTACCCAACCATGAGCATGGGATGTTCTTTATTATCATTGTTGATCATACATAATAACATTGTCTTCATATTGATTAATCACTACAATATTTATAGCAGGAGAAAAACTAACAAAGCAAACAGCAAATGTCTATGGAGGCAAGAGGAGAATGGATGAGTAAATTTTGGTATATTCATATAATGGAATATCACACAGATTTTAAAATTCAGCATTAATTTTTCTTGGAAACATTGTATTGAGCACAGAAAGAAAGTCCAAGAAGACTACTTACAATATGATACTGTGTTTTAGGGCTCAAAAACAAGCAAAATGGAACAATATATTTAAAATATTAGATTTAGATGAGTTAAAACTGTATTAAGAATTATACAATTCACATATTTTTACATATATAATAACACCTTTTTAGAAACAATAAAGGGAAAAGACTTGTTACAATGTTCTATGGAGATCTGTGATGCTTCCTAGTAGCTAAGGAGAATGAGTCACCCAGTGCTTTGCATGGAAAAGTAAAGAAAGTCAGTGGAAAAATGGTAATGGATTGTGTGGGGGATGGAAGAAAAGGAGGTGGGGTATGTATTGAACTAAATTCTCTCTATCAAGTCCATGGGTAAAATCTAAAATTGATAAATTAAGTAATAAACATGCCAATATTTTACTTTGAGAGAAAGACTAAAGAGAATACAAGAAAAACAGCTCAAAGTTAACATAGTTGTATTTGTAGTGTGGGCTAGAAGAAATCTGGATCAAAGACTTACTGCTTTTCTTTCTAATCCTTTTTTTGTATTGTTTTAATAACTTTATTTGTAATGTACCTTAATAAATATTTTAATTATGTAAAAAAATATAAACTGCAAAGTTATCAAAGGAATGTTTGGACTCACAGTTTAAAAACCCTCAAGACAATTGGGAGTTACTAGAGAACAGGAGGACCCAGGAAATAGAAAGCTTGGAGGTTAATCTAATCTTGACTCTGCCACCAAGGAGCTGGGTTATTTTGAGTAAGTATGTAAACTATTCAGTCAGACTACCTCATCTGGAGTTTGACGAGGTCACCATAAAGTGCTTTCCAGCTCTAAAGTTTAAATTTTCTACTATTATTACAGTGTGGTATTAACTTGTGATTATAATTATTGACTCTTAGCACTCATTCAGGCCCATTATCCCTTTGCCACCATCTCTGTTAAACATCCCTGCCTAGTGGCACTGGGACATCTGCTGGGGAAAAGTTCTCTTTACACTGAAATATCCCGAGAGTATTAAGGAAGGGCTCTCCTGTGTCCCCTGCTCTATCCCCCCTCAAAAACTGTTTGTTTCTGAGAGGGAAGGACGGGGTTGCAGAGACAGAATGCTGCACAGAACTCTATTTCTCTCCCATCTCTATGACTCAATATTAGAACTCTTTTATCTGGTTGGCAGAACAATTTATGTGCCTGTTCCAGACCTTCATGCCAAGACTGTACACTTCAAACTTCAAAGCTTAAAAAAAAAAAAAAAATAGCACATCCTACATAAAGAATTTTCTTCGTTCTGCCTTCCAATTTCTGGAAGATCTGCTTACTCTGATTTCCCACACAAAAGCATTGGTATCAGCCTCAGGGGGGTAGATTCTGACAGCCTAGATGAGTGAGCACACCCAGACACCACGTGAAACCTCGTTGAGCCAAGAAAGCCTGGGTCACAATTTATCCTGTTATTAACTGGCTCCTTAACACCCTCATGCTCCACTTGTACCCCATCTTCAAGACCTACATTCACATGAATTTTCCTAAAAAACAGGATATCAACTCTTCTCAAAGAAAATTGAGGGCTTGAGTTTTAAAACTAAGCAGTCAAAGCCTTTTATAGCTGTATTCCTCATGAAGAGTCTGCTGTTAAACCATGTACTGTCTTGTTTATTGGTTATGTGTATCACTCTAATCGGTATCCTTACCCTGGGTACCAATAAAACAAAATTGTTTCATTCAGAATCACTCCTGGCAATTTTAACTCAGCCTCCTTGGATATTTTGTTGTTTTGGTTGTTGTCTTCGTATTTCTAATCCCATTAGAGGTTATGATTAAGTGTGCCTGTCTAGCTTCTATTTCTCTTTTTTTATAACCATGTCATTTAGAGTGGTTTTACTGATATATTTCTCCCAGTGAAATTTAATTATATGGACTCAAGGTTACAGTTTAGAAAAAGCTCATCTGAGTGGCTAACTTCAGCCAAACTACCTTGGGAGTCATAAATCCCTACAGCCTGTGCTAAAATCCTTAGGTTAGCAGGGGGGAAAAATCATTGGTTCCATTTTTATTCATGCAGTTTGTACCTCATTGTGTCAAGTCTACAATACTTACAATTGCAAGATAGTAGGGATCTATTGTGTTTGAACATTAAGCTGTAATGATTTTGACTTTGTTTCATTTAACACAACAAGCATTTATTTGACACTTGTACTCTAAAGAATATCAAAGTGAGTAGAGCAGGATGGATGCTCTTCCAAGAGGGAAGTTTTCTTTTAAAGCAGATAGAAGCAAGTACTATAGAGTAATAAAACCAAATACGGTGGCAGGGTGGAAGAGGAAAAGCTTCATTTCACTTCAGGGGTCTTAGAAGGCTTTTAGGAGGAAAGAAGATTTGACCTGGCCCTTAAAGAATTGACAAGCAGCCGGGCTGGGTGGCTCACGCCTGTAATCCCAGAACTTTGGGAGGGGTCTTAGAAGGCTTTTAGGAGGAAAGAAGATTTGACTTGGCCCTTAAAGAATTGACAAGCAGCCGGGCGGGGTGGCTCACGCCTGTAATCCCAGCACTTTGGGAGGCCGAGGTGGGCGGATCACAAGGTCAGGAGATCGAGACCACGGTGAAACCCCGTCTCTACTAAAAATACAATAAATTAGCTGGGCGCAATTGTGGGCGCCTTTAGTCCCAGCTACTCGGGAGGCTGAGCCAGGAGAATGGCGGGAACCCAGGAGGTGGAGCTTGCAGTGAGCCGAGATCGCGCCACTGCACTCCAGCCTGGGCAACAGAGCGAGACTCCGTCTCAAAAAAAAAAAAAAAAAACGAATTGATAAGCACTTCAAAGGAAGATATGGACCTGGGACAAAAATATACTTAAACAAAGAAAAAGAGTTAATATTCTTAATATAGCAGCACATATATACAAGGCAAGTCATAATATATGTCAAAAATATAATAAAGTATCAATGTCTTTAATATATAGTAAGGTTATATGACGTGTTTAAAAAACACTAAAACCTCCAATAGAAAAATGAATAAAAATATTTACAGAAGAAATGTATGTAACTACTAAACATGAAATATGTTCAAGCTCATAAGTCATCAGAGAAATACAAGTTCAAACAATTGCAATTTTTAAACCATATGAAATCTAGGAATCTGTTATGAGGAAATAATTGAAGTACAGCTAAGGTTTATGTGCAATGATTTTCAACATAAAAAATTCTTTAAAAAGCAGATTGGTTAAATAAGTTATGATATGTACTTCTGATAGACTATGTAGTTGATATGGTTTGGCTGTGCCCCCACCAAATCTCATCTTGAATTCCCCTGTGTCGTAAGTGGGACCTGGTGGGAAGTAATTGAATCATGAGGACGGGTCTTTCCCATGCTAATCTCGTGATAATGAGTAAGTCTCATGAGATCTGATGGTTTTTAAAATGGGAGTTTCTGGCTGGGCACGGTGGCTCACGCCTGTAATCCCAACACTGTGGGAGGCCGAGGGGGGCAGATCATGAGGTCAGGAGATCAAGACCATCCTGGCCAACATGGTGAAACCCCATCTCTACTAAAAACACAAAAATTAGCTGGGCTTGGTGGCACATGCCTGTAATCCCAGCTACCTGGGAGGCTGAGGCAGGAGAATCACTTGAACCAGAGTCAGAGGTCACAGTGAGCAGAGATTGTGCCACTGCACTTCAGCCTGGTGACAGAGCGAGACTCCTTCTCAAAAAAAAATAATAAAAATGAAAAAGGGAGTTTCCCTGCACAAGCTCTCTTCTCTTGTCTGCCACCATGTGAGATGTGCCTTTCACCTTCCACCATGATTGTGAAGCCCCCTAGACATGTGGAACTGTGAGTGCATTAAACCTCTTTCTTTTATAAGTTGCCCGGTCTTGGTTATGTCTTTATCAGCAGCATGAAAACAGACTAATACAGCAAATGGGTACCAGTAGAGTGGGGTGTTGCTGAAAACATACCAAAAATGTGGAAACAACTTTGGAACTGGGTAACAGACAGAGGTTGGAACAGTTCAGAGGGCTCAGAAGAAAACAGGAAAATGTGGGTAAGTTTGGACCTTCCTAGGGACCTGTAGAATGACTTTGACAAAAGTGCTGATAGCAATATGATTAAGATCTAAGTTGAGGTGGTCTCAGATGGACATGAGGAACTTGTTGGGAGCTGGAGCAAAGGTGCCTCTTGTTATGTGTTAGCAAAGAGACTGATGGCATTTCTCCCCTGCCCTAGAGATTTGTGGAACTTCGAACTTGAGAAAGATGATGTAGGGTATCTGGTAGAAGAAATTTCTAAGCAGCAAAGCATTCAAGAGGTGACTTGGGTGCTATTTAAGGCATTCAGTTTCAAAAGGGAAACAGATCATAAAAGTTTGGAAAATCTGCAGTCTGACAATGCAATAGAAAAGAAAATCCCACTTTCTGAGGAGAAATTCAAGCCAGCTGCAGAAATCTGCATAAGAAAGGAGGAGCCGAATATTAATCACCAAGACAATGAGGAAAATTTCTCCAGAGCATATCAGAGACTTTGTGGCAGCCCCTTCCATCACAGGCCCAGAGGTGTAGGAGGAAAAAGAGGTTTCATGAACTGGGCTGAGGACCCCCATGCTGTGTGCAGCCTAGGGACTTGGTGCCCTGCATCCCAGCCAATCCAGCAGTGGCTGAAAGGGACCAATGTAGAGCTCAGGCCATGGCTTCAGAGGGTGCAAGCTTCAAGCCATGGCAACTTCTACATGGTGTTGAGCCTGTGAGTGCACAGAAGTCAAGAATTGAGGTTTGGGAACTTCTGCCTAGATTTCAGATGATGTATGGAAATGCCTGGATGCCCTGGCAGAAATTTGCTGCAGGGGTGGTACCCTCATGGAGAACCTCTGCTAGGTCAGTGAAGAAGGGAAATGTGGGGTTGGAGCCCTCACACAGAATCCCTACTGGGGTACTGCCTAGTGGGGCTGTGAGAAGAGGGCCACTGTCCTCCATACCCCAAAATGGTAGATCCACTGTCAGCTTGCACCATGTTCCTGGAAAAGCTGCAGATACTCAATGCCAGTCCGTGAAAGCAGCCAGAAGGAGGGAGGCTGTACCCTGCAAAGCCATAGGGGTGGAGCTGCCCAAAACCATGGTAACCCACTTCTTGCATCAGTGTGACCTGGATGTGAGACATGGAGTCAAAGGAGATCATTTTGGAGTGTTAGGATTTAACTGCTCCACTGGATTTTGACTCGCATGGGTCCTTTAGCCCCTTTGTTTTGGCCAATTTGTCCCATTTAGAATGGCTGTATTTACCCAATGCCTGTACCCCAATTGTATTTAGGAAGTAACTAACTTGCTTTTGATTTTACAGGTGCATAGGTGGAAGGGACTTGCCTTGTCTCAGATGAGATGTTGGATGGTGGACTTTTGAGTTAATGCTGAAATAAGTTAAGACTTTGGGGGACTGTTGGGAAGGCATGATTAATTTTGAAATGTGAGGACATGAGGTTTGGGAGGGGACAGGGGCAGAATGATATGGTTTGGCTGTGTTCCTACCCACATCTCATCTTGAATTCCCACGTGTTGTGGGAGGTACCTGATGGGAGGTAACTGAATCATGAGGGTGCGTCTTTCCTGTAATATTCTTATGATAGTTAATAAGTCTCATGAGATCTGATGATTTTAAAAATGGGAGGTTCCCTGCACAAGCCCTCTTCTCTTGTCTGCCACCATGTGAGATGTGCTTTTCATCTTCTGCCATGATTGTGAGGCCTCCCAGTCACATGGAACTGTGAGTGCATTAAACTTCTTTCTTTCGTAAATTGCCCAGGCTTGGTTATGTCTCTATCAGCAGTGTGAAAACAGACTAATTCAGCAGTCATTCAAAGTATCTGTGAAAAACTTTTAAAGACATGGCTAATGATTCACTTTTGAGTGAATAAAACGGAATATAAAACAGTATCTACAGTATATTCCAGTATATATCTGGATATATATTTATATGTATGTGTGTGTATGCATATGTGTATACAGAAAGACTTGTAGAAATGCACCAAAATGTGTATAGTAGTTTTTTCTGGATGGAACTATGGTTAATTTTTTTCTTAATGTTTCAATTTTTTATTTCTTCAATTGATCATGTACTACTTTTATCATTAGGAAAAAATAAGCCTTCAAACAAATTTGGTAACTTCTGTCCTTCCCCCATCCACATCTGAGTCAACAAATGTTAGGAACAGAACTGCATATCTGCAACAGTTCTGGGCTCCACCCTGGAATCTGCTCTTCCTTTGGAAAGCTTTTAGCACTCTGTGGCACTTGCCCAGATCAAATTCATATCTGCTCTCTGCTGCTTCTTACTTGATAGACATTTCTCTCAAGGCAAGACCCCTGAATTATCACAGATTTAAGACTTTACTCCTCCACATCGTGAGCCTTTTATCTGAGCATTAACACAAAGCAGAGAAAAATCAGGCTTTGACATTACTTTATAATCAGGAAGTACCTCAGCCGAAACTTTTTCCTTTAAATTCCAGGTTTCTGTTTATGCAAAACAAATCCATTGCTTGTATAAATCTGAGTTCCACATATCCAGACTACTTAGAAGGAGAGACATCTAAAATTTGTGAGTAAATGCACTGAAGTCTGACCCTATCAAATAAATTTATCATATATATCAACACCTAACCCTTTTGAACCAGAATTAAAGAAATGATATGTAGGGGTACTTCCATCTATTTGGGGAAACATGATATCTTGCAAATCAAGGCTAATTTTATTCACTCTCAGTACAGCTGCTTGATTCCATAAAGGGGGGAAAAAAGCAGATGTTGAATTACAAAGGGAAGAAAACACACTTCCTACAGAAGGGTGCACCTAAATTATATTACCTTCACAGAAAACAAGAGCAGATGCATTGTTAGCATTTGGACAGAGGCCAATATTGGGAAAAAAATAGCTGGTAAGAAAGTCAGTATACAACCTCAAGCATAGAAGAAAAATCACTTAATTTACTTTATTTCAACCAAGTTCTGCCTTAGATTCTATCCCACTGGAATTAAATTCTATGTGGGTCATTATTAGGCTCTTAGTCCCATCCCAGAAACCAGAAGGCATCTGTGGTGGCTGAAGAAAGAGAAAGATGTCTTATATCTCTTTTGTCATGGGTGCAGCAGGCATTTTCACTAATTAAGCCTGACACGGTCTCCTAAACTCTCTGCTTGCATGCCTTGAGTAGGACATGGGGATCTCCCAGGAGGCTGGCAACTCTGGTATCCAGGATCTCACCTCTCTTGGCTCATTTTCATGTCAGGCTAGAGAAGTCCCTCCTTGTCTCACCTTATCTGTGCTATTCTGCTTCTTTCCACAAACCCTATACTCCCTCTCATTCTTTCACAATGAACTGTGAAGGCCCATTATAGACAAGAGCTGAAATCTTAAAACTAGGCTTCCCTTTCCTTGAGGTCAGGAAGGGTTGACTCTTCAAAGTCTCCTGGACGGTAAGAAAATTATTTCAATTTCTATTTCTATGGCAGCAAGTAGAAGATAAAACAAAGCATGAGGTGTCTAAATTGAACAAGTCAGATCGTTCACATTCTGTCCTGTCCACTTTATTTTGTTCAATCTTATGTTTTTACATACTTCACAAGCACACTAGTTCCATGTTATCTGTATCCACACATTCATTTTCCTTCCTTAAACCATTTGCAGGTGTCTGAAGTATACATACCTTCATGCCCCTTCTTTGCTTAACAGTTGAAGCAACTTCAAAAAGAGATATTATTTTATATTTTATCCATATAAATTTTACATTATTTTTGTTATTCTAAAATCTTGATTTCTCACTCCTTCCATTCTCTACTTTCTCTTTTCTTTTTCTAAAAATTGTATATATTTATGGTGTACAACATGATGTTTGGATTATATGTATTAATTAACTCTGGCTTCTTTTGAGCATCTTATGGAAGTAGGAAGTGCTGTCAGGATAAGAGATCTGGTTAGGCAGATGTCTCCCTGCCAGTATTTGTGTCCCAGAATCTTTCCAAAATGCCCCAGAATTCTTCTGTTGTACTCATGGGATCAACTCCCTCGATCCAAGGTAGCAATCAATGGGCCAACAGAGGTATGTGCCTTCTCTTACCCTGACTGTACTGTGCCTTCCTGTAGTAACCCACTGACCTCTCCCTACTCTTAGAATGTTCTCCTTCACTCCTGGGTATACAGGTCTGGGCTGAAAATGCTACAGCTGAGTATTAGCTCCCCTCCCACAAAGCAATTCTCTGCTCAGCCTCAAAAGGCAAACAAATCTCAGCGCTTGAGTGTTTCCAATACACTACTGTCTGCAAAAAGGATGTCATAAATTACATGTTTAAGACTTTGTTGTTTTTCATATTATTTATAACACTAGTTAAGACTACTTTAGCTGCAAGTAACAGAAACCAACTAAAAGCCAGGTGTAGTGGCTCACAGCTGTATTCCCAGCATTTTGGAAGGCCCAGGAAGGAGGATTGCTTGAGGCCAGGAGTTTGAGATCAACCTGAGCAACATAGTGAAACATCACCTCTACAAAAAATTCTTTCAGAAAAATTAGCCAGGCATGGTGGTGTGTGCCTGCAATCATAGCTACTTGGGAGGCTGAGGCAGGAGGATCACTTGAAGTCAGGACATTGAGGCTGCACGGAACCACAATCACGTTACTGCCCTCCAGACTGGGTGACAGAAGGAGACCCTACATTAAAAAAAATAATAATAAAAAAAATAAATAGTGTGGGGACAGGTGAAGACAGAAGCCAAGAATCAGCAAACACCCATTAATCTCTTTCATTCCCTTCTCGGCTTTGTCACTGTATCTAATGACTTCTTGTGTCTTGGCACAGCTTGTTTTTCACTTTTTCACTCACAGAAGCTCTTATTTACAGAAGTTGTGGGGTTTTTTTCTTCTGTTTTTGGCTGCTGTTGTTTGTATTAACAGAATCTAAATAGTAATTTTTAAAGATTCTTGCTTAAATACCACATTATTCAGAAGCATTTGATGTGCTGAATCAAGAAGAGTTCAAATTTGGAATCTTAAATAATTTGTTCCATTTTTCACCAAAACTTTTAGAAATGAAAACTGAAAAAACAAACAAATCCTCAAATGCAGCAGCAATAGGCTTGGATTTGTTTCTTCCACCCATACTGAATTCTGAACAAAGAACACGCGATTATACAGGCCAACTCCACAGTGCTTTCATAGAGATGACCGATTTCACCATTATTAAATGGCATAAAGAAGTGAAATGATCTAACTAAACAGGGGAAACATAGCTTTGATTGGCACCTCTTATTAGTTCAAGAAATCCAAACAGCGGAATCCGAGGGAAGCCAGCTCTCCATTAAAAGCAAGTCTTCTCCCTCCCAGCTGTTGCCAAGAGAAGAGGAAGATGCCCAGAGCAGGAGGGAGCAGCCTGTTGAGCACTGGAAAAAATCTTCGGGAGGATTATTTTTCTTCCTCACATTCAATTACTGTGTTCCCAGGCCTCTTTTTGTTTCTTTACACAACCATCTCAGAACGTGAAATTTGCTTAGGGGTCTGGAATTTAAATTTACCCCTGAATATCCCAATAAGCTCTTCCTGGGCTGAGCTGTAGAGAGCCTGCTGCAGCACAGGGCTTGGTGCAAAGCAATAATGAGGATGCATCTTATGAACATTAATTGGAGGAAAACACAGAGTAAGATGATTTATGTGAACAGAGAAGACAAGGAGAGAGAATCTACACTGTGCTATTGTGTGAAGAGACCAAGGGCATGATTTAGAAACCAAGGTTGAAATGCAGCCTGAAAGGGCTTCCACCCAAACTCCTGAGGGCAGCTTTAAGGCCACATCATTCGTCCTTTTCCACTTAAGTGTCACATTCAAGCAGTTTCTTTGCATCCTGTGCAATGTTATGAAATAGAAAAGGCTATATTTCACAAATTTAAACTTCAAATACCTTTTGAAAGATTCTAAACTAATGTATATTAGATGTTTCTATCAACTCCCATTTTCTGTTCATGCACTCGAGGTTTTCATGGCAAGTGCTTACAGACTTCTCAACATACAAGCTGTTCTCTCTGAGCCACGTTGCAGGTGGGAGGCTGCTTAGCCAGTGGTTAGGTCTGTAGGCTCTGCAACAGGACTGCCTGATTCACCGGCCCAGATCCTTCATTTAACCAAGGTAATATATCTGAACTTTCTGTGTGATAGTCATGTCATCTTAAAAGTGGGAACAATAGTAGTGCCCAATTCACAGGATCAAATGAATTAAACAATAATTTCTTAGACAAGTACCTAGCTAGCATACTAAAAGCTTGTGATGATCTTGGATAGTGCTATTATAATGCTTATAAGATTAATGGGAGTTTGACATCTCTGAGGAAAATTTAAAGCCTAGATAGTGCAGAAAAAAAATTGGATCTTGATTTTGAAGCTAAAGATGGCCTTTCACAAGTTACTCTGCAGCACAACCTGGTCAGATTAATATTTGAACTACCTTCAGGGCCATCTTAAAGAAAGCAGGAACTCTTGTCCTGCTTTCAAAGTCACTGTATTTTAGCAAAACAAACATCTTGGCTTTCTGCCTTCAATGGCCCCTACTTCTTGTAGCCTTGAAAGACAGAGGAAGCATGCCTTTCACCAAGTCATCTTGGGTCTCTTGCCTCAACAACTCAGTTCTGCAGCTGGTCACAAGCCTACTATTTTTTTCCTCGCTTTCTTAGCGAAAAGGTATCTGCTGTGCTGATAGCCTATAAAATTTCAATTTCCTTCAGTATTCAAATACTTCAGGCTTTCAAGACTATAAATGACATGTTTTTAAAAACAGAAATTCAGAAAGCATCAAGTTACTGTATCCAAAAAGAAGGAGCTCCAAACACCCGTAGTTATCCAAAAACCAATAGATTCTAGATTTGAAAGGTCTCTGCCTTTTACAGCATAGAATTAATGAAGGAGTATTTTCATGAGTTAGGAAGCCATGTGACATGTAAATTCAGTAAGAGTAAATACCAGAGAAGGACTTTGGAGTAAATCCACAGAATCTCCACATGAAAAACCTGAAACCATGAGAGAAAATGATATTTATTAAGATTTGCATCTTGGTCATGAAATATGAAATTTAATTTCTTTTTTTTTTTTTTTTTTTTTTTTTTTTGAGACGGAGTCTCGCTCTGCCGCCCAGGCTGGAGTGCAGTGGCCGGATCTCAGCTCACTGCAAGCTCCGCCTCCCGGGTTTACGCCATTCTCCTGCCTCAGCCTCCCGAGTAGCTGGGACTACAGGCGCCCGCCACCTCGCCCGGCTAGTTTTTTGTATTTTTTAGTAGAGACGGGGTTTCACCATGTTAGCCAGGATGGTCTCGATCTCCCGACCTCGTGATCCGCCCGTCTCGGCCTCCCAAAGTGCTGGGATTACAGGCTTGAGCCACCGCGCCCGGCCATGAAATTTAATTTCTAACATAATAAAATAAACTTTTTTACATTATACTAAAATTTTTTAAAATTTCAGTTATGCACAGGCAAGAACTTAAAGAGAACAGATAAAAGTGAAAACATTAATATTTTCGAGGGAAAGATTTTAAGAGGACAGTTTTCTGCTTTTTGTTAGATTTTGTCAGATTTGGACAATAAATTTTAAAAACAAAACTATAGGAAAATATTGTTTTCTTCTTATTAAGTTGAATGTTGCCTAAGGCATTCCATTATAAAGAATTGAATTTACCTTTAATTATAAACATTTTAATGACGATCATTAAAACCATTCTAATTGAAAACAGAACTAAGAACTTGAAATAGTACTGAAGAGTTCAAAAAGTACCCTCATAAGAGTTAAATTTAGCTCATTATTTTAGTGGGAATTTTTTAGGCTGCAAGTACCTCCAGGACTCTAGCCATTCGAGAAAAAAAGTGGCCTGTCAAAAGTAGAAGTGCATCTTAATTGCTTCAGGAATAGAAATAACTTATAAAATAAACATCTTTGGTTCCCAGCTATTAACATTGAAACATCTATTTTAAATGCTGTAAATTGCCATGTCATTGGTCAAAGCTGTTATTGTCAGTAAATAAACATTGAGAATAAATACAATATATTAAGACTTCAGAAATATCAGTCCACTCAAAAGCATGGGAATCAGCAAGAGATAAATCATACATCCATAAAGAAAAGTGATTTTGTCTCTTTCTCTTACATTGAAATGAGCCTTCAGCCCTGGACTTCTTTCTCAACCACGTAGTAATGTCTTATATCAGAGTCTTCAAGCCTGCCAAGGATGAATGGGAAGATTAGTGAAAATATGTGATTACTAAATAAATTAGAATGAGTGCTATCCATTGAATATTATCAGCATGTTATTGCCATAACTGCAATTGTCAGTGTTGCACTGCAAAGACAGTACCAGCTCTATCTGGGGACTCAGGTAGACCTTACAGCTGAGTTGGAAAGTGGGTTTCCTCCCATATACCAGTACCCCAGATGATGGTTGCTGGAGGACTCTGTTGAGAGGAATTGTGAGGTCACCTCCATAATTAATTGGTGATGCTTGCCACGAGCATGAGGGAGCTGTGTATATGTAGTGGAGGGAGGTGTAACTATGGCTTAAGGGCACATAAGGAGAAGGCGACATCTCCTTCAACCAATGCCTACCTACAGTTCCCCCAATGTACCCTGTTCTTTATCATCTTTGTGCCTTCGCTTGTGCTATTTCCTTTGCCTGATACATCCTCCTGGGTCTGGCTTCACTGCTGAGTAGGTCTGTGAATTCCAGGTAAAAATGGAAATGTGAGTAGAGACACACAATTCTTCCATTTCTGATCCAGTTCAAAACACTTAAGGAAATGAAAACACAGGGACAAAGCATATATCAGCACTGGAAATGAGACTTCGAATGACCAGGAATTTCATCTGGTATATAACTGTCAGATACAAAAGTAAGATGGGTCCAGATTGAAGGACAGCACAGAGTCTGAATATGCAACTCATCACGCTACTTAGTGTGATTTTTCAGATGATTAGTTAGAAAAAAAGCCTTACATGTCACTCCTTGGTTGGAAAGGCAAAAGCAGGCTATGCAAGAGATGAGAGAGGTTGGAGAGACATTTCAGTGTGTCTTGTTCATAGTGTTGGATGAGTGGGTGGTTGCAGGGCGGTGGAGGTAACCCAGGCTAAGGGCAGCTCTACTGAGCAAAGAGCCAGCAGTGGAAACGGTTGCACAAAGCAACTAAAGCATAGCTATTATTTGGGCCAAGCTATGTTGAGGGGCTAGGAGCCAAGCAGACTGGATCTGTATCAAACTGTGACACTTGTTTATTTTTCCCCACAGAAAACTTCTTTTTTAAAAATAAAAGTACTATTAAAGTTAAGGAAAAGCAGAAGTGCATAAAATAGAAAGCCCCTCCAATTCCTTGTTTAGCATACACAAGTACCTATGCAATAAACTTTCCAAAGATCATTTTTTCATTGTCTTATATTACTCCAGATATGTTTTGTGAATATGCAAATCTATACTTACATATTTATTTATTTTTCCTTCATGTGGTGTAATATATTCACGTATTTAATAGATGGGTTCATACTATTTTGGAATCTGGTGCTTTTACTCAAAATATTCTTTGGAGAGCTTCCCTTGACAGCACATTTGGATCCTTTTCATGACTGTAGAGTATTTCATTGCATGAATGTGCCATGATATAACTAATTTCTTTTTTTTGTTTGTTTGTTTTTGTTTGTTTTTTTGAGACAGGGTCTCACTCTACTGCCTGGGCTGGAATGCAATTGCGCAATCTCAGCTCACCACCACCTTGACCTCCATGCTCAGATGATCCTCCCACCTCAGCCTCCCAAGTAGCTGGGACTACAGGCACAAGCCACCATCCCCAGCTAATTTTTTTTTTTTTTTTTCCATAGAGACAGGGTTTCGCTGTGTTGCCCAGGATGGTCTCAAACTCCCAGACTCAAACAATCTGACCACCTTGACCTCCCAAATTATTGGAATTACAGGCATGAGCCACCATGCCTGGTCAATCTAAGTAATTTCTAGTTTTTGTATGTTTAAGCTGTTCCCAATGTTTCCTCAAATGTCAACAATGCTGCTGTTGTATGTGTGTGATTATTTCTAATACATGTATACCTAAAAGTAGAGTCGTTTGCTCAAAGAGCATGCACATTTTAAATTGTAATTGATATTGTCAAATTTGTATCCTCATTCACAATATACACAATATAGGAGAGACCTTTTCCCACACCATTGGCAATACAGGAATATCATCAACCTAAATGTTTAATAGCAGAATACTGCTTAAGGTAACTGTCATACCTGTGTGAGGAAATACATGCAGCTATTTAAAATTATGATGTAAAAAATACTAATACAAGAATACACTAATGATGGATTAAGGAAAATAGAAAGATGCAAACAATAATATGTGGTATAATACTGTTATTATAAAAGCTTTCTGAACTTTTGTTTCTTCATTAAGAAAATTAGGATAGTAATGCCCATCCTAATTTGTTAAGAACAAAATAAGATCGGCCGGGAGCGGTGGCTCATGCCTGTAATCCCAGCACTTTGGGAGGCAGAGGTGGGCGGATCACAAGGTCAGGAGATCGAGACCATCCTGGCTAACATGGTGAAAACCCATCTCTACTAAAAATACAAAAAAATTAGCGGGGCGTGGTGGCGGCTGCCTGTAGTCCCAGCTACTTGGGAGGCTGAGGCAGGAGAATGGCGTGAATCCGGGAGGCGGAGCTTGCAGTGAGCTGAGATAGTGCCACTGCACTCCAGCCTAGGCGACAGCGAGACTCCATCTCAAGAACAAAATAAGATCATTTTCATGAAAATAGGTAAACTGTAAAATGTCTGACAAGTATAGAATGCCCTAATTGAAACTAATGCTGCCATTTTCCCAAAAGCTCTATGTCAATGGCATAGCTCAGACCAAACCCACTGGGCTTTGAACATATAAGACCACCCAGAGGCTCAGTCAGTAGAACACAGTTTTCACTCTGTGCACAGGCTGCCTGACAATACTGGCAAATGTGGGGACCCTGAGCACTTCCAGCCACCATATGGAACAATCTGCACAGATTTGCATACTGTGTGAATTTTTTTCCCAAGAGCTCTCAAAGCCTTCTTTTCCTCTCATTTTCAACATACCACTTCTACCTGCTCACCTTTTCCATAGAACTTACCCCTGACAATCCAAATCTGGAATTGTTTTCTCTTTTCTAGCATTCGTCTATACACCTGAACTCTCAGTCACCCAATGCTTTGCACAATTATGTTAACACAGGATGCAAATATGTCAGCTTTGAGTAAGAGAGAGTCAGTCGAAATCTCTGTCCTTCCGGGGTCCCATTTAACCTTTGTAATCTTAGGCTATTTAACCTCTCTGGGTCTTGATCTCTTCATCTGAAAAATGGGGATAATTGAATTTATCTTAGAAGATAATGAATGTAAAATACTTTACACTGTCTGACACAGTATAAGATTGCAATGTGGTGACATTGTTATTATTATTATTTCGACTAGAATATATGCTTCTTATAGGCATTGACTAGATCTTATCCTCACAAGATTCCGTACATAATAGTTATTTCTAAATAAATTTATCTAGATTGATATGTCTTTTATAACTTGACCAAGCATTATTTTATTCAGACAGCAACTTTTTGTGTAGGTTCATAAACTCACAGTAATATGATAAAACATAAAAGATTACAAACGAGAAAGCAAATATTTCTTTGGTGCTACATGGTAGGAGGTGGAAAGTTGAAGTAGGAGGGAACATGTAAAAGAAAAAGAATACATATGCTTCTCAAGAAAAACATGCCCAGACTTAAGACATCATTATCCAGGCCACAGAGTATAAGACAGAGAAAAAAATAACATTTTTACAGCAGAACATAAAACATCAAGGGCTGATATATTTTACGTATATCATAATCATATGTACATATTTAACTTCACAGGAAAAAAAAGCTCAAGTTGAACACTTTGACATTTGTATCATATTATGAATATTTCCCAGATATTGTTCTTCCCTCTCAATCAACTGAGCAAGTGTCATTCAGAGTTTAGGTCTGAACAAAATGTCTGGACTAAAATTTAACTTAATGGTGTCCGAGAGTCTCAAGGCAGTTTGCACTGAGTGAAGCAAAACACCACCTCCGGTCTCCAGGGTTTTTATACTCAGAGGAGAAGTACTGAAGCACACAGTAAAATTTGCGATGAAGGTTCTCAGTTTACAATTAACCCCAAAGACATCCTTTGTTTCATACAGTTCTACTTACATGTTTTTAGCCCAATCACAGAAGAAACAAGTTGCCTGTTATAAAATAACATTCCTCCTTTGTGGCTGGTAACAAGCTGCATCTGGGCAAGGCTGTTAATTGGCAATTTTAAAAACATGTGGGGCCAACAAGGTCTCCTAAGCAGTGATCAACAGACATGATGTATAATGGGAAAGAGAACATTGGGGATTAATAATAGAATGTGTCTATCTTATCATATTTTTAATGAGATGCATTTAAGAGAGTAAACAGCATAAACATTTCGTCTCCTTACTCACAAAAAGCACAAACTATGTTGCAATGCTCTGTACTTAATGTGAAATAAGTTTTGGAATATATAGCATATAAAGTTATTTTAATCCCACTAAATACTTTGATATGAAACTACTCAAGGAATTTAAATTCATTAAGCTTATTGAATTTTTTAGTTTTCTTAGTTAAATGATGTTTTAGATGTAGGGAAAACTAAATTTACAAGTGACTTATATAACAGGATTTCAACACCACGTTGGGTAGGGACTCAATATTTGAGTCCCTAGTTACTAGCCAATAATCAACTGTAAAGAATACAGATGATGCACTCTGGTTACACTCAAAAGCTTCATTCTTCCTAGTAAGGGCTGATAACCTTATGGGGAAGGAGCAGCAGAAAAAAGGAAAGCAGAACCCTTCCACCCCATAAGGAGTCAGTGGTGACACGCAGGCTTAGCATTCCTCATACCACAGTATGCCTGGGTTCAGCTGCTTGGTAACACTGCTGCCAAAAATTTCACAGCCTGAACATGATAATGCCTAGAAAAGTCATAGGATAGGAAAGGTTATACACCCACCATTCAGAGCCATCCTGGCTTACCGAAGGTGTTTGAGTAGATTCTCCTTTCATAGAAAACTCTTGGGAGACAATTATAAAGGAGGAGCCATCTTTCCAACTAGGATCCTTTTGAGCATCTGAATCTATAAAACCTCAGCAGTGGAAGCAAAACACTATCCATTGCCTGAGGGGAAAATTTGGGGTAAGGATGCATTTTTATTTACATTAAACATTTTGAAATTTAAAAATTCATTTCAAATGCATCTAATATTTTCATAATTGATCCACATAAACTTCATTTTGTTCTAAAATTTTTAATGGTAATTTTGAAGGCACATTATACACAAAGCATTTATTTGTGCTAAAATATCTAAAGGAAAATAGATTCAAATCAGAGATCACTATTTTTACACTTATCTATTTCCTGTAGGTTTATTGCTCTACAAGTGAAATTTTATGAAATCACATTTAATATTCATATTTTAAAACTATGCATCACATTAATTTGCAGGATTACAATTTTGTATAGTCAAGATTTAGAGAATAAACATCTTTACTTTGTAAATTCACTGCTTTCTGCTATCATTTTCTTATCACCTAAATATTGAATATAATTATGTTTCAAGGTTAACAAAGTTGAAGTTGAAATTGAGCTATTTCAAACATAACTAAATTACGAATTAAGTCTACCCATGAAGTAACATTTGGCAGAGACTGTACTTGATAAAATATTTCAATAGTCTGCACTTTAGAAAGTTTCAAGAGAATTCATGGCTATCCTAGAGAGTTCAACAATTTGTCTGCCTGTATGTATAGAATCCTGTGGGAAGTCCTTTAAGGATCCTTTTGAGCATCTGAATCTATAAAACCTCAGGAGTGGAAGCAAACCATGAATTTCTCACATCTATTGGGATCACATAGCACAGCCCATGTGTTAGTTAATACATTCAATCTGGCCTTCTCATCATAATGGGGAAGTCTCTGAAAAAGCCAGAAGCTTTCAAAACCTATTAATAAATTAGCATTTGATGAGTTATATGAAGATAGTATGATGCTATGTACACAAGGTATGATGTTAGGTGCCAGAGGGCAGGAAAGATGGATACAATTGTCATCCTGAAAAAGCACAGATAGTGGAAAAAAGATTAATAAGTACCTCTTTCAGATTTGCTACAAGAAGCAAAGAGCTACACAAAAGGTATCAATATAAAACAAGCAAATTTTCTCTTTATACACATATGCATACAATATATGTGTATGATAGATCTCTAATCTATCATAGGAGAAAATTTAGTTGAAACTACAAAAATAAACAGCTACATGGATCACACACACATATATTTATATGTGCACAAACACACGCATGTAGAAAACACAACAAGAAGGCCATATGTTCCCAGTAGAAATATAAAGTTGCTTTTTCTTTATATTGCCATACTTTATAAATATTCAAAATTGGCTATTAGTCTATATTGGAAAAATCATTATTAAAATATAAAATAATCTTAAATCTGGACTTCAAAATTTTTTCATATTTTTAAAAGTTCATCTGTCATTAAGGGATTAGAAAGTACATTTCTAGTCTAGCAATCAAACAAAAATGTGTAGCTAGTAGAATAGATCCTGCATTTTTAGACATCATATTTAATCTATCATATTAACATGATAGAAGGAAAACAGAAGATAATGTTACAATTTGTATTCTAGCCTAAAAGCTTTCTGGGCTTCCAGACACTATGATAATGAATACTTTAAATGCATGAATGAATCAAAATTTAACGTAAAATCACAAGTGCTTCTATCACAAATACAACCAGCTGTGTTTAGAATTTATGCCTTGATATTTTCAAAAACCAACAAATTTAAATGTACTATAGGAACTAATTACTTCCACAACCCATTTCCCATGGCCAGTGACAAAGAAACATTTGCAAATAAAGCCAGTTTTATTTACTCTTATTGTCTTATTCAACAAACCTTTAAAAATAGTTGTTAATTGCCGGTCACTATGCTGAACATTGGGTATTCAAAATGTTAAATTAATGACAAGTTAATTCAAAATGGTAAATTAATAAGAAAAGAATCTAATTTTTTAAATATACAAAACATTTCAAGAGACACTTTGCAAAAGTTATCCAAATGGCCAACGAGCCAACGAATAGGTGTTCAGCATCATTCTTCATCAGATAAATACAAATTAAAACTACAGTCCAAATCTATCCAAATGGCTAAAATAAGATTGGCCATACTAAGAATAGGTGCAGCTGTGGAGCAACTGCAACACTCATTAATGGTGAGAGGGAGAGTAAAATGCTGCAACAACCTTGGAAAACTATTAAACTTTTTTTTTTCTTTTCTTCTTCTTCTTTTTTTTTTTTTTTAAATAGAGACAGGGTCTTGCTATGTTGACTGGTGTGGTCTTGAACTCCTGGCCTCAAGCAATCCTCCTGCCTCGGCCTCCCAAAGTATTGTGATTACAAGTGTGAAGCACCACGCCCAGCCAGCAGTTTATAATAATGTAAAAACTGTGCACACTTATGACTCAGCAACTTCACTTCTAGGTATACACCCAAGAGAAATGAATGTATGTGTCCACAGAAAGACACATATAAGACTGTTCCATTTACATGAAGTTCACAGGCAAAATTAATCTACCCAATAGAAGTTAGAAGAGTGGTTGCCTGGGGCGGGGCTGAGGCATTACTGCCTGCAAATTAGCATGAGGGAATGTTCTGAGATGATTGAAATGTTCAACACCTTGCTTTAGGTAGTGATTACATGGGTATATACATAAGTAGGAAGTAACTAAGGTGTACACTTGTAGCTTATGTAGTTTTCTGAATGATAATTATACCTCAATTTTTAAAAAATAACATGGTTAGGTCCCTACCTTCAAGAAGTTATAATACGAGTGAATTAACAGCCATACAATGTGATATGAGCAATGATATACTTAGTGAACAGTGTCCATGAAGCTCAGAGGAGAAAACAAAGAATTCCATCTGGAGAATGCTCAAAGGCACCATAAGTAAGTGTGGAATTGGTGTTTAATTATGACCTTTATGCCAGGAAAGTCTCTCAAGAATATCACCATTTTCCTATTCACTGGTATATTGGAATCATTTAAAAATATTAACTGAATATTCATTCTAAGCAGCCCACCATTGGCATTGTAGGCATTATTGCTATATAATTAATCTTCACTCACTGTGTCCTGTCACACAGTCCAATTTACTCCAACATATGTCTATCAGGTTCTTAGCACCCCTGACTTTGGGGTGATAGGACAGGCACAGAGAGAAGTAAAACAAAATTCTGGCCTTCAAGGAATTTGTAATTTTTCAAAATACCTCTAATATCCATCTTTTCTCCATTTCTACTGACACCATTTAAGACCAGTTCTTGTTCCTGCAACAACTGAACGAGTCAAAATAAATTACTACCCCATCTTCCTGCTTTCCAGCACTTTCCCAGCCCCAATTATCCCATGCATACTATTCTCATCAATTATTTTCGATGTTCAGAATGGCTCAGGAGCTTCCTGGGGCCTAATGCATCAATTGTAAACTGTTCAGGATGGCTTATCAAGTCCTGCACAATTTGGTTCCCCCAATATTGCTCCAGAAAGAGTAACGTCTACTGAGTAGCAGTGACACTGTAAAGACACTTGAGAGAAAAACAATTCTTAGCTTACATGTGCTTTGAACCACTTCATTTTTAATGGGACACCTTGAATTTATTATTTAAAATGTGTTATATTAATTGTAGTATGATACAGTCTGGATTCTATGTGGATCTGCCATGATCTGGAGTGTTCATTTATTCATTCATTCATTCAAAAATCATTTACTGAGCCGGGCACCATGGCTCATGCCTGTAATCCCAGCAATTTTGGAGACCCAGGCAGGCAGATCACAAGGTCAGGAGTTCGAGACCAACCTGGCCAATATGGTGAAACCCTGTCTCTACTAAAAAGTACAAAAATTAGCCAGGTGTGGTGGCTGGCTCCTGTAATACCAGCTACTTAGGAGGCTGAGGCAGGAGAATTGCTTGAATCCGGGAAGCAGAGGTTGCAGTGAGCCGAGATTGCACCACTGAACTCCAGCCTGGGTGACAGAGCAAGACTCCAACTCAAAAAAAAAAAAAAAAAAAAAAAAAAAAAATCATTTACTCATCAATTTCTCTGTGTTCTATATTAATGAAATACAGAAATATAAAAGACTAATGTATTGTCAAAGAGGGAAATACGAAGATCAAAAACATATACATAGAGTTTTTCCTATTTTTACTCTTCATAAAATCCTTCTTCCCTACAGGGGGACCCACAATAGCATTCTCTGGGGCAGCTGCAATTTCTCAAAAGAGATACATACAGTGGGATGCTGAAAAGTGTCCTGAAACAAAATGTCCTTGCATTATAAAATGTTAAGAGAAAAAATAAGGCAAAAACTGGAGTCAGTCTGGTGCTTTCCTCTGTAGGGCCTGTGAGGATACATGTTTCTTTCCTCATTGAGTCAGATTTTATGATCATAGTGCCCTCAGATACAAGAATCAAATCATTTTCAAGAGCCAAACATCATTACTTTAAAACAAGGCATTGCCATTTTAAGCAAAACAGCTTATGTAAATGTCAGTATATTTAAAAATAATCGAATTTCTCTTTAGCTAGGAACCATTCTGTAAGAGTCTTTTTTCAGCATCTAAGGTTGGTATTGTTGTATACTAGAGAAGCCAAAATACAGTGACCAGGTTTTCTTTTCTGCTAAAAAGGCTGATTATTTTTATACATTCCTGATCGACATTTTGCATCTCTTTTTCTACTCTGCATTTGAGTTGCAGCCTTCTGGCAATGTGAAGATGTTTTCAAGCACAGATTCGATATGTATAAGCCATCCGTTTGTCTGAAGATTTATAATCGGTAATTTTAGAAGGATTCCGTTCTTTATCACATCTTAGGTTAATGAAACATCTATGCTAGTATTTTCTAAAGTTCTTTTGGAAACAAAATCTCCTGAAAGATTTTCCAGCCTGTGAAAATGAAAAACTCATTTAAATAATCAGTTCAGAACAACATTTCTGTTTATGTTAAGAATGCTGCTCTGATATTTAAAGTGGTTTAAGAAATCCAACCAGTGAATATAAAATTAAGCATAATTTTCTCTCCTCTAAGAGAGCACGGAAGCTCCAGAGAAACTGGCAACTCAGAAGATGTGTGGCACTGTGCCCGCTCCAAGGAGTAATGCTGAATGCTTTTGCATTCAGGTTTTGCAAAAACTTCATGCACTTCATAGCCCATGCTTACTAACTGAATTTTCAAGCTTCTCTTTTCCCCTTTCTTGTGGAAGCCCAACTTCCTGTGCCATCATTGATCATACTGAGAGGCTCCTTGATCTTTCCCAAAATTCTACTAATAAGCCAAATACACAATTTCAAACAAAGAAAGCCATTTTCTGGTCCCAAGGTTAGAGCTTTGAAAGTATGGAAAGTTCAAAAGCTTAAGTTGTGTATTTTGACTCATTTTGGCTCAAATGTTGAATGTTCATTTAATTATTTAAGAAAAATGTATCCTGTTATTTCAGGGGGTAAAAAGGGAACTTCATGTGAGACTCAGGAAGACAATACCCAAGCAAATGCCTGGGCATTAAAGGTTGGATACAGAGAAGGATCTTTCAAAACACCTAGAAAAGCTCTTAATTTACTGATGCTCTGGTTTCACTCACCAAAGTACCATTTTCTGGGTCTCAAAGGGAAGTGCATGTTGGAGAGGATGTGGGCCCAGGCCTCGCTGATACAGGGATCACCTTCCTTGGGTTGCTCTACTTCCAGGCTAAAATTCCCATCATCTTCGAGGGTGGAAGGGTTTGGGACAGGGTGGATCCTGCGGGGTCAGCTCCTGGGTTAAAATGTATGCTCTGCTTTGGGGCATCCAACCTCATCTTTATGACAGGTTTTCTTACTATGGAGTAGGAGATCTCATACCAGCAAGGACAGAGTTTTGCTTGTTTCTTTCACAGAGGAGTATAGTAGGGTAACATCAATGTTTTTCAGCAGTTTTTCCACATTTTTTAAAAACCACAGTCATCTTTTTGTCTTACATCTTTTTGCTTCACCCACATTTGTTGAAAAACTTTAATGGTTGGCCAGTACAGCTATAAATTACTCTGTTTCTTAATTCCATTTTCTTCATAAAATTCAACAATGACTCATTATGGTTTGAAATGTTTATTCAGAACTGGTGAGAAATTACAGCTGGTTGGACAGCCAGAGGGCCTTTTTCATTACAATGAGACATAAACATTGAATTCTGAGAGTAACAAGCCATGTACTGCCTTGAAACAGGCATGGCATGAATCTGATTTCAGCAAACTCTGAAGCCCTTATTCAGGTTAAAGTGAACCAAAAATGTAGCAGCTCAGGGCTGTGTGCAATTTTAGATTGAGTGTCCTCATTATAGGGTAAAAATAGAAATATCTAGGTAATATTACTGTGTTGTTCTGAGGTAAAGCAAGGAAATGAGCCTCTGTGACTTAAGTTTCTTCTGGAATCCTTCTGAGAATAAGATGTTTATTAAGCTAAGTATACAAAATGATGAATGAGGAAGGATAAATGATCGGCTAAACTGTATACTACATTTAAAAAAATAAACACAAAGTTGGAATTTCGAAAAAGGAAAATTAGATTGCTGGGAAAGGGAGGAGTTTGAGTCCTGGAGGAGGAAAATAGCTTTACCTCCTTTCTCCATCCTCTCTGCCATATCAATGAAAGTAAATCAAGACTGCTGCAGATATTTGCATTATTTTAAAACCTTTTTAGCTGTGTCTTCATCCCTGGCTTACCCTGCCTCAAAATTATCATTTTCCTCTTTTATTTTTAGAATAAGTAAAAGTATTAATATATGCAAATAGGATTCTTGAAAATCCAAGGAAAATTCAAACCACCTTCCTCAAATTCTTGACAACGTTTTATGTCATCCTTTTCAAAAAGAAACCTACCTTCCTTCTCTCTGTGACAATGGAGAAGGACCATTGTCAGAAGATAAAGGATAAACTTTTGCTGCTCCACCTTCACCTTTTGACCAAAGATGTTTTTAATATTGCTGTGTCCAATTGCTTTGCCTCATTCTTTGATGTTTCAAGTAGGCCAGAACAAAATCTAGGCCAACCCCTCCCAGCTTCCTTCCAAATCCTAAATTAATATAGCAGGGAGTGTGGGGGAAGCTATTTTTCATTTTTCATACCCATAATTGTTTGAAGGGGCACTGTATGGCCTCCAAGTTCTGACGGATAGGGTATCTGTTTAAAAAGACATTCTATCAGACCAGGCGCGATGGCTCACGACTGTAATCTCAGCACTTTGGGAGGCCAAGGCAGGTGGATCACCTGAGGTCAGGAGTTTGAGACCAGCCTGACCAACATGGTAAAAACCTGTCTCTACTAAAAGTCAAAAATTAGCCAGGTGTGATGGCCAGTGCCTGTAATCCCAGCTACTCGGGAGGCTGAGGCAGGAGAATTGCTTGAACACAGGAGGCAGAGGTGGCAGTGACCTGAGACCCTACCATTGCACTCCAGCCTGGGCAACAAGAGCAAAACAACATCTTAAAAAAAAAAAAAAAAAAAAAAAAAAGACATTCTATCACAATCAGCTGGGAAGGAAAGAGTTCAGGAAAGCCCCTATATGACGTCTGGTCACTAAAACCCTCTCACTGAAAACTGTTAGGTATGGGGTTGGGGTAGCATGTACATTTGCTGGAATCTTAGGTCTCTCTATGACACCAAACCATTAGGATTAGTTAATTCTGCTTGAAGTCAAAGTCAGTAGAAACAATATTTGAACTGACATTTAAGAATAATAAGGGTTAAATATGATTAAATATTTACTCATGTTTTAATTATTATTGTTAAAACCAGACTTGTAAGTGATAGAACTGGAGAAATAGTTTTGAAAACTTTAAGTGCTGTTAACAAAGAGTAGAATAGAGGTAATGTACCAATATGGCCTCCAGGATGGGACTATAAATGCAAGTTAAGAGGTTTAAGTGATGGCAGGGGCTAGTTAGATGGTACAAAACAAGCACAGATGTCACATTCCTTTTCTTATGTTTTGAGGATTCTTGGGTGTATTTATTGTGTACGGAACATGTACCAGCATCATAGATATAGGTGACATGATAGCCAAGACCATTTAATGAGAGTGGACTTTGGTATAAGATGCCAGAGCCTACTACTTCCCTCTTCTTAAAGCAAAACCTCCATTGCACCATACATGCTCAGCCTCCTCTCCTTTGCTATCACCATAACAACAACCACCAACATGCCATGAGAAATATAATAAGATGTTGTCCAGAGAAGTGAGAGCTTTCAGTGCCTGACTTTAGGAGCCTCCTATAGGGGCTGACCTTCTTTCTCTGAGTCAGTGAAATGCCTAAATTATGAAGGTCTAATTAATCTGCATTTGAAAGCTTCCATCAGCATCCCATCACCAAGGATACCTCAGAGAACCATGAGTGTGCCCCTCAAGGGCCAGCACTGATTCACCAAAGATGAGGCAAACAGCAAGACTGCATAAGAGTCTGGAAATGGAAAGATACTCCCCAGCAATACTAGATAGTCTAGGTGTTTGAAGCCTGTGAAAGTAATCAAACACACAGTCCTTGGTAAGGAGCAGAATAATGTGGGACGAAAGAAGGCAAGGCACACCACTGACCCAGATTTGGGTAAAATAACTGGTCATTCCCACATTCTCTGTCTCATCTCTACACATTGCCACATGCATCCCCTTTAAACTAACGTTTCCTCCACAGTGAATTCTATTTCTCCTTTTATGCCATACCCAATGACCACTTCCTCGGTAAGATTCACTGTGATATATCATATTCCTTTGAAATTTATCTCTCTGGGAATCTTTGATTGGTCATATTCATTCCTGGTCTCAAAGTTAAAAAGAGTCTCCCTTGCTAGAAATTGAGAATTACCAGTAGAATACAGGTGTAGTAGTTGTGAGGCAGCCCCACCTCCTACTGTGGTCAAGATCAGGACTTTGGAGAGGAACCATACCTGGGATAGCCCCTCCCCCACTGACTTCCAATGCAGCCTTGGGTCAGTTAAGTACTTAGCACTCTAATATTCAGTTTCCTCATCTGTAAGGTGGAGATAATAGAAGAAACCACCATATAGAATAATTTTGAGGATAAAATGAAATAAGGAAAGTACTTAGCATGATGCTAACAAACACTGTAAATATGCACCGTGGTAATATTGTTATCACCATTATCATTATAAACCCAATGGTTCATATACTGATACTATCCTACAAAGGAATAAAAGGTTTCACTCCTGGGTTTCCTACAGATTATTAGTTTCATTAAAAACTTACCATCACTGAAGTAAAATTTGTCATAATTGATTTGAAATCTCTCAAATCAAGCTAGCAAAAGGGAAAACTGCACTAATGACAAGTCTCTGAGCTATAGCATACTTTTAAAGGCATGCAGTTTTATCCATTGTAAATTCACAGGACAAACAAGGATGTATAAACTGGACTTTCTAAATAGAAGTCCAGTTGAGGAAATAATAATCATGGCATTTGTAATTAGCATAATTTCCTCAAATACATAGCAATATACTAAATTCTTTAACTTGTTGTGGAGAATAAGTTGCTTTTAAAAACTCAAAGCAATTTGAGTTTTTAAACTCAAAATAATTGCTTTCTTAGAGATCACTTTTTAAAATGATCTGCTTCTGTCCAGTACAAGCAAAAAAAAAAAAATTCCAAGTGATGGAGTCTGACTATATTACACTATGTATCAAGTTAAATAATTATGAATTAATCTTCTCTTCAATGTCTTATATCTCATACTCTCATGATCTATTATCACAAGTCAAGTTTGACATTTCTTTTAAATTAAAATATTATGTTACAGAATTCTGCTCTTTCTTTCTAATTAATTAAATTCTTACACGGTAAAATCACTTTATTTTATACTGATGAAGCATACTATGGTTTCTGAAAAAAATTCAAAATTGTAATACAAGTTTACAAACTGGGGGCATACCTGAAATAGAGAGGATTAAGTTTACAAAGCCATGAAGATAATAATAGCTACAGAAGATAATTCTATAGATCCAGAAATCAATTTTTTATCATTATCACAATTATGGTAGGGCAATTTCATTGTTATAATAATGTAGGTTGTGTTTTATTCTGCAGATCGTGAAGTTCATACACTTATTTCTGGTTAGTTTGATATATCATCACAGCTATATAAATAGTGGGTGACCTTTGTTGGTGGGAGAATGAACTTGAGAATGTTTAAATAACTTCCCAGTAGTGGGGAAGCTGATATCTGAACACAGATGTGCCTTGCTAACATGATCTAAAACCTCTAATTCACTTATGTAAATACTATAAATATTAAATATGAGTTGCAAATATATTCTAAGCACCAGAACACAATTAGAACTCTTACACCAAAAGCTATACCTACCATTGATTTTATTTCTGACGACAAGAAAGAAACTCTGAAGTCATCCAGCATCTCCAGATCATATTCAGGAAATTAAGTGTTATTACAAGGTAGGTGAAACATTGCATGGTGGATCAGGGAACAGGATGCTGTATTCTAGACTCTGCTTTTAACTGTTTGAATTTAGACACCATACCTGACCCTGCAAAATGAGGGAACTAGACTTGATTTTGATTAAGATACCATCCAATGCTATACAATGCTTCAATGAGCAGATGTCCCAATTATCATTAACAGAAATATTGAGTCTCAATTGCAGCATAAACTAACCCGAAGTTTATGCAATGAAAAAATGCACCAAGATCAACTTGTGCCCTTAAATAAACATATGCAGCTAAAATCTGACACAAGTTGGTGTTATGGGCTGAATTGTGGCCCTAACTCCTCAAATTCATATGTTGAAATCTGAAACTCTAATTCCTCAGAATGTGCCTATATTTGGGGATAGGGCCTTTAAAGACTTAATTAAGGTTAAGTGAGGCCATTAGGGTAGGCTTTAATCCAATATGACTGGTGTTTTTATAAGAAGAGGAGATTAGGATATAAGCAGGCACAAAGGAAAGACCTGTAAAACACAGGGAGAAAAAAACGGCCATCTACAAACAAAGGAGAGAGGCCTCAGAAGAAATCAACCCTGCCAACTCCTTGATCTCAAACTTTCAGTCTCCAGAGCTGTGAGGAAATAAATTGCTGTTGTTTGTTTAATTTACCCAGTCTGTGATATTTTATTCTGCAGCCTGAGCAAGTTAATGCAGTTAGCTCTTCTATAGCAGCTACATAGTCAAAGGATTCCAATGCACATAAATATAAATAGTAGGTATTAAAAGAACATTAGGTGTCTAATAAAATGTGAAACTCTGAGATTTTGCTAGAGGTCACACCTTCTCTGTAAACGTTAAAGAGGGCTGTTTCAGGATAACAGACTCTGCACAAAAGCCCCACAGTGAGCATCAAGGTGGAGTGCCAGCCTCCACTGTACCAGCCACAGCAGTGCTCTGCAAGAAGAAAATCAAAATGCTAACAATATCCACCAGCATAGGAAAATCAAAACCACACAAAGGATGAATACTTACAATAGCCTCTCCAGAACTGGAGTATATTCACAGGGAGTGGAAGACCTTCCGCACGCATAGTCACCAAATACACCAGCCACAAAAAGGGACTAGGCTTGCCAGGAACCTGAATTCTTTGGTGAAGTAATTACTTTGTATTCTTTTTCCCCTTAAATAGCAGCTCCATTCATTTTTTTCTTGGGACAGTTCCATTAATTCAGGCAAATAAGTCATGCTCAACAGGGCTTTCATCTCTCACACCTTTGATTCCCCATCGCATTGTGTTTATACTTACAGCACTTACTAAATTTTGCCCTGTAATTGGGTAATCTGCACACTTCTCTTGTCCCAACTAGCAAGCAGGGACTATGTTTATTCTTTATCATGACTCTTACATAGTTCAGAGCCTTACACCGAATTAACACTCAGTAATATTCACTAGCTAGAATTGAACTAAACTGCCATTCAATAAACCTCTGAAGTATTATTTTGCATTTTAGTCATAGGTAAATACATATCTTGGTAGGAAACTTAGGAAAGCTGGAGTTCACATTGAGAAAGTCGTGAGAGATGAGTTTGGAGAGATTAAGCAGGCACGGAGTTCCTTATAACTTAAAGAACTTGGATTTCATCCTAAAATGATAGAATGAATTTATCACAAAGGAGCAGCATTTTCATATTTGTGTTTTTGGAAAAATTAGCCTGAGTGCTAGTTGAAAACTGAATTATAGAGTGTCATTACTGAAGCAGGAAGCTGGTGGCGGAGGCAAATTAGAGAACAGTCAGGGTGTCTGAGTTTTGCAGTCTTTGTAATTGGGAGATTAGTGGGATCACTGTCCAAACAACCTAAGGACATACAACAGGGCAAGGTATGAAGGTAAAAATGGTGAATTTAATTTTTTAATTTTTTTCTTTTTTATTAAAGTATTAAGCACAATATACTATAAAGTATATAAAATGCTTTATTCTGAAATGTACAGCTTGATGTATTTGCACTAATGCAATGGCTACCAAGATCAAGATTGAGAACACTTCCAGAGCTTCTCATGCCTTTTCCTAAGCAATAATTTATTAACTACAAAAAATAGTAATTTTATAGTGAAAATCTACAGACACTACCTTAGCCAAGCTATCAAAGTTAACATCATCAAAATGAGACAAATTGACTTCATGTGTTTCCTGATATGATGCACTGCAAAGGGCAAAGATGGCCTCAAGTTCTTTGACACGTTTCCCATAGTGTGGTTTGTGTTCCCTACACTTGAATCAAGGCAGACTTTGTGACTACTCTGACAAATGGAATAAAGAAGTGATGCTCTGCCAATGTCAAAGCCCAGGCCTGAAGAAGCTGACAGGCTGGGCGCAGTGGCTCATGCCTATAATCCCAGCACTTTGGGAGACAGAGGTAGGTGGATCACCTGAGGTCAGGAGTTTGAGACCAGCCTGGCCAACATGGTGAAACCCTGTCTTTACTAAAAATACAAAAAATTAGCCAGGTGTGGTGGTGGGCACCTGTAATCCCAGCTACTTGGGAGGCTGAGACAGGAGAGTCACTTGAACCCGGGACGCAGAGGTTGCAGTGAGCCGAGATTGCACCATTGCACTCCAGCCTGGGCAACAAGAGCGAAACTGCATCTCCAAAATAAATAAATAAATAAATAAAAGCAGCAGCAGCAGCGGCAACTGACCTACCTGACAGTTTCACTTTCTTTGTTCTGCAGTGTTTGGTTTTGAACCCAGCCAATCACCATGCTATAAGAAACCCATGCCATATAAACAGACTGCCTATAGATGCTCCAGTCTATAGCCTTAGCCGAACACTCAGCCAACAAACAGTATCAAATGCTGCCGTAAGAGTAGGCTATCTCGAATGTCCCACCCAGGTGAACCTTCAGATGACAACAGTCCCAGCTGCAACTACATGAGAGATGCCAAGGGAAAACCATCTAGCTGAGCTTCAATGGTTCTTCAATCTGCAGAATCATGAGAGATAATAATAAATTGTTTTAAGTTGCTAGGTTTTGAGATGGCTTATTATGGAGAAATAAATAACTGAACAGCAGCTAACAGTATAAAACTTAAGCTCCATGAGACTTGGAACTTTGTTATCTTCCTTGCAGTATCCCCAGCCTCTAGATAAGTGCCTGACACATAATACTTATATCAATAAATATTTGTGATGAAGGAACAACTGGTAATATTATTGATTTGAGAAAAGAATTTGAGAAGCCACTTATCTTTTAAACAGCTATTAAGCAAGTTGAAATGTTTGTCTTCTTTTTGCTTAAAAACTTGTGCAAGCAGAGACAAGTTTTACAAAATGCTATTAATCTTAAACCTACATACAGAAGTAGATTGCACATTTGACCTACCTAGAAGTGGGTCTCTGAAAAAAATAGAATGTGGTGACCTAAATATTTAAAGGCTTCATTACAAATGTTGTTTTGAGGCTTTACAATCTCTTAAATTGGGTCTTTAAAAAATATTCTGTCTTACCTTTTATTATTCCTCCAGAAATATCAGGGTTGGTGATGAAAGAAAAAGATGCAACAAAAGAACAATGTAAGAAGAGACAAGGTACTCTTTTGCTTTGGTGGTATTGTAGGATTTCTGACATATTTGTAAAGCAAAATATAATAAAACAATTCTCTCTCTCTGTCCCCCTTTCTTTCTACAAGATGCATTTTAAGTGGCTTTTCCCCATTTCTATGCTCCTTATCTGAAGCCATAGCATCAGTTCTGAGCCAGCACCAGAAGGAGAAAGACTGATACAGAAATGAATGAATAATGAATGGATAATGGCCTAAGGAGCAATAAGTAAAGTCAATCAGAGTTGAATACTCTATGACTCTATGCAAGGATTTCCCTACACCTAAAAATAATGTGAATAATAAATAAGAGCTCACTTGTATTGTTTCTTACATGGGTAATTAAAAAACAGCATCTGTTTCTATACTCGCCAAACCATATAAAGATATGTCAAGTCATAATGCCATATACTGAAAACAATGAAAAGTAAAAAGTAATATTTAAATATTACACAAAAATATACTGGTATGTTACACACAAACATACAAATCACCTGGTTGTATAACAGGATCATTGAGAAATGAAAGGAAATTAAAACTAATTCTAAAATAAATGTAGTAATCATTATATAGTTCAGTTAAAGTATTAGGTGATTTGTGTTAATGCTTACCCTGAAATGCAGGAAGACATTCAGAGAAAATTTTGGCTATGATATTTCCCATACAAAATGCTATCAAGCAGACAAACATGGCAAAATTACTCAAATATCATTAGCTCTAAATGGAATTTTTACTACCAAATATGTATGTATTAATCAATATTTATTCTTCTGGAAATAAAAAAGGCCCAAGGCTTACTTTAGAAACTGATCTATTTTTCCTCAGTGGCCCCTTCTATTTCCACACATGGATGTCAATAATCCTAAAAATAAATTATTACTTTGCTTGCATTTGAACCATAACCAGAGTTGATTGTCAGTCAGGTAACTTTTCTGTTTAAGACTTACATAACCTTTCCAAAGGTTATTATCTCATGTAACTGAGGAATTTTCCTGCTCATCAACTGTACTGTTATCCATTTCATCTCAGGGATTACTTCTCAATTCCCAGGTACTGGCTTATCCCATTTTAACTAAATTCTTATTCTCAAATTATTCATCTTTACAATGACCTCCTTGTTACCTTTTTCATCACAGGAAGCAGAGAAGGAACTAATTTTGATGTTACCTACTATATACTTTACAATATCAATACACTGAAACACAGAACTCCAGTTCTGCTCAGGATTCTACTCTTCTAACTAGTGAGCCACTCTTCTACAATTCTATTCACAAGTGCTCCCAAGATTTAGGTTTTTTTGTTGGGGCGTTCACAGTGGCAAAAAAAACAAACAAAACAAAACCAAAAAAAAAAAAAAAAAAAAACCCATGGGAGTACATGGAATTTGTGACCCAAAAGCTCTGAATTTAAAGCATAGGAATTTATACCTAATACATAGGGATTTTTACATAGGAATTTATACCTAATAAGTGCTTCTGATTTTCACCATTTCTCTAATAAGCAATCCAGTCCTATTACTCCTGAAGCAGAAGAAATGGAGCATCCAGGCTATAAAAAAAAAAAAAAAAAAAGACATTCCTTCTCCCAAACTGTTTCATAGATTGGTCTTTGTCACGACAAGACAGAGTAGTTATCAAACAATGAGTGATGGCTATTTGAGGTGCATAAAACCATTTTAATCCTTTATACTTGTTCTTTTCTTGTATATTTTCAACTTGTACCCAACAGGCTGTCTTTAAGCACAGCCCCAATTCAGGGTGCTTTGAGCCCTTCAGTTCAATCACTTCAAGTATGGGTACAGAAGTCTCCTCACACTAAATGCTCAGGGCTCCACTCTCCTTTTCTTGCGATTATGGGTGTTTTAAGGGCATTGAGTAAATACAGAAGAGGGGATGTCCATGCACGAGTATTTGGGGACGAAGCAAAGCCCTCTGGCACAGACAGGAATCATTCCTGAGTGATGGTGAGATGCTAAATGTTGGCAGGTTGGAACTAAGATGGTTACATCCAGCTCGGAGGTGACCTTTAAATCCTCCAACAGTGGCTCTTGCAGTTAGGATTATCAAACCTTCTAATTTGCCCAGGACATTCCAGTTTATGCCTATTGTCCCTATTATCGTGATATAATTGGTGTCCCTTTTCAAGTATCTTAGTTTGGGCAAAAAATTATGTGGTCACCCTATTTATTTATGGTAGAATTTTCCCAAATCCACCCACTTTTCTGCAGAAGGGGTCTCCCTTCTTGGGGGCTTTTCCTCTGTCAGCTCCCTGGATCCTGGCTCTCCTGCCCAGCCTATTAACCTCCTTCCTTCCTCTCCTGACCCTATCCCCAAATATTTGAATCTCCTGAAATTTTCCTTCTCCCTTCCATCATCTGGAAAGCTTCCTTTCTTCAAACTCCTTTAAGGCTACCCTTCTGTCTATTCCCTGATCCTTATCTTCTTTCACAATAAACTTTAGACCAGAGAATGCTATTTCACCTGTACTAGTGATCAGCAATTTTGAACATGCCGGTGGCACTGGTCATAGATATTTTTTAAACACCCCTTATCCAGAATCCATGAACCCAGGAGTCTCCCAGACTTACTACACCAGCCTCTCATAGCAGACATCTGTATTGTCCCAGAATTCTACAGGTGATTCTCATATACAGTGGGCACTGAGTAGTCTTGGCCTCATATGTCCCAGGCACTTTGCATGACACCTCATTAATCCTCCTAATCTTACAAAGGCAACATAGTGTATCAGTTAGAAGCACATGGTTCTGAAAACAACCTAACAGGACTAAATCCAGGCTTCAACACTTACTAAAGTAATCTTTGCAGTTACTGAAGCTCTCTGTGCTTCTAAAATGTGGCTACTTATCCTTGTACCTATGGTAAATATTAAGGAAGTTAATACATGCAAAGCACCTCCATCAGACCCTAGTACAGTAATTACTTTTAAAATGCTAGATGGCATGGCTAGTGGTGATCCTGATGTCTAAACTCACGTTTTCTGAATCTAAATTCCATGCACTTTCTGACATCACTGCTACCAAGTGCTCTCCTATATATAATAAAAGGCAGTATAGGACTGATGAATGGTATGGGAAGAAGTCCTTTATTTTATCATGTCACACCACATAACAGCTGCCTAACCACACAATGTAGATATGAATAGAGAAGATGGCTCAGAAACAGTGTAATAGTATTAGTGACTCAGCTAATGACCATTACAAAAATAAAATTTTGACTTAGTTTTAAAACGCATTTTATATTGAGTAGTTATTTCATGTTTTCATAAAACAATTACTGAACTAAACTAGGTAGTTCATTCACATAACAAATCTACATTTAAAGACATGCTTACAAATTTCCACTTAGTCCATTTTTCCGTTCTTAGCATTATTACAAATGCCTCATTCCGTCATCATGTTGAATTCTTCAACATCTTCTATATCATTTCCAGGGGCATCTCTGGGAAGTAGTGTGCCTATCTTCCCTCAGAAGCACTGATAACCCTGATATACCCACAATTCACACCTTTTCCCTTCTCTGAGGTATGCTGCTTTAAGACAGAAAAAACACACTACTAGGATTTGAAAAACTAAATTCTGGGACTGGTTAGGTCATAAACTACAGAACCTCAGGTCATATATTCCCCCCAGGCACTTGTTTCTCCACTGCAAAAAATAATTCCCATTTGCTTGGTCCTTTGTAGTCCTTTATTATTTATCTTCATGATAACCCTTACATTTAAGGTAGCATTATGTTCATTTTATAGAAGAAATTCAATCTCAAAGAGAATATAGTCTCCCGAAGATCCCACAAGTAGTAATATATTAAGCAGAGCTAAACTCACACACTCTCACTCAAGATCCTAGTACTGGTACACGCTATGCTAATAAGTTTGCTAAAATGGATGAAGCGGCGATTTGTAAGGCCCCTTCCAATGATCCTGTTCTCTGCTTCTACTTTCTATTTTTTTCTCTTCTCTCAACTAGCATTAACATCCAAAACTGTATGTAATCACCAAATTTCATTTACCATGGTTTTTTGATTTAATTATTCTTAAAATTTTTCTCTATTTCCACATTAAATCCAGAGAAATGTTACTTTTTTGAAAGTTTCTACTGCTGCCTGCCTCTCTGAAGGCCATGGGACTTATCTATTTCTCAAAGCAGAAATTCCCAACATTGTGTAAACACCCCTAATTACTTTTTATAGCTGTAAAGACAATTATTCCATACTTAAAATCAATTCAAAATAAAGTAAATCTTCAATACTTCTTATTCCCTGTAGTAGTAATTTTAATTAGATTCTATTGATTTGTTTTCTCCTGTGTGCCTTTATTTGGGAAATACTGTTAGTCTACCTTGCTATCGAGTCTCTTTCCCTAACAAGAAAATGTCAGTCTTAAGGGTCAGGAAAGCTTTTACTTTCACTATCACATATGAAGAATGAACTAAACACCTAACTTGGAAAGTAAAACTCAATTGAGGGATTGAGGACATTTCCCAAGGGGTAATATGACCAATTTAAAAGTTGGCATATGTGCCTAAAATAACAAATTAACTCTTTCACCATAATAAAGGTACAGATGTGCCAATTAGTCATGCTGACATGCACATATGAAATATGCCTAAACCAAATTAAAATAAAACAAAATACATTCTATGGCAATCTTGAAAAGTCAGGGAGCTCAATAAATATTAAGAATATGGCCTCATGATGAGAGCATTAAATATTTGGTAATTAACATAATTTAATATGCAAAAAAAGAGAAAATATACAGGATGAGGGATGAGGAGTACACATAGGAAATTTTTGTGATTTTCTTCATTTTGATTGTATTGCCTTCTTGTCTTCAGGAGTGAAGATTTTGACTTCAAAAGTAACAAAATACTTAAGAAGAGAATTCACATCTTTCTTTTCTAACTGGTATTCTTGCACTATTTTCTCAGCAGTCCAGGTTTCTGGATAAAGTTTATGATTATTGAGAAGTGTCAATGCTTCTACAACGGAAATTTTGCCTTTGGGAATGCTCTTCATATTTATCATACCAAACTGATGGCCTTTCGGCAATCTGAATTCCTTTGGCTCTTGACATGTTTCAGCAGCTTTTACCTAGTATCAAAGAAAAAAAAAGGTTTTAGGATGAGAGAAAAGATTTGACATCTACTTTCATACTTCTCAAATCTATACTATTCCTCTTCAAATAACAACAGATATGGTTTGGATCTGTGTCCCCACCCAAATCTCATGTCACCAAATTGTAATCCCCAATGTTGGACGTAGGGCATGGTGGGAAGTGACTAGATCATGGGAGTGGATTTCTCCCTTTGGTGCTGTTCTCACGATAGAGTTCTCACCATATATGATTGTTTACAAGTCTGTAGCACCTCCCCCACACCCCACTTCTTCTTGCTCTGGCAATATAAGCCATGCCTGCTTCCCCTTCCGCCATGATTATAAGTTTCCTGAGGCCTCTCCAGAAGCAGAAGCTGCTATCCTTCCTGTATGGCCTGCAGAATCGTTAGCCAATTAAACCTCTTTTCTTTATAAACTACCCAGTCTCATGCATTTCTTAATAGCAGTGCAAGAATGGACTAACACAAATTCTATACACGATTTTCCAAACTTCATTTTCTTATTATAATGAGCTATAGTTTAATAGTACTTTTGCCACACTGCCCTTTCATAACTATAGCGCTATGGTTATTAAGAAATGTAGGTAGCTCTAGAAAATAATAATCAAATGTATACCATCCACTCACCACATTATTTCATGTGTTTTAAAAGAACAATGAAAATAATTGATTAAAAACTGCACCTGTTTTTAAAGGGCAGGATTCTGATGCCACCCTAACAGCTGGCTTGATAACATCTATTCTGTTTCCCATCTTTGTTGTATTTCATACTCAGCGCTCCCAAACACCTTGAATGAATTCAAATATTGCTAGTGATCTTGTCTCCCCTGAGAAAATAAACGAATGCCTCCAATACACTCCAGCATAAATAAAACAACCTATGCACACCCATCCTTCCATCTAGCCGTCCTATCCCAGCTTAATCCTGGCGTGTGTGCTCTGCATTCCATTCTCGTTTCCCAGCTATGCCTAACATTCTTTCTTTTCTTTTCCTTTTTTTACTGCACCGTGCCTACTGCTGCTTTTTGGTCAAACATATAAATGCTATAGTTACTACCTTTTTTAACATGCCCAAACCCGAAGCCAACACCTCTTTTATGACCGGTTTCCTTCTCTTCAGGTAATGTTTAAAAGAAATAATGCTTGCTATCTCTAATGACTGCCTAGTTGCTTAATTCAGAGGACACATTTTAGACCTCATTTGGACTCACTACAGTATCTCACTATATCTGATACTGCTGACCACTCCAATGTACCTATAACTATCTTCCCCCTTGGTTTCTATGCCACCCCCTCAGTTTTCCATCAGTTTTTTCAGTGGGTCCTTCGGGGTTTTTTTCATGGACCCTTTTCCTTTCGCTTACCCTTAAATGTCAGTGTGTGACATTTAAGAGTGCCCAGGCCTTCTTTTCACTCTACACATTCCTCCAAAGTAATCCCGCACACTCCTCTAACTTCCATTACTGCCTACAAGTTAATTACTTCCAAAGCTGTGATGATAAACCAAGACCTTTTCTTGATTTCCCAACCCAAATGCTTAACAGGTATCTCCACTTAAATGACCGACATGCTCCTCAAATTCAATATTATCTGAAACTAAACCTATCACCAGTTCTACTCCCATATCCTCAATCTCAATGACCAACACTACCCACCTCTCATGCCAAAAACGAGATTATACCTGCACCGCCCTCTCCCTCACTCATTACACCAATCAATGAACAAATCCTGTTGATAATGCATCATATGTCTCTCTCGAACTCACTCACTTCTCCCCCATACTGCTAAATCACCCTAGTCCAAGTCAATGTCTCTTGTAGAAATGACTGCAAATACCTCCTATCTGGTCTCTTCTAATTAGATAAAATGTACTCTGTTCCCCCACCAGGCTACTTTCAAATCTAACATCACTTTTTGACCATTAACTCTTTAATAACTTCCCATTGCCTTCAGAATAAAACAAAACTCCTTAGCAAGAAAAATAAGGGCCTTTATGATCTGACCCCTATCACTCTCCATCCCAACTCACTTCTCCCAAATCCACACTGCACATTTTCCCATAACTGCAGTGAACTCTAACCATTCTTCAAAGGCATCACACACTCTTGTATCTTTATATTGCAAACTAGGCCTGAAACACTCTTCTCAATTTCTTCACTTTCCAAATCTCAAAGCTTCTCTCATTTTCCTATTCCCAGGTAAGGAAGATCTTCCTTCTACTCCAAGCACGTCTGTATTTAGATTTCCTTTCTAATTAATAGTAAATATTAAAATTAATAATTATTTGACACAAAAAAAATCTAAGAAGATTCAAAAACCTCTCGACTGGAAAAAAACAAACAAAAAAAAAACTTAGGAAACTAAAAGTAGAAGAAAATGTCCCAAATGTGATATAAGTATTTTTTCATAGAAAACAAGTATCATTCTATTATAATTAATGCTGAAACATTTGAGACATCCTATGGAAGGAACAGGTGAGAATGCCTACTTTCACTGGCATGTTAATATATACAACACAATAAAAAAATTAAGTATAAATACTAGAAAGAGAAGTTTTTAATTCTACATAGATATGAGAATATATTTAGAAAAGAGAATCAACTGAAAGCCTAACAGAAATAATAACCTAGCAATATGGGTAGTTACACTATAAAAACCACTCACTTTCTGATATATAGTAGTCCCAGGCTTTATCTACAGTTATCTGAAGTCAACCACAGACCAAAAATATTAAATGAAAAACCCCAGAAGTAAACAATCCATAAGGTTCAAACTGCAAACCACTCTGAGCAGCATAATGAATTCTTATGCTATCCATTGCATTCTGTCCAGGATGTTAATCCTCCCTTTGTACAGTGTATCCACACTGTACAGGCTACCTGCCTGTTAGTCACTTAGTAGCCATTCTGGTTATCAGACTGTGTGGCATCACTGTGCTTGTGTGCAAGTAACCCTTACCTTACCAAGAATAGCCCCAAAGCACAAGAGCCGTGGTGCTGGCAACTCAGTTATGCCAAAGAGAAGCCATAAAGTGCTTCCTTCAAGTGAGAAAGTAAAAGTCATTGACTTAATGAGGAAAAAAAGTCATATGGTGAGAGTGCTAACATGGATAATAAGAATGAATCTTCTAATCCTGAAATTGTTGCAACTGTTCCATTTTATTAGTTGTTAATTAAACTTTATCACAGTATAGATTTATAGGAAAAAGCAGTATATATAGGGTTCGGTACCACCCTCAGTTTCAGGCATCTACTGAGGGTCTTGGAACCTACCTGCTGATAAGGGAAGACTACTGTATTAGCAATAAACAGTTCAAATTTAAAGTGAAAAAAGCTCTCATCCCAGTAACAACATTCCCTTTACCCCTCAAAGACGTTTATTAAAGAACCTGACAATTTCATCTGGAAAAATATTAATGTGTGAAAAGAGACAAGAAACTTTTTAAAACAATGAGAGAAGACTATAAGAGATATCAACATACATTATAAAGCTCTATTAATTAAAACTATGGTTCTAGTGTAAAAATAGAAAAATAAGTAAAACTGATGAGTCCATAAATAGACCCATATGTGTATCTAGAGATGTGTATCTAGAGATTTTAAGTAAGTGGAGAAAGGTCTGGGCTATTCAACAAATTACATTTAGACAACTAGCCATCTGTTTGAAAAGAGTTCAACTCATCTATTCCACACATCAAAAACCACATTTAATGCCAGATAAAGATTTTAATATAAAATGTAGTTATAAAACTACTAGAAGAAAACACAGAAGAGTTTATTTGATGGTAGAGTGGGCCCAGTATTCCTCTATCACAAAAGACAAAAAGACTGAAATATTTGACAGAATTTTGAATAAATATGTTAAAAAGTGAGACAACAAATAAATAATTTGCCATATGAAAGGCAGAGTATCAACGATGTCTAGAGGCACCACAACTATGAACTGCCAGAAGGAAAAAAAGGAACAAAGAACATAAACAAAAGGCAATTCCAGTTTTCATTATCACTCTCCCTAAGGAATCTATTTAGACTTTTCCTAATGTCCCCATGAAATTTTAGTATCACTATATACATATCTCTTTATGCATTCATTATATGTATAACTGAGTCTTCTACATACAAAGCATTAATTTTTTTTTGTTCCCAAGAGTGAATTTGCAGATGCATAATTAAGTAACATGAGAGAAAGAATACTTGGGGAGTATTACTCAACACCTATTTTAAAATAACATAAAGAACACAGACATTAACCCTATACCTTTTTAATGTGAGCATTTGGTGATAACTGAACCCTACAATTACTATGCACAGCGATTTACAAATCGTTTTATTTCTCCTCTGTAGTGAAAATTATATTAATAATTGTATCTGTGCAAATATCCAGAGACAGAGAGACAGTATTAGAATATTTTAGAGTGAAAAAAAAAAAAATCTGGAAGTTGTTGGCACTTCCTTGTCCTTTAATCAAACTTTTATCCCTAACTAGAATCTTCCTGCCCCCAAAAACTCATCTGGTTAACTCCAATTGATCCCTCAGGCCTGAGCATTTAACTATCACTTCCTCAGAAACCATCCGTGATCCTCCAATTTCAAAGAGGTCCCTCCAATATACTCAAAAGTGCCCATACTTTTCCCATAATTACGGTCACATCGTTGCTCATCTGTTCAATGTCTGTGTCCTTCACAGCATCATAAGCCCTGTGAGAGCAAGGACTAGTTTTGTTCATCACTATATACAAAGCACTTGTGCCCAGGACTTACATAATACAGTATATGGATTTACACATAAGTTCCCATTCCCAATGTATTCTTTGATCTTTCTCCTAATTTTAAATATCCTATCTGAATATATCCTTAAAAAAACAAACAGAACACCCCACAAAACCCAACTATACTATTGGAGTCTCTGAGATTAGATCATACCTCAATCCACAGAAGAATGAGAAAAAAATATTAAAGCTCTGCTTTTGTCACTCAAATGACAACCACTGGAAGTAATGCCTGACAAATTCTGAAATACTATGAATAATTCACACAGTTGCTCTGTATCAATACTTTAACAAGTTATTTTAGAATTCTGGTAAATACCCAATGAACCAAGGCATAAGTGTCTTACTGTCTTAGACCACTGTGCTTAAACTTTGCCAAGGCGTGTAGACCGATCACAACACACACTTGCAGAGCACTCTTTTTACTACTTGCCACACTTAATCATTTTCCTGAAGCCCCAAAATAAGTAAATTGTGTGTTCACTTAACTAAACACACATTTACCTGCAAGGAAGACACAGGATCTTTGGAATCAACATACACATCTTTTAGAAATGACAGCAGCTTGTCATCTTTACGAGCAATCTCTCCCTTAATTTCTGGATAGTCTAAGGAAAGGGAAAAAAGTCACAATATTAAAATCAAGGAAAATTTCCTGTAATATCCTAAACGCTTAACACAAACCCTTTCTTTTTTTTCTTTTCTTTTTTGAGACGGAGTCTCGCTCTGTCGTCCAGGCTGGAGTGCAGTCGCGTGATCTCGGCTCCCTGCAACCTCCGCTTCCTGGGTTCCAGAGATTCTCCCACCTCACCCTCCCGACTAGCTGAGATTACAGGCGCGCGCCACCACGCCCGGTTAATTTTTGTATTTTTTGTAGACACGGGGTTTTGCCATGTTGGCCAGGCTGGTCTCAAACTCCTGACCTCAGGTCATCTGCCCGCCTCGGTCTCCCAAGGTGCTG
Source organism: Macaca thibetana thibetana (assembly GCF_024542745.1). Classification (NCBI taxonomy): domain Eukaryota; kingdom Metazoa; phylum Chordata; class Mammalia; order Primates; family Cercopithecidae; genus Macaca; species Macaca thibetana. The sequence continues at coordinate 93,951,387 of NC_065581.1, forward strand.
GGATTACAGGCTTGAGCCACCGCGCCCGGCCTAACCGCTTTAATTTTTTTAAAAAATAAACATAATCATTTGGACTGTTTGGAAAATACTTTAAATGGACATCAAAATTCCAGGTCAGGCTCGGCGTCCATCGTCCAGTGAAGACCCCTAGAGAAAGCTCTGTGACCCTCTCGGATTTTGACGCCCGGTATCAAGTCCCTCACAGGAGCCGGCGAGGCCCGCGTTAGCGGGGGCACAGGCCGCTGCCTCTGGGACTCGGAAGTAGGCGGGGCGGCCAACCTCACCGCGGGCGCGGAGGACAGTCTCAATGTCACCGGCCTAGCGGCTCCCCCTTCCAGCGCTCAGCCAACACGAGCGGCTGCGGCCGAGCAGACTGAAGCCGGTCCCCCGGCCTCCGGGGCCACATCAGGCACAACCTGTGGGCAGCCCCGGGAGTCCGCGCCCCCGCGCCCCGAAACGCCCTCGCACCACTCACGACTAATCTGCTCTTGCAGGAGGTTGCTGGTAGAGGGGTGCCTGGGAGCGAGAGAGGGCTTTATCTTGCTGATTTCCCTTTCCGCTCGGTTCTCTACGTTGAAATTTCTGATACCGCGAATCACTAGGGCCCCCATCTCCTCATAGCATTATGTCCGCAGGTTCAGGCCGCACGTGGGAACACCGGCTCAGGAAACCTCCGGGACGACCGGAGGATGCGCACATGTGAGGGGAAGCACGGCCGCGGGCGCTTAAATGCGTGCCCGTCGCCCACTAGCGGTCGGGAGGCCACACATCGCTTCTCTGCCCAGGGAATTTAAAAGGGAGCCCCTCCCTTCGGGGCGAGCGACCGCTCCCACCGGGACTGCTTCCGGTGGGAGGCGGCAGGACTTAAGTCCCCAGACACACGGTTGCTGTCAACCCTGGAACTCCGAGGGAGTCACCCAGGAAGCTCTGCAAAGTTCCGTGCCGGGCCCTACCCCAGACTTTCTGATTTAATTCTTGTGGAGTGAGGCCCAGCATTGGATAAGACTTCACACGTGATTCCAAAGTGTCAGTGAAGAGTTGAAAACCAAAGTCGTAAGGAAATTGACCTTGAAGTTGTTTCACAGGGCAATGCCACCAAAGAGCTAGCCGATAAAAATGGAACTTATTGCACCAGGGTCAAACTGGGCTCTCAAGTTGCCCTTTCCTGCTTTTTAAAAAGGAAAATAATGAAAGGATGTTCATTGTCGATGAATATTTGTTCTCAGCCGCTCTAATTTAAATGCCTCTTATTTTCCTGTGCCCCCACCTGATGCATTTTCAAGCCACTGTGTTCTCTTTTTCCATTATTTGTTACATCCCGTTCTCATTTGACCTAATGGTATCGATTTTAGTTATACTTTCCCTTATCTTATTTTTGCTACTAATTTGCTTCTCCATTCTACTAAATGCTGAGTCATTCCCTCTCCTATTTCTCTTCTCTCTTGTCTTCATTCTTTTTAAGCCTCTGTGTAATTTAATGAAAGGAACAGCCAATAAGAGATCAGAAAAAAAAAAAAAAAAAACAAAAAACGAGTGTTACATTCACCTTCTCTCTGTCTCTCTGCATTTCCTGAATAGGTTACTGTAGTGCTGCTTTTATTTAAGACCCTTTAGAAATATTGTTATTAACCTATAATAAACCCACCAGGAAGGAAGTAGTAGGATTTCCGAAGTTACAGTATTTCTCTTACTGTGGTTGCAAAATCTATTTTTAGTGTCCTGATCTCTGCTTAGCAAAATGAAGTAGGTGGGTTGTTTTTAACCAGTTTAAAGTAAGAAAATATTGATGTAAAGATAATCGAATAGAAAAAATAATAATAATAAAACAAGAATCAGAGAACCAAAATGAAGAAAGGGAAATGTAATCATTAAATATAATGCTTAATCAGAGCAAAAGCACTGCAAGGAAGATGGCTTCAGCCACTCTAATTTAAATGCCCTTTATTTAATTATACTCAACATTTTTACATGGATTGGTATTTGAAATTTGTAGAAGCTGAAATCAGTGATCTCTGATAGCGTTAACTGAGAAGTTATCCTGAAGGTGGCAGGCTGCTCCAAGATTTCTATCTTTGATATTTTTAAGGGCTTGTGATTCAGGGCTTTTTAGCCACGGTATTTCTATTTCTATGGGTGCTAAGAAATTTTAATCTGCTTCATTATATCTACGTGCTTTAATCGTGGTAGAAATTCGACTCACTGCCTGTTAAAATATTTTAAAAGTGAAAATCTCATTTTCATAGAAATTCCACCGAACTTCGGGCAGCATGAAAAAGTAATGTTAGAAGTTACTATCGGGGCAGTAGGGATTACAATATGAAATAATTCTTTGAATTCACACATTCCAATAGAGCTTGGATTCAACATTGAAAGAGCTTCCAGCATGTGTCAGCTGCTTTGCCTGATCCTGGCCCAGTGCTGCTCAGACCCTCAAATTGCAAAACAGAAGGCACATGCAGTCCATCAGAAACTCACAATTGGCTGTCACCCTTTGGGAATCATGGAAATAAAACCTGAACCATAAATGCATAATTCCAGCTCTTCTTGTCAAAACATATAAGTTACAGGAACTCTAAACTTAAGAACTCCTGTTGGGCTTATGTTTAAGGATTGAAGTCAGATCCCCAAGGAAAGTATAACTAGGATGCTGCTTAGAATGAAGCTTCCATCTGAGTGGAGTATTATGATGCCTGTGTATGGCTGAATATCTTAAGATACTAATAAAATAAACCCAGGGTCTTGACAACACACTAGAATGTAAATTCTGAGGACAGAACTTTTGTCTGTTTTGTTCACTGCTGTATCCAACACATTTAACAGAGCTAGTAAACAGTAGGTACTAAACAAAATATCAAATAAAGGTCAAATGAACTGAAAGACAAGTAGGATCCCTGAGCTGGCGTCCAGACTCTGGGCAAGCTCTCTCTGCCTGAATACCAGCCCTGCTTCCAGAAGTGAGTCCTTATGCAAGTAACTTAATGTGGTTGAACACACTTTGCTCATCTTAAAATTGGGATAATAGTAATCACCTAAGGGGTTTTACACAGAATAAAAATATCTAGTACAATGTCTAGTACAATGCCCAGTCTAGTACAATGTCCAGTACAAATGTCTCGTACCAATGTCTAGTACAATACCCAGCTCAGAATCTGATGTTCAATATTTGCATTGTTTTTCATTTTTCAGAGCAGAAGGGAGCAGTTTGGAAAAGGACACATATTCTGAAGCTCTGGTGAATATGTGAATGAAAGTGATAAAAAAACAATTTGAGATTACAGTAAGACTCATGTTCTTCAATAATTTAATTTTTAAAAAGTAAGTATGCTAAATTTGATTTTTATTTGCTGGTTAGCGTGCTCAGCACACATGGTGGCATTGTTGGATTTCTTAAGGTTGGAATATGGGTGGGAATCATTAGCTCTGGGGCATAAAATGCCACCTGCCTGTGTCTGGCATTGGCCACAGAAATAGTCCCCACTTTGTATCCCTCTGCCCTCATGTCTTTCTCTCTGCCTAGACTTTTACCATTGGGCACTCCTTCTTTTGAACACAATTCAACAGCATTCTGCGTTCTCCAAAGGATTTCAGTAGCTAAACCCAGAGGACAGTCGGCTCAAAGGGCCCAGGACAGCCCTCAGAGGTTTCATCAATCAAATCTCAAACACTAGTGAGGAGCACCACAGATTTATGGAGGAATGACTTATTCTGGCAGAGGTTCTGGTGTTCAGGCAAAGAGAACCTCTCCAGGGCCTGGATTCCAGATTAGGAACCAGAGAATCTGTAGGAGTCCAAACGAGGTAATTTACAAGGTTCCCGAGCTTGGCCAGTTTCATAGTGATGCCGTGTTGTGGGTCTGTAAAACCTAGAATACTGGGAGCAGGGAATAGTGCCCCAAACTCAAAACCAAAACAAACTAGGCTTTGTGCAGATCCGGTATTCATATTGAGGAACACTGGGTCTCAGGTTAGAGATTAGAATGATCAACCAGCAATTATGCCCAGATGCCTGCTTTGTGGTTACTGCACTCATGACTTTTGTCATTGTATTCATTTCCCATTGCTGCTAGCAAATTACTGCAAATGGCTTAAAACAATTAATTATCTTACAGTTCTGGAGGTCAGAAGTCCAAAATAAGTTTTTAAAGGATAAAATCAAGGTGTCAGCAGAGATATATTCCTCCTGGATGCTCTGGAGGAGAATCTCTTTCCTTACCCCCTCCTTTTTTTTTTCTTTCTCATGGGGAAGAGGTTCTTCTAGAGACTTCCCTCATTTCTTGGCAGCCAGCAGTTGCATCACTTCATTGTCACATCTCCTTCTCTGTGACTTTCCTACCTCCCTTTTTCCATTGTAACACCCTTATGATTACATTAGACCTATGTGAATAATCCAGGATAATCTCTCCATCTCAAGATCCTTGATTTAGTCACATTTGTAAAGTGCATTTTGCTACGTAAGGTAGCATTCGCAGGTTCAGGGATTAAGAGACAGAGATTTTTGGAAGGCTGTTTTGTTCACTACAGTCATCAACTTTAGATGATGGTTTGCTGCACAGATCATCCCATCACCCAGGTATTAAGCCCAGTATCCATTAGCTCTTCTGCCTGATTCTCTCCCTCCTCCCACCCTCCGACCTCCAACAGGCTCCAGTGTTTGTTGTTCCCCCTCCATGTGTATATGAGTTCTCATCATTTAGCTCCCACTTATAAGTGAGCACATGTGGTATTTGGTTTTCTGTTCCTGTGTTAGTTTGCTAAGGATAATGGCCTCCAGCTCCATCCATGTCCCTGCAAAGGACATGATCTTGTTCCTTTTTATGGCTGCATAGTATTCCGTGGTGTATGTGTTCCACATTTTCTTTATCCAGTCTATCATTGATGGACAGTTAGGTTGATTCCATGTCTTTGCTATTGTGAATAGTGATGCAATGAACATACACATGCATATGTCTTTTTATTAATAATAGAACAATTTATATTCCTTTGAGTATATACCCAGTAATGGGATTTCAGGCTTGAATGGTATTTCTGCCTCTAGGTTTCTGGGGAATCGCCACACTATCTTCCACAATGGTTGAACTAATTTACACTCCCACCAACAGTGTAAAAGTGTTCTTTTTTCTCCCCAACCTTGCCAGCATCTGTTGTTTTTCTGACATTTTAAGAATAGCCATTCTGACTGGTGTGGGATGGTATCTCATTGTGGTTTTGATTTGCATTTCTCTAAGGATCAGTGATATTGAGCTTTTTTTCATATGTTTGTTGGCTGCATGTATGTTTTATTTTGAGAAGTGTCTGGGCATGTCCTTTGGCTACTTTTTAAGGGGATTGTTTGTTTATTTCTTGTAAATTTATTTATAGATGTTGGATATTGGACCTTTGTCAGATGCATGGTTTACAAAAATTTTCTCCCATTCTGTAGGTTGTCTGTTTACTCTGTTGATAGTTTCTTTTGTGTGAGAGCTCTTTAGTTTAATTAGATCCAATTTGTCAATTTTTGTTTTTGTTGCAATTGCTTTTGGTGTCTTTGTCATGAAATCTTTACCATGCCTATGTCCTGAATGGTGTTGCCTAGGTTTTCTTCTAGGGTTTTCATAGTTTTGGGTTTTACATTTCAGTCTTTAATCCATCTTGAGTTGATTTTTGTATATGGTGTAAGGAAGAGGTCCAGTTTTAATTTTCTGCATATTCTAGCCAGTTCTCCCAGCAATATTTATTAAATAGGGAATCCTTTTCCCCATTGCTTGTTTTTGTCAGGTTTGTCAGAGATCAAATGATCGTAGGTGTATGGTCTTATTTCTGGATTCTCTATTCTGTCCCATTGGCCTATGTCTCTGTTCTTGGACCAGTACCATGCTGTTTTGGTTACTGTAGCCCTGTAGTATAGTTTGAAGTCAGGTAGCATGTTGCCTCCAGCTTTGTTCTTTCCATTTAGATAAATAAAACAATGTCTTTAAAGGACTGAAGGTAAAGCAGAAATCAACTACATAGAAAACAAACAACAACAACAACAAAAATTGGTTCTTTGAGAATATAAAATCTGACAAATTCAAGTGAAAATAAAAGAACAAATAAAATACATGAAGAATTTTTTTGGAAAGAATGTGATCATAAAGAAATTTTTTAAAATTGAAAGAAAATATATATAAACTTATATACAATTATAATACTTAGTCTCATTCCCTTGTGTGACATGCTTCTAGCAAATACAAATATAACACAATAGAATAGAAACGAATAGAATAAGGCATAGATACAGAATAGAATAGATTATGGTCACTCTCATGATTACTTTACATTGTATAAGGCTTCACCTTAGGAGATAAGGGTGAGGGATTCTCCTGTTGGCTTTGAAGAAGCAAGCTGCCATGTTGTTAGAGGGTCTTTGAGAGAACCTGCAAGGAAGCCACATGGCAAGAACTTCAGGGCCTTTGGGAGGTAAGAGGAGGCCCCATGTGACAGCCCACACGAAACAGATATCTCAATCCTACCACCACAAGAAACTTAATTTTGCCAATGGCCTAGTAAGTCTGGAAGAGTACCCCTGAGCTCCAGAAATTAAGGCAGTTCAGTCAATCCTATGTAATCATTTCAGTGGATTCCCAGTACAGATTTGGTTAAATTCAACACCCATTACTAATAATACATTTAGCTAGCATGGAATAGAAGAAAACTGCCTTTACTTTATAAAGGGTGCAATTCAGAAAATTATGGCAAGTATTGTATTGATGGGCTAACAAAGAACAAGAAAAGAAAATAAGAATTATAAATGTTATGTTATTTGTTCCTTTGCAAAATCAGTACTTCTGTCTGCCTAGAAAATTAGAGAGAATCAGGCAAAGACTATTAGACCCAATAAATAAATTTAATAGGTAGCTGAATAGCTAGCCATCCTACCCATCAGTTAGAAAACATAATGGCCAAGGCCCAGGGCAATGGCTCACCCTGTAATCCTAGCACTTTTGGGAGCCTGAGGCAGGCAGATTACCTGAGGTCAGGAGTTCGAGACCAGCCTGGCCAACGTGGTAAAACCCCATCTCTACTACAAATACAAAAATTATCCAAGCATGATGGTGCACATTGGTAATCCCAGCTGCTCGGGAGGCTGAGGCACGAGAATAGCTTGAACCCAGGAGGCGGAGGTTACAGTGAGCTGATATCAGGCCACTGTACTCTAGCCTGGGAAACAGCAAGACTTTGCCCCCCAAAAAAAAACAAAAAAAAGAAAGAAAATATAATGGTCAGAAAGTTTCATGGATGATGACCACAAAAATTATTATGCATCTCGAAATAAACTTAGAACTATGTGTAAAACTCAAACTTAGTAAACCACAAAAATTATGAAAGAACATAAAGAAACACATATGGCTAGACATAGCAGGTTCCTTGACGCAAAGTCTGAATAGTGTAAAAATGTCAATTGTTCAAAAAAAAATCAATTAATTTGATACACTTCAATTTCAATTAAAATTGTAATCGCATTTTTAATGAAGCTCGATCACTGATAAAGTTCATCCAGAAAAGAAAATATGAAAAAATAGCCAATAGATTTTAGAAAGACAGCAGTTAGTTAGGACTTACCCTATATCAGAATGTGATACAAAACTTTATGGTATGGTATTGATACCGAAATAGGCAAATAAGTCAGTAAATACAGTAGTGACAAGACAGGTGTAATTATGTACAGGACAACATTTAAAATCACTCTGTGATGTAAGGATATAATTCCTTCCCCATAAACAACTGAATTTCCAACATCATTTATCTGTTTGCCTTTTCCTGTTGCTCTCCATTCCCATTTATAATGATTCCCTGTCTTCTTTCTTCGCTCCAGCTTTCCCTGCTGCATCAGTTTCCTTTCATAGTGTATCTGTCCCTCCATGTCCCCATGGACTTGCTTTATATGGAAGTAAGGAACACCTCATCATAGCGGTTTTGGTTTGATTCCAATGAGATCTTTTTTTTCCATCCATAGCAATTTAATGAATACAACAGTTGTCCATCTTGGCCCCAGCTACAGAAGGTACTCTTGATAATTTGGCATAGGGAGAAAAAAAAAAGTGGAAAGCTGAAAAGAACAAGCAAATACTCAAGCAACCATTTTCATTTCAAAGATTATAACAGATTATGAAAACAAAGAATACAAAACAGGGAATTCCAGAAGGACCCCAGAAAAGATGTGAAAAGCAAGTTGTCACCAGGGCATTTTACCTTAACTGGTAAACCCAACTCAATAATTCCAGAGTAGGGTCTGTGTTTGTTCTCTCCATCTGTCTGTTCCTTTCTCCCTTTGTAACTGTCTCTGATTCTTTTCTTAGCAGCCATGGTGTAACATAATGATTACTAACAGGCTTGGCATCAGACAAACCTGCATCTGAATCTGGGTTCTATCACTTCCTGACTGCATAATTTTGTGGTAAGCTCTTTAAATTTTCTGATATTCAGTTTCTTTATCTGTAAAATGGAAATATAACAAAACTACTTATTTCATAGGGTTGTTGTGAGATATGATCCATTTGAAATCATAAAGCTTGTCATACAGTAAACATTCAAAAACTATTAGCTATTATTCTTTTATGTAACAAAATACTAATATAATAGGAAATATTTTAATAATTATGGCTTAGGTTTGATTGACACTTTATGGCTTAGTAGTTAGTATCTTCAGATTCCTTATTTCATTAATACATTATTGCAATACTCTGTAGTATTATACCCGACTACATATGTTTAAGAAAACCATTTAGCTGCCTGAGGCTGTTTGTAAAATGCTGAAGGATACTCTGGGAAGTATATGAGGTGTCCTTGTTCATAGGCTTTTTGAGTTAGTTTCTTATTGTCAGTCCATGACCTTGTGGGCACAGCTCTGCCTTTTTATTCCGGTAGTCCCACCTTTTGTTGGCTTCTGTCTCCGTTGTCTTTAGGAATTGCACACCGTCACCCCTAAGCATCAGTGCACACAACCCTCTGCTGGGTTTCATTTCTGTTGGATGTGACACTGTTAGGTAAGGCAGGGAGGCAGGTGTGGTAGACAGAAGTCTATGACCCCCAGTGGCCCTAAACAGGGAACCCAGTTAAGCCTGCTTTGAACTTCTAACCTACAGAACCATAGAATAATAAGTAGATATTGTTTCAAGCCTCTAAGTTTGTAGTGATTCATTGTGAAGCAATAGAAAATGAATACAGCAAGTAGTGTGAGAATAAGGTTGGGGATTAAGAGGGTGGTGGAATGAAGAGGGATGGGTAAAGAGACCGGGAGAATGGGATGTAGCTGTTATAGAAGTCATTGCAGGTCAGGTGGAAGTAAAGGTCTTAAAATGATGGGACAGAGTCTGGTTTTTATTTTCTATGAGTGAAGGTCCCTTGAGTGGAAATTAGAGAGCCATAGGTCTCTCTTAGAAAGATGATTGACAGCTACATAAAGGATGATTTGGAAGAAAAAGAGACACTAGGTAAGATACTGTTATTCTCATCCATGTGGGAGTTTAAATTTTTTGGTCCAATTTTCTTAGGGATATCTATTTGATAAGAGGTCTTTGTAGTGGCACTGCTTAGATATGACTTCCACTTGAGTTGGACAGATAGACAGCAACAGTAACCTAAATAGTGAAACTTGAGATTCAGAGGCTAAATAAGTATAGTCATTTATTTTAATATTCTCCTTCCACTCTTGGTGTAATTAATCATTTTTAGAGCTTTTGATTCCATAGAAGCTCAGGATGTACGGATGCAATCTTGTTCACTTAGAGGTTCCCAACCCACAACCATGGGTACAGTAGCTCTTATATGTCCGGAGAAGCCTTCCAGAGAAGTCTTCAGAGAAGGCTAAAAATATGAGGTCTGTCTACAACTCTCAGCAGTGTGATCTAGTAAAAGACTATGTGAAGTTCCCATTTTTATCAAAAAGATAATTCATGTACCTAGCTAGCTGCATTTTGATAAGCAGTTTTAATACATTTACTGTAAGAAATTGTAAGTATTTATGTAAGTCGGAGAGAATCTTGTTATTTAGCAGTGTAGCTTTGTCAGAAATCTAATGGTAGTCTTTTTAAAAAATAACTTTTGATTATGAAAATTTCAAACACATTTAAATGGGTAGAGTTTAGTACAACAAATCTCCATGTACTCTTCATCCAATATCTATAATTACCAATTTATGGCAAATCTAATTTCTTCTATATACTTTCCCATTTTCTACCTCCCTAGTCATTATTTTTAAAATATCCTTCTTTTAGTGATAAATATTATTATTCTAAGGACATCTTACCAAAGACAAGGACTGCTCTTTTAAAACGTAACCCACAAAATAACATTAGCCTTGTTCAAAGCGCTGTGAATGAGAAAAAGGTACAGATTTTTGGATGGGTTCACACTCAGAAATTTTTTTATTTGTTTTCAGTGAATTTGAGCAATAAAGCCATAATGTGAATGCTAAACACTATGTACAGGAAGCTCTTGAAACTGTATTTCACCCTACTCAGCACACTGCCTGTGGGCTTCCCTTTCACCAGTTTCTCACCCCTAAAAGGCCACATTGTTTGCTGCTCATCAGAAGAGTGACTCTGTGATCTTAGGATGCCAAAACTTAACTCGCCCAGCTCATTTCTGCATCAATTCCTGCTAAAAGGTCATTTTTGTTTTAACTGGCTGGTTGAGTCAGATGATAAGTGAAATATGATTCATGTGTATAACAGCTTCCCATCCCTGCTCCCTTGCCAGCCCCTACCTCCACCCCTGAAATCAAAGATTTGCTTAGCGCTCAAGATGTACAACTAATATCTCTTCTTTGTATGTGAATGACTAATTAATTCTCCATCTTCTAACTCAGAGACCAATAGAACGGACCAAAGATACATGGACTCATAAATAGTGGACACCTGGGGGAAACAGTTCTAGGCCAAGAAACTACAAAGGCTCTGAGGCAGAAGCGTGCTTGACATTGTACTCATGTGCACTGGTGTGCCTTCCATAACAACTAAACCAGAAAACCCCAAAAGGATCACAGGGCAGAAAACCTACCAATGGTGGAGTTGTGTATCTGAGACTCAGAAAATATACTCCTTAGTAGTGTACAAGGGAAATAGGAGGAAATTTCAAGATGAGTGAAAGGTTTCTTATGTCATGGTAGCCCAGGGTACGAAAGTACAAGCTGATGTTAACATCAAGAAATATTGCTGGAAAAGAAGTATATCAAAACCTTGCCACACACAGAGGTGTTCAAGAATAAATGTATACTTATAATGATAAAACTGGGCTCGCCTAATGATTTGGCAGGATTCATTTGTGAGGCACATAAAAAATGTCACATGAATGTTATTAACAGGGTTCTGCCACATGCACACCCCTCTGCATTTATAGTAGTGAATCAGAACGCTTGAAGTCATACATCATCCTACATTTCTGGATATTCCCATCCACTAGATTCTTACCAAAAAGCAAGACCAAAAGAGAAAAAGACCAAAGTTTCTTCCTCTATCTCACTTAAAACATGGTAATAATAATTTGGGCCATGGAGTTGATCACTTTGAATTATAGGATGCTAATTAGAACTTAGACATCATCTAGGATAATCAGCTCATTTTTTCAATGAACAACTGTCCACTGTCCGCACCCCGCTCCCTTTGCTGCCCTATCCTCTCACCACTGTGCTGCCCCCTCCCCTTCACCAGTTTCTGGTGCTGACTCTAACATGCCTCCTGCTTGCTCCCAGCCAGCTCTCCTGGGATGCATTCTGCTGCACAAGAAGACCAAAGCTTCATACTTGTGCCTATTTGAATTCTAGCGTTTGGGGATATGCTTTGTTCTTTTGTTGAAACCAGGAGAAACTGAATGAACACTGCAGCAAAAAAGAAGGTCCATTTCAAGGGTACAGAGACCTTAATAAGGAAGTCCTGACCTTTTACAAGGGCAGCTCCAGGGATCTAAGCAGCAAAAGGGCTAAGATGCTACCATTCAAGCACTGAAGACCAGCTGACTTCTGCTGCTGGATTTTTTTCTGCTCCAGATTTAAATTATCAGACAAGAGGGATACCAATTGACCTGCATTGGGTCAAGTACCCATCCTTTGGTAGGGATAGAGAATTCAGCATCCCTATCAGAACCTCATGGAAGTGAGGATGGTAAAGATAGACAGAAAAAAGATAGAAGATAGAAGAGAAAAACACTTCTGTCAACTCCTAAAATTAACTGCTCTGTTCTGGAATTTTGCATGTGTGTCACGAAGGCTTATTTTTGGACCTTCTTTCTGTCTTGGGACCCAGTTTTTAGACTCAACAATCTTGTGTGATTGGTCTTGATTTTGGTTCTGGACTATGCTTTGCAACCCTGCTTATCCCACAGTTTTAGAAAGAGCAAATCTACTGCTACTCTGCTCACACTGTTGTGGGTTACTCCTTAGCAAAGGCAGTCAAAGGCAGTCCCATCTCTTAGCTCCATAATGGATGAGCTGAGCAGAAACAGACTCAGCAGACATAGGGGTAACTTTGCCTAAGATGCTAGAGATGGCTACAGGCAGGTTCAGGACTAGAACTCAGGTATACTGATTTCCCATACGTTGCTCTTTCTTTCTGTAGTAATTATTTCCTGTCCAGCATTTGAGAGCTAACCAGAAAAGGAGAATATAGTTATTGCCAGAACATCAGCACATTCAGAAGAGTTAGAAAGTGTGTGCCTTTTTGTGTGCAGGGATTGTGATTTGAACACATTAAAAATTAGAAATAGAATGTCAGCAGTGATGTCCTGCTGGTATTGTAAAAAATCTTAAGAAGACAGATGGTAGTTTTGAAATAGAAGATTTAAAGAACTTTGTACTTTGCACTTTTCCACACATGTGACAGGTGGGAAAGGAGAAGTGGCAGGAGGAAGACTGTCATGTGTTCAGAGACAAGGTTTGCACAGCTAGCTTTGGAGTTGAGCCAGGTTACTGGACTGCAGCTGTATTGTGAGATGTCACTTTCTCTAGACCCATAACAATGCCTTTCACTTTGGGAGTGGGTGATGTAGCTGGCTCCCACATTTACCATTGACTGCTCCACTATCTGCAACACACCCTATTGTGGAATCTCCTTTATTTGGAACCAGGGAGTGGCACAGGGAAGTCCCACATATGACCTCCCTGTTTTTAATAACCCCATCCCCAGGGAAAAAGAATGAGAAACATTCCAACAGAAGATAAAGCAAAAAAAGAAAAAAATAGACAAAATTTACCTCTTTGTGTGGCTATGTCAGAGAGGACGCACAAAGGGAAAGATGTGTTTATGTGATGGAGGAAAGAAGGGCTTGCTCCCTTGTTTATGAGAGAAAATAGTATCTGCAGCATTGTGTATGAGCACTCTAATTTGTGTTTATTATTTTTACATTTTCAGTCTTCCCAACTATATTGTAAGAACCTGTGGAGCAGTATCCTTATCACTTGCCTCCACATATCTACAGCACTTCATATGATGATTGGCAAACTGTATATGCCTGATTGTACTTAATTTGCAAACTGTACATGCCTGTTGCTGAGAATAAAATACAAGTTTAAAATTTTTGTTGATTTTTAAAATCAGTTGTATCTTTTTTTTTTTTTTTTTTTTTTTGAGACGGAGTCTCGCTCTGTCGCCCAGGCTGGAGTGCAGTGGCTAGATCTCGGCTCACTGCAAGCTCCGCCTCCCGGGTTTATGCCATTCTCCTGCCTCAGCCTCCCGAGTAGCTGGGACTACAGGCGCCCGCTACCTTGCCCAGCTAGTTTTTTGAATTTTTTAGTAGAGACGGGGTTTCACCGTGTTAGCCACAATGGTCTCGATCTCCTGACCTCGTGATCCGCCCGTCTTGGCCTCCCAAAGTGCTGGGATTACAGGCTTGAGCCACCGCGCCCGGTCAATCAGTTGTATCTTAATGGAAGTTACTGAGTTACTCCTCAATTTCTGTTGCATTTCCACACATAATCCCTTAAGCCTTTTAGGTAAATCCTTAGTATTAATAAGAATATGATTTAAATCTGGATTACCATGAGGCAATTAGATTTGGCATGCAGTTTGTTGATAAAATCAGAGAACCATAAAACTAGAAGAAGCACAAGCTTTGACTGTCAAGGGAGTATTTTCCAGGATAATTATTTATTTTAAATACCATTATTTACCAAAGTTATAGTTATATTCAGTATATATGGTAAATTCTATGTGAAGATGTATTGTACAATGAATATAGTTAATTGTGTAAATAACATAATACATATCTATATGTTAAGTATCTTTTTAAAACTGTGCAACTAGTGCTTTGATATTCTGAATTAGTTTTCTAGTGTTGCCGTAACAAAGTACCACAAACTGGGGGGTTTAAACAACAGTGAGAGAATAAACTCACAGTTCTGGAGGCTGGGAGTTCAAGATCCGGCTGCCAGGATGGCACAGTTCTGGAGTGGGCCCTCTTCTGAGTTGCTAACTGCAAATTCTCTTTGTTTCTTCCACTTTCCTGAGAGAAAATCTTGACGTCTCTTGTGTAGAAAAAGAACTCTGTGCACATACAGGTTACTGCATCCTGCACTACACTCAGTCCTGCAGCCTGACGCATTCCACTTCCTGAGGGACCTAGAACCAACTCAAGCATTTTCAACTTCCCCCCATGGTTCTCACTGGTTTTAGCTCTTTACAAACAATAAGCTTCTCAATCAGTTGTCTATTCTTTGACCTTTTATTCCACAGTTTTTGCCCACCAGCACTTAAGTGTGGTAAAACCTCCTTCAGTGCTGTCTCCTCTACCTTCTACCCTGAATCTCTTCTCCTGTCAAAGTCAAACTTCTTGAAATAATTAATTATTATTTCCACTTCCCTGCCTCCTATTTATTCCTCACCCTGGGGAAAATAGCTTTTGATTTCTACCACTTTAAAGAAAGTACTGCAAAGCACAACACAAAGCTCACACTGCTAAATCCAATAAACATTTTTTTTGGTATTTTTCTTACTTACTACTCAGCAGTATTTGATAATATTGGCCATGCCCCTCTTTTTGAAATGTTCTTTTCCCATATATCTCTCTGGTCGGTCCTTCATTTTTTTTTTTGTGACTGCCACTCCTCCATTTGCCCCTTAAATACATGCTTTCCTAGCGTATATTTCCTCCACGCTTTGTCCTAGGCTCTTGGCTTTCCTCACTCTGCACCCTTCTTCTGAGTAATCTCTTCCTGTTGCTGGCTTCAATTTTCATCTTATTTTGATGATTCCCAAATCTATCACTCCAGCCATCTGCTTTATAGACATGTCCTCCCACGCGTCCTACAGGCCTTTCAGATGTAATGTTCTGAACCTGAACTCATCATCTTCCCCCCACAAATCTGCTCTTTCTCCTGTGTCCCTTAGCTCAGTGGTGGCCATCACCTCCTCCCTAGGTGTCCAAGGCAGAAACCTGGCAGCATCCTGAACTCTTAACCCCTTCCCATTCCTGACTCTCATCTCCTTCCTGGATTTTATCCTCCTCACTGGCTTTCCTCCCTCTGCTCCCATAAGGAGGCTGCAGTGGTGCTTTAAAGTAAGCCAACTTGTTCATCACCCTGATTAATGACCAAACAAATAAACGCTGCTTCTCAGTTCGTGCTTTCTCTGTAGCTTCCATATTTCATCACTCTCTCCTTGCATCTTTAGTCAATAAGTTTCCTCTTTTTCTAGGACCCATTGTGATTTTTCCTGTGTTGCTCCCTTTACTGGAATCCTCTTTTCTCCATTATCCATTAAAATGGCAAACTCCTACTCTCTCAGCTCTTCCCCTGGCTGTGAGACTTGGGGTAAGTTAACTTAGCTATGCTTCAGTTTCCTCTTATGTAAAATAGGAATAATACTAATAATATTTGCTCCATGGGTGTTAGAAAAACCAAATGAAAGAAAATATACTTAGGACTTAAACTGAAACATACAAGGTACTCAATAAGTATTAGCTATTATTATTATTATTACTTATTGGACTCTGTTTATATGTCACTTTATCCAGGACTCCTTGCCTGACCTGGGAAATCTCAGTGAGGAGACCCTCCTAACTACTTCCATGATCCAGTTCCTCTGCATTGTAATTGCTGCTTGTTTGTCTGTCTGCTCCTCTCCCTACTACCTGCACGTACACCCTTCTCACCAAGGTAACCTGTAAGCCCTGTGGGAGAAGGAACCGTAACTATCAGTTTTACTGTGGTATTTGTATTCCTAGGAGAAGCTCACAATTTTTTGTTGTCTGAATGAATATAGATGCAAAATTATTTCAACGTTTGATTGCTGTCTGTTTCTGCTAAGTCACCACTTTCTGAACCAGCTCTGAAGTGCCTGAATTCTTATCAAGCATGGAATTTGTGGCTATCTATAATCTTGCTAAGATTAGAAAGAACTACTAATGAGGTATAGCCTTTTGAGACTACTGTCCAGTTTAGGTATATCATAACTCCAATTAACCTTGGCAACACCCCAGCGACTAATAAACTGAAATCTGCATCTCCTACTGAAGAGCAGAGGCTAATTAGACAAATTATGGTCTATCTGGTATTGGCATTTGTCTGGGAGACCCAGACTAACTGCAACAACCAGTCACTGTCTTTGAAACATAATGTAGGTCCCAGCTTGATTGTTGGCAGCACTCACTTTAAACTCATACATACCAAGTGGTTTGCTGGCACATATTTAATACCTGGCTCTCAGGGGGAAAAGCCCTAATTTTAGTGTTTGCTCATTTTCATGGTGTAAAGAGTCCTGCCTTGACTGATGTCAATGTGACATTGACAAATTCCTGAAATTTTACCAATAACTTTTTGCAAGTGGTGCAAGCAGGCTCCAGCACCCTGCAGTCTAGATGGGTTGGTAGGGAGACTAGGTGAGCTTTACTTTCACGAATAAGAAATTATCTTAAGAACATGAGAGTTAACTGTTCATAGTCGGAGAAAAATTTTGAAAGAAAGTAATGATTCTGAGAGTGGCCTGGATCAGAATATTGCCAGGCTTTCCCTTAATGTATGTGTACCTTAATAACTAGGGCTCTCCTCCTGCAAGCCAGGCTGGCACTGTCGCCTCCGTCATGTGGGAAGGGTGTAGTAGGCAGATGTCCATGTCCTAATTCTTAAAGTCTATGGATAGATTATATTACCTGACAAAGGAGAATTAAGGCTGCAGATGGAATTAATGTTGTAAATCAGCTGGCTTTAAAGTAGAGAGGTTATCCTGGATTATCCAGCGGATTCAATGTAATGAGAAGGGTCCTTAAGAGTGGAAGAGAGAGGCAGAAAAGAGAGAACAGATAAATGGCAGCATGAGAAGGATTTAGCCTAATGATTCTGGCTTTGAAGAAAGAGGGGTAACCCACAAGCAAAAAGTGTGGATGACCTCTAGAAGCTGGCAGAGAGCCCAGAAACAGGGTCACTAGAGCCATCCCAAAGAAAATGAGCCTGGCTAACATCCTGATATTAGCCCAGTGAGACCCATGCTGGATTTCTAACTACAGAACTTTAATATAATACATTTGTATTTGTCTTGTTTCAAGACTCTGTATTTGAGATAATTTGTTATGACAGGAAACTAATACAAAATAGTATCACTATTGACCAATACCAAAAATCCTCTGTATTGTTAAGTTCTTGTTTAACTTTTGACTTTTTATCTAGTGGGCTCCACATCATTGGCTCTGAAGTCTTAACTATAATTCTGCCTCTGGTCCTTTGGTCTTAGTAATTGCATTTGATGTTGCTGGCATTTGAAACGTAGCTTTACCAAACAGATTATGCTTTGTCTACCTCCCTGCACTATTGCCCTTTTAGCAGATCCCCAGACAAGTCACCCTTCATTGTCATGAGGGAGAAGGGGATTTAGCTGGGCATAGCCGCAACACTGTTCCTCTCCTTTCCATTTCCATGGCCCTCACTGTATGCCATGTTCCCAGCACTTAAATCCTGGACAATTTCTTTTTCTTTTATTTTTTTTTTTTGGAGACAGGGTCTCACTGTGTTGCCCAGGCTGGAGTGCAGTGGGTATTTATAGATGCGATCCCACAACTGATCAGCATGGGAGTTTTTACCTGTTCCATTTCTGACCTGGGCTGGTTCACCCCTCCTAGGCAACCTGGTGGTTCCCTGTTCCCAGGAGGTGACCATATTGATGCTGAACTTAGTGCAGACACCCAATCTGCGTAGCACACTACAACCCAGAAACCCTGGGCTCAAGCCATCCTCTCACCTCAGTCTCTGAGTAGCTAGGACTATAGGCACATACCATTGAGCCCAGCAATCCTGGACAATTTCAATGACCCTTCCTCCAACCCATTAAGAAGGTCAACCCTCCTAAAGAGAAACAACAAGCATCATTTGTGCCTCCTGACTTAAGTATGAATACTTTGGATTAGCATTTACAGCTTCCCATTATTTTGCCCCAGCTTCTTTTTCTGAAGGTATTTCTCCAAATTCTTCTACTGAAATTTATAATTCAATCTCAATGGTACCTACAGCTGTTTTGTATCTTCCTGCTTCTTAACTCATATCCACTCACTACCCACCATCCAACAAATATTTAGTGAGTGGTTGCTGTTTTCTAATAGCTGTTCTGGGCATGGTAAAAGGCACAAAAAAGGATAAGACCCTCCAAATGGGCAAGGCAATGGCTATGCTATTGCAGATCTCACAACCTAATGAAAGACACTGACATATGAACACAAAAGTTCAGTAAAATATGGCAACAGAGGATAGCAACACAAGCCAGGTGCCCAAGAGCTCAGTAGAAGGAATGGTGTGGCTGTCTTCTTTGTGATTCCCTCCTCAACTTAGAAGCAGCTCTGAGTTAGAGGAAAGAGCACTGATCTTGGGAGATAAAAAGCTGGATTTCAGCCAATTAATTTCTGCAATTAATTTATTGGCAAATTCAATAAATTGATAAGGTTCTATTCATGAAGAAAAAAAGAATGGATAATACTCATAGAATTGTATTAAGATTGAGAATTAATAATGTTCTGTAATTGAAAAAGTACTATGTATATAGGATTCCATGTTCACCTATGAAAAAAGTTAGAATGTGCCACCCCAAAATATGCCACTTTGGCATAAGAATTATTTTGAGCTTAAGGCAGTTAAAAGCAGAAAACACAGAAAAAACTCTTTGCCCTCCCCCATCGGCTTAAAAGCAGGACATAAATTTCCCTTTGTAAAGGTGTTCCCCTTTCCTTTCCCCAAAAAGAAAGAGATCAACTATTATCATTAGAGACAGAAAGTGTTAAAAGAAAAACTTCAGCTGAATTAAATTAAAGGGAGTTTAATTGAGCAATGAATGATTCACAAATTGTGCAGCCTCCAGAATCACCGCAGATTCAGAGAGACTCCAGAGGTGCCTTGTGGTCAGAACAAATTTATAGACAAAAAAGTAGAGGGACGCACAGGAATCAGAAATGAGGTACAGAAACAGCTGGATTGGTTACAGATTGGCATATGCTTTATATGAACACAGTTTGAACACTCAGCAGTGTATGAGTGGTTGAAAATGGCTGCTGGGACTGGCCAAGACTCAGCTATTGTTACAGGCACATACTCCTAAGTTAGGTTTTCAATCTTGTCTACCTATTAAGTTAGGTCGCAGTTCATCCACAAGGACTCAAATATAGAAGTACAGAGTCTTTCTCAGGACATATTTAGTTAGCTTTAACAAAAGTCAGCACCAAGATGAGTCTGTATGAACAAACCTTACTAAAGTAACCCTTACTTTCCATTAGTTTCCCTTGCATATTACCATCCCACAATTTACTGTCTCTTGAAGCTCAAACCTATATTTCCTTGTCTTGTCACTTTCTCATAATTTATCACCCTCTGTTAAAATGGTACATGAGTCCTTGGGTCAAACTGCTTCATTGGTTCTTCCATTCTTTTCTATGAAGCCTTCTATATACACAAAAATTAGAATGTTAACACAAAAGTGTTCGTATGCCTCTTCTCCTGTTAATCTGTATTTTGTCCATTTAATTCAAAGGCCGCAGTGAAAACATAAGAGAATAGAAGAAATGTTTTTTCCTCCTCTACCCTTATTTAGTTATTTAACTAACTCTTATTAGTTATTTAACTAAAACATATGATTTATGACCCAGATTATATACTATTTATTCTTTCCTTCCTATACATGTTTATAGTGCTATTTTTTGGTGCTCATCATAAAGGAACTGTTTTTCCATCTAAAATAATGTGTGGTGAAATATAATCAACCTATGAAAAAATGTATAAAACACAAATATACAACCTAATAAACTACTGTAATAGGAACAACCCTGAATCCTTTCTAGAGTCAAAAACATAACAAGAAACTTAGGAAAACCCTATGTACACTTTATATAAGCACTTTTCACATGCTGTTTTATCTGCCTTATTAAATTGCAAGGATTTTGAAGAAAGGCATATTAGCCAAGATTCTTATGTTGGAAATGGTAAAACCCAAATTAACCAAACTTAAACAGAAAATGAGAAATTTATTGCACACAAAATTAAATGCCAGGAAGTATGCAGTGGAGCTGGACTTAGGATAACCTAGGATGCAAGCACTATTACTTCCTCCTTGTCACTTCCTCTTTTCTCCTTGCTTTCCATCCTTCATGCTGCTCTCTGCATGATAGCCTCACTGTCACAAAATGGTTCCCCTGGAGACTCATACCCTGTAGTTCTCAGACCAGAAAAGAGATTCTCTTTACTCAGCTTGAGTTTAGAAGTAAAACATCCTGGGAAAGGTCTATTGTCTGTCTGACCTGAGGTCCATTCCCCAATCTGTTATCAGAAGGAGGATGAGGTCAGAGAGAGATGCTGGCAACAGAAAACAACAGCTATGACAGAGGCACCATCTCTTGTTCAATGCCCCAAATGATCATTACATTCTTCACAGAGGAGGCAATCCTATCTTTAATATTGCAAGGAACTTCAGCAATATTAAGCAGGAACTTCAACTGGGCCTCCTCTGGTATTCAGGCATGTTTGGGTTTGTCAGGAAGACTGCAGTGTGTGGTTCTCCATGTGTCAGGGATCAATTCCTGTGACGGGCTTAAGAGACTTCAGGGAAAAGAACATCATCCTAAGTGAAGTCAGAGACGAGGAGTATCTTTGGTGTAAGAACATCAAAGGACTGTTGACTTTTGAGGACAGAACATGTTTGTTACTCAAACTGTCCCCTAAGCTACCTCTCTGAGACTGAGGTCTGTGCCTTAAAAAGGATTTTTAACAGTTTGGGATCAGATAATTCGTTGTTGCAGGGGCTGTCCCGTTCATTATAGGATGTTTAGCAGCATCCCTGGATTTACCTTCTAGATGCCAGTAGCATTCTTCTTTTCTAGGCATGCAAAACAGTAATGAATCCAGACATTATGTGCCCTGAGGGACAAAATCACCTTTTCTTGAGAACCACTGGAATCACTGGCCTAGAAGGAAGAAACTATAAAAAGGAGGAAAAGGAGTAAATAAAAACAGAAAGAGCTGCTGTCCAAGGCAGCCAGGTAGTCTCACTCGCAGTATCTACAAAGGGCTATTTCTTGTGCTAGCAAGGATGAGCAGGGTGAGTTAACAGAGCTCATAGGTAAAATACCTTTGAGAGAACTTGAAATAAAATTTGGAGAAGCCAGGGATGCTAGTTTCTGTTAATCAGACAGACTAAAGCTGTAGAAATATTTTTGTGTTATTTTTGACAGTTCTTATGACCTATTTTTACCTTCAGGCGGATATGGCTTGGGAAACATTAAATTTGAACGAATGGATGATTTTAATGAATGAGGTTAACAATTTTTTTTTTCTTAATGGCATACTTAAATTCACACATTACTACTGTGGGGTTAGAATTTTAGAAGTGTCGGGTACATTAATCTACATTATACTACTGTAAAATAGTGATGAACTTTCTGTGAAAACTGATCCCACACAGAGTTCTAAGATTAGAAACTAAAAATTTGATGTATCACCAAGTGTTCAATTTAAATTCCATGATAAGTGGCCTAAACATGAAAGAAAATTTTCAAAATAGGCTACTGTGAGACATCTTCACATTCAGTGGGTTACTCATCACTTTTTAAAAGAGAATTTATATCTTTAAAACTTGCATTAATTTGTTTTAAAATATCAATTCTGATTCTACTTGAAATGTGTTTTGAAGCAGTAATGGGGCAGGAGAGGATATAATAAAAGAAAATATTAAAAGGAAGTAATAAAATTCCTCAATTAAGTCTACTTTTAAAAAATGGAGAAAATGAAGAGCCATCACTCCGCCTGTGCAGTGTAGCATCCCTTTCCCCTGTGGAGGTAAGAGAACTTCACTCTTCCCTGGGGGAAGTCTTCCTTCCCCATTTCACATATCCTGTCCTCCCCATCTCTCTTCTCGCTGTCTCAGCACAGTGAGAGGTTCATGACCTAGACTTGACCAATTAGATTCTCCTGGGAATTTGAATCTTGGATGGAGTGGAGTTATTTGGGTTCCTCGTTTTACTAAAAGCTTGGATATTCAGGTTTTCCCTCCCAGTCCCTCAATTCTATGAGCCACTAGTATCCTTCCAATTAAGTATCTTCTTCACTGTATTTCCAGTAAAGTAATCAGGTGATCAAGAATCAATTTCAGTTGCTTAAAACAGAAGCAAAGAACTGTAACTGATACAGGAAACTCTGATTAAAAAGTATTGTGACTCATTTGTCACTATGATTAAAGAGAACGGGAAACGGTCAGGAAAGAATATGGAATTAGAACTGAAAAGTAGATTTCTTGAGTCTATGCAGACCAAACTTTGAAAGTATGGGATCTATTCATATGTGTTTCATTTGTTTGTTTTTTAATCTTCTACTTCTACCAGGTTTATATATAGGTGTAGTTACGTAGTTGCCAATGTTGCTTGATTAATTTTAGGATTTCCAGAGTATTTAAGCAATTTTTTTTTCTGACTGTGATGCTTACTATTTTCCAGTAATGCAATTAAAAGTGTTTTAATAGCCACTTTTATAAATTGATTCTAAAAAGTAATGCTTTAAATTTACTAATGCATTTTAATATAAATATTACTCATGCTCATCATAAAAATAATAAACGGTACAGAAAGGTAGAAAATGAAAAAGAAAAGAGCCACATCATCCTTTTTCAGAGAAAAGCAAATTTCTTACTTCAGATATTTCTAGATATAACTGATATGCCTTTGGTTCCTGGTGTTGTCTCATACTTGGGCTCTTGCCCATTCAACCAAGTAGGCATTTTACAAAACTTGCCTCAGTGGAGGGATAACATTAGAGACCACAGGTTAAGAAAACCAATCAACCAACCAAATTTGCTTCTTGATTTAATGAGTTTCAAAAGACCAGTCCTCAGAAGAAAGGCAGGGTCTATTTACACAGGAACAGAAACAGTTTCGGGGAAAAAAAAACACGGTGACGAAGAGTGAATCTTGCTAACTGGGAGGACTGGATAGGGTTCCCTGGGCTGGGATGATGGGAAGATCATGACTACTCAGTAAGGGAGCATGGTCTTTCGGGTCAGGGAAAGGGGCCTGGTTAAGGAAAATCCTTGGAGAGTAGAGTTGGCATCACAGACACCATTCTCTAACACTATGAGCACTGCTGGTCACCTCCAGCACCTGTTGACACCCAGTCTTCATTCAACTAAGACCAATACAACTGTTAGTTTTCCTTTCCATGGTATCCCACCTTCCAAAATCCAGGAGGAGAGAATATGTGCCCTAAGAGGGGCCTATCCTGACCTTTTGAATGCCCTAGGACATGTGTGAGTTCCCCGGGTTAGAGAGTGACACAGAACATCGATGGTACTGAGGTGACATGGAAGGTCCAGCACCTTGATGTCTATGGCACTGAACAGAGCCAGCTTCAGATTCACGCCTCTCCTCCTGAGCCAGTAAAATGTAAAAACACACAGTTAAACACACATCTCCCTCCTTCTCTTCCTCTACTTTTACACAAACTACATCACAGTATACCTATCGATCTTCCACTTGCATTTTTCACTTAGTGATATAGCTTTGATATCAGTCTGCAAGGATCTACTCTGTTTTTTAAATGGCTACGTGGTATCTTCATAATTTGACTGGTCCCCAAATGATGGACCTTTAGTTCTCTCTGTCCCTCTCTCTCTCTCTCTCTTCCCCCTTCTCCCTCCCCTTTTCTCTCTCAAATATTACCAAGCTATCATGAGTATCCTTTCACATAAGTCTTTGAACTTTTGTGTGAGGTAACCCTAGGATGAATTCTTAGAATTGGAATTGCTGGACCAAAAAGTATGAGCTTTTAAGAAAAAAATAATGAATGTAAATATTGACAAGTTGTTTTCCAAAGTGTTTGTATTGATTTAAATTCTCATAAGCTCTTCTTTACCCATATTCTCTGAAGCACTAGGTATTATAATCTTTTTACGTCTTTGCCAATCTGATACATGAAAATTACAATTTATTTTTAAATCTGCCTTATCTTAATGATGACTAAGAATCCTCTTTATATTTTGTCGAACCTATTTAATTGTGCAATTACAATATTCTTTCTTATAGGTAGGGGCTATTTTCTATTCAGCACTGTACATTTTTACAAAGCTCCCATTATGTGTCTAGTTGATTATGTTGAATTAGACTGAAAACAACAACAGCATTTGATATCAAAGAATGTGGCACAGAAAATGTAAACATGAAATATTTTAACAGTAAAAAATTTCCTGTGGCGCTAGTTTTGAGTTACACTGGCACTGGCTCCTGATGAATAGGATGAATTAGCTACAAAATGTACCCATAGGTAACTGAGTAAAGTGAAGTGTTAGCTAGAGTTGTTTTGTGTTATCCACTTGAAAACTAGAGAATACCAGCCAAAAATCAATTTTGCTTTGGGATAATTAATACTGATCTGTTCTCTCGAGTAGTACTGTAATTAGAAATATGGCTCAGTGATTCCTCAATGTCACTACTGGTTTGTGACAGAAAACCACGACACTGGCATTAAGAATGACAATTTCCTCCTTATTTGCTTCGGGAGGAGGCAGCTATCAGGAATTTAACAAAGAACTATGACATAGCTCTCTTTCAGGATGTAGTTTTAGCTAGAAATCTGATCTGTCTAGAGACAGTTTCAAATCTGATTCTCCCAAAGCTGTTAGAATACAGACTTTATAAAAACTCACAGCACTAGGTTTATGCTACCCTCCTATATCTTGGCTCATGGACAAGTTGATGATAGATGAAAATAATGCTGCAAAAATTTGTGTTCCAAGATGCTTTCCAAAGTATATTAAGAGGCAAGCTGAAAAAAAAGAAAAAAGTGTTACATACTCAGCCAAACTCTAGGATACTTGTTTAAGAAAGTGAAAGAGGTTTCTTTTACGTAAGGCCTCAGTCTTTAATATACCAATGTGACAGGAACCTAGTTTTCAGTGTTTCCCCAAATCATCTGACCTGGCACCCTATTTCCTATAGTGAATATATGCTATTTTCCAGCCACCCGGTGTCCACTCTTCTTTTTAAATCTAGTGGGGCTATAAGCAGGGGTCCCACACTACCACAACTGAGGGACAGACCAATGCTCCAGGCTAGGACAACTGGAAGCTGCAGACTACAACTGGGAGTACAAAGAGCAAGCCATTGGGGCTCACCCATTTCAGCAATGGAAGACACCATCTTACAACATTCCTGTCCTGACATTATCCTGTTGTCACTGCTTCTGTGCCCTTTGGAATTCTCCTGCTGGCTTTCTATTCCGGGTATCCAGCTAGGCTTTCCATCAATTCTTAGAGCTCCTGATATCCTTCTATTAAGTTCCTTCTTGCCTAAATTGGGCAGAGGGTTTTCAGTTGCAACCAAAGACTCACACTTTTTAAAAAAAAAAAACTTCTTCAGCTCATCTCTCATAACATCACTAGATTGAAACAGGAACAATGTATATTTATTGACAAAAGACCTACATGGATTACACCACCTAACACATTCTAGGAGCTCAAAAAATTGCTAAACAAATAACGAGAATTCCAGAAAACAGCTTTTGGGAAGTATTATTTTAAGTCGTTTTCTTAATAAGGAGAAAGACTATATATAATGGTACCTAAGAGAGAAATGGTGCCTAATACCTAGTTGCTCCTCTAGGAGTGGAGTAAACTGCAAAATATTTCTGTTGAATTTTGGTGGCTATTGAATAAATTAGTGTCTCTTATTTTAGAGAAATAAAAGACTTAAGACAAAACATAAACTTTAAATCAATACTAAGGAACCATTTAGGAAAAGCTTGCCCTCTCTGAACTAGATGTTTTACTAGGCATTTGACATTCAAACCTCAACTCCATGTGTCAATGAACAATATTTAGTGAGCTGATACTATGTGGCAGACATTGTGCTAGGGCCAGGAGACACCATGACACACCCAGCTTGGGCAGTAAGATATTCTTCTACAGTCACACAGATGGTGAGTTGGTGGTGTAAATATTCTTTTCCTGTGTAAATGCAATTATAGTCTTTGCTCTATTTAATTATACTAAATAAATAGCTTCTATTTATTCTAGACAGACAGATAACCCAATCAACATAGATGGGCTTAAAATTTTAAGTATTCTCACTTTAGTGACAAACACCTTGGGAATATTAAAGGAGTGTTTTATTTATTGATACCCGTCACCGTCAATAATTTTGGTTCAAAGATACTTTCATATTTGATTTTCTGATAGAAGACAACACAATCAAAACTTTCAAGTTGCTTATGAAAAATTCTTAGGATGACACTGCACCTAATGTTTGTAGTCAGTTGTTTGTCATTCTTTCCTCTGTATCTATGCTGTGTCCAGCACTGCTAGAGAAGTAGGTACCCAACATCCTAAGGTCCAAATATCAGAACCATGAAAATGAAGCACTAGAAGCCAGACAGATAACCCCCAGAGGGAGCAAACGAAAAAAACCCCAAATCTTGTGGATCTAGAAGTAGAAAATAATCGCTGAACCACTGATTTGAGAACATTAAGGACACCTCAAACTAGATCAGGGCAGTGTTCCTAGCCCAACTCTGTGGCACAACATAAACCTGCAAGAAATAGGATTAACATACTATCTCTGCAGTAAGTTAAATCCTGAACTTCTACAAAATACCGTTTACTCCAATTTAGTTACATTCTTCCTGCTTCCGGTGTCTTACCTCCACGTTGGACTGAGGTTTTCAATTCAATGCTGAAATATTTACCTATTAAAATTACCCATTTTGCTTCAGTGTGAGTTTCTCAGCATGTTTTACACAGGAGTGACCTGAATGACTCGCAAGTGGCACTAGAGTGTGCCAGGCCCTGGAATTTAATGGTATGCTTCTGCCGGGCGCGGTGGCTCAAGCCTGTAATCCCAGCACTTTGGGAGGCCGAGATGGGCGGATCACGAGGTCAGGAGATCGAGACCATCGTGGCTAACACGGTGAAACCCCGTCTCTACTAAAAAATACAAAAAACTAGCCGGGCGAGGTGGCGGGCGCCTGTAGTCCCAGCTACTCCGGAGGCTGAGGCAGGAGAATGGCGTGAACCCGGGCGGCGGAGTTTGCAGTGAGCTGAGATCCGGCCACTGCACTCCAGCCCAGGCAACAGAGCGAGACTCCGTCTCAAAAAAAAAAAAAAAAAAAGTATGGTTCTGTGGTGGTTGTCTGTTTGCAGTTTTATTGCTGAATTAGCAGTAACCACAGTAATCATACCCTTTCTCATTTCTTAGGCTTGGGAATTTCATCCACCTCTAGGGGGTTGGTCCCCCGTCATTTCTCAAAGTTACTGTGAATTTGTTCTGGTCAGTACCATAGAGTGTATTATCCTGAGGAGGGCTACTGTAGGGCCGCTAGGACTAGAGGCAACTTGAACTTCACAAGTTAGCAGAGGAAGGACTCCCTGGCACACCGACTTAGGGCCACGGCATCTGTTCGCTCAAGTTGCCCGCCAGCCCTGGGAAGACAGTCTGGGGGCAAGCAGGCTGGGTTCCGGGTCTCAGTCGCCTCAGTGGTGGCTACAGACTGCGCATGTGACCCACGGGCCGGCGGCGCAGGTGCTGGAGAGCGAGGAGGAAGGCGGCGTGGAGGAGGGGACTTCCGGGACCAGCGAAAGCGCGCTGGCTGCTCGCCGACGGCGGGGGCGGGGGGCGGGGGGCGGCGGGGGAGCGAGCTTGTTGGCGGCTGGCGGCGGCGTTGCGCGCCGGGCAGGGAAGGGATATGCGCGGGATCGCAGGGAAGGGGGAGGGGAAGCGAGCGCGCGGGCTAGCTGAAGGCGGGAGGAGGCGGAGCCCTGTGGCGTCTGAACCCGCCCCGGGGGTGCCAAGGTGCGTCTCCAGTCTGACGCGACCGCCTGGGGCGGAGCTAGCGGGACGTGCCACCTGCAGTGCTGGCTAGGGCTTTTTATTTACTAGGGAGCAGTTTCCCCGCGCGACAGTCCGGGAGCGCGCAGGCACTCGCGGGCACACACATGCACGCAGGCACACACACACACACTTTTGCACACACAAACACTGTAGGACGCTCGTCTTCACTACTGCATCCCCGAACCAGCAGAGCGAAGCTACTGCGGGTTCTCTTAACCTCAGCATCGTGGGGCGAAGCAGAGCCATTGTGCATCAAGGAGAGGCCGGTGCCTGCCCTGCCGTCTCGGGCACCTAACCCAGCAGACCGCTCACCCCATCGGGTAAGCCAGTCTCTCTCCTTGTAACCTGTTCTGCAGACCCGAGGAAGAGGGTGGGAGGCTGCTGGTGCGCCAGTGGGGGCAGACCCGGAGTTGACATTTCAGGGGCTTGCACCCATGCAGCCTCTGCCCGTGTCGTCTAACGGGAGCAGCCACTACTCAGATTACTTATGCTGCCAGCCCTGGAGTCGCTCCCCACTTCTTCCCTTCCCCCGCCCCCCCCCCAGCCCAATATGTACTGTGCTCCTTGGTTGCCAAGGAGACTTGCTTAAACATCAGCCCTGGGACATCTATTGAAAGAACTGGTTTCTTAAATGATGCTGTTATTTATTTTGATATTTAAAATAAAATATATACTGAGGACCTTGTGGTAATTTGGCATTCGTTAATCTGTATTCAGGTGGAGGTTTCATTCAACTTCAAGAAAAGCCGTAATTGCACTATATGGTATGCTTTAAAAAGGATTCGTCAGATGAATTTTTCAACGGATTGTGTCTTGAATCATAATTTACTCCCATTTTGGTAATCTTATAAAGAAAGCTGACTCCGGTTTAGATCCCTTCTTCCCCTCTATTTCCAGTTTTATTTTGCAATTCACTTAGTCGTGATTATTTTAAGTTAAAAGCAGATGTTTTAATTGTGGTTCCCCACACAAGGATGAGCTTCTGTTGTGAATTAAGCAGAACAGGAATACATGTTTGTGAATTTGTAACGTAAGAAGGTAGCATTCATGACATACATCTTTGCTAGCATTTTTATATCCCCTGCATCAGTATTGAAGCGCAGTTTTCTGCACCTCTGCTCATTTCTGAGAAGATTCTATTTTCTGTAAAATCTCTTATTGATTTTTTTAAGATCTGTCTTATCTCTATACATGTACAGAGATAGATATAAAATATGTGCCATGGCTTACTAGAGCTTATATGAAAGTGCAGTTGTTTTTGTTTTGTGTTTTTTTCTGATGGGACTGGGTCCTCTACTAGAACACTGATAGGCCCATGGAAGAGGTCAGTGCTTCTCTTTCACAGAAGCCCCTAATACCTGGGCTACCAGTTTTGTTTTGTTTTGAGGCCTCAGGTGTCTATTGGGTGAACTTGTAACACAGTACTTGAAGGCATCAGCAATCCAGTAATTACATTTTGCACGAATTTCATGCCTCCCTCACAAACAAATGGCCCAGTAAAGATCCACTGGTATTCAGGAATTCATTTTGTTTTCCTTGGATCTTTGTTCATCTTTTCTACCTCTTGTTAAATGACACAAGAAAATAAGTCAAATTCTTCTAATTTAGATTTTAAACTCTGTCATAGAAAGTGTAATAAATAATGTGAGGAGCAAGTAAGCCAAATAATGACTGAGGTAGATAGAGGGGATTTATGCAACTCACAGAGCTTTGGGAGGTGAATGATGACGACAAACATTTTACATTACAGTGTAAACAGCACTTCTCATATACTTCTTTTTTTAATCCTCACAACAACCCTTTGAGGCCAATAAATTACCTTCCATTTAAAGCTGAGGAACCCAAGACTCAAACCTTGCTGAAGGTCACAGCTAGTGAATAGGGAAGCCCTTTCTAGATCCAGTCTCCTTGCCCTTAAAAAAAGTTGTGTGTGCGTTTCAGATGTGTGCAGGGATCTGGCAAGTGATGTAAAGGAGTGGGGCAGGCCTAGAGAAGACACGTGGGAGAGAGGGTAGGGAGTGGAGCGTGAACTGTGGCCTCTGGAACTTGCAAACCACTGTAAAGGAGGCAGCTCCCACTCCACTGTAGCTGATTGTTATTGTCCAGGCTCTAAAACATGACAGGTTTTTAAGGAAAACAGAAGCGTCTAGATTTTTTATATGAGGTATCCTTAATTTTAAAAACTGTAAGGACCACATTAAAAAATGTATCTGGGTCGTATCTGGCCTGTGGCCTGCTAGCTAGCAACCCATAACTACTGAGGTCTCACTCAATTTTAAGTTTTTATTCTCTAACAAAATACTGATGTGAACAAATACATCCATCACTGCGAATGATCAGTTTTTTATTTCAATATTAAAGTCTAATAAATGCTCTACCTTTGTTCTTCAATAAACTGGTTCAAAAATTTTTTGAGGTTTCCTAGATCTCTCTCTTATATCTCAGAAAATAAAAGAGCATGAAGTGCTCCAAAATAGGAATTTTTGCATCTGGTGAAACAAAAGCATTTATAGTTTAGAACTTATGTTCCTGGCTTAATGTTTTTTTTCTTGCCGTAAAAAAAGTTGAGTGCTTGTTATAGGAAGACGTAGGATTGGTCAGCAAATGGAGCATCCTGAGCCTTTAATGAAAACGTCTGATTAAAGTGTTACGTAATTAGTTAAAACCCACCACTGAATACTGCAAGATGCCAAAGGAGCAAAAACATAAGTGGGAACTCAGAGACATTAAATCCCAGCACGCTGGTATATAAAATGTTTACTCCTTAAATAACTATCTTGTAGTGAGGTAAATACATTTTAAGAAGCTGCCATTTTCTCCCGTTTCTCCTAGAGCTACAGAGATGCTAGTGGACTTCACTGAAGTAGGTAAGTAGTCAGAAAGGAGTGTCATTTTATTTACATTGTCTCTTTGGTGGATCCAGAGAGGGTGTAGTTAAAAGGAAAAGCCAAAAGATTTGAACAGTGACTTCTAAAATCCCCCTCTGGAAAGATGCCTTAACAGTAAATAAAGCCATTTCAGTTTTCCTTTCGTGGAAATATGTTGCACCCCTAGTAAGGAGCTATGCAGGTGTGTGTTAGTAATGTTCTAACAAAGTCCTGGCTGAGTGCTGTGGAGATACCGTCTCTGCCCTCAAGGATTCAGAGCAAACACACTGCTCCTGGCAGCGTCCACTTTTCGAACTCTTCTGTGAGCAAGCTACTTCCATATTGGCTTCGCAGTGACTGTATAAACTGGGCATCTTATTTCCATTTTACAGATGGAGAATCTAACACTGCGAAGTCCAATTGGACCAATGAAAGAAATCTTGCAACCTCAGCTGCTCTTCTCTCTTCACATTCCTTCTTCTCAACTGTTATCTAATGCAGGTTATAGACATGTACATAATTGTGATTTTGAGGGAGTTATGTGTTAAATGTTACAATGGAAATATAAGATTCCGTAGAAGCTCAGACACAGGGAAAAATTTTTAAGTGTTCTGATTGTGGAGATCAGGTCAGTCCCTATGTAGCAGGGGGATTAGTGATGGAACTTGACGGCTGGGTGTGATTATATTAAATGAAAATCCTTATAGCTGTTGAAAGATGGGAGTCTCCACCAGACAGTTTGTTGGAAATGTGGGTTAAGAGGATGATGCTAGTGATACCTGATATTGATGAGCTTATTGTAGCTGAGCGGGTGATGAAAGCTTTGGAAGAACTATGGTCTCGAAGATGAGTGCAGCAGAAGATGCAACTGCGGATGGGTGGGAGGGGATGGAGGAAGACAAATTCGGGAAGGAGACTAGGAGAAGAGTTGTAGCCATAGAGGAGAATCTGGAGAATGTAGTACTGATTCTTCTAAAAGACTGAACATAAAGGCAAGGGACAAACCAATATTATATTCTCCATACAGAGACTGGCACGTGATAAATACCCATAAACCATGATGACGTGTCTATATTTTTAATGTTCGGTGGCTGGTACATAATTTCTTCTCATGATATCACTTTTCTATAGAAAAAGCATACACATATTTTATATAAATTCATTTGGAGTAGATAAATATATGGATTTTCAATAATGGGAAAAGATTCTGGCAAATTAGATGATAAAAGATGTAATCTTATTTTTTTCTAGTAGAGTCATAGACTTGGAGGCTAAGGAAGCTCTTACAGATACAGATTTTAAGGTTGCATATACTTTTGATGAAGTCTCGTATGTTTGGGACAAGTAAAGGAAAAATGTGGGGTGTATGTTAACCATTTGAAAAGCTATACTCAAATGCAGACAGAAGGCTTTGGTGACAGATAAATGTACTATAATCTTGATCCTGGTTGGGTCAATGTTTTTATTACATCAGTATAGATATGAAAGAAATGTGACAAGCAAGTGGGAGCGAGACTTGCATTTAAGTACTAGATCTTTGGTGACTGGGTGGGAGAGCTACCTGTTAGAATGTTCAGCACAAGGTAACAGGATGAAATAAAATCGAAGGCGACATAGCTAGAGTCTAGCACTGGGGATATTTGTCATGATAGAAATTTACTTTAAAGTTGGAGGGATTTTAATTGCTATCAAGTACAATATAAGCCAATATGATGATTTGCTCTTCACAGATACATTTGGCAAGTAATGGAAAATATTATGAAAAAATGATACTGTAAGGAGCCCATCTTTCTTAATAAACAAGGGGCTTTTTGGTGACAGCAGAGATAGATGTGGCTATGTCTCTGTGTCAGGCAGTGTCTTACTTCCCTTCTCTGCTTATATGACTGCTTATTATTTCAGAATTGTTTTCCAATTTGTAGAGTAGAACTTAAGACTTTATCCTAGAACATTTTACTTTCTGTCTTGTTGGGAATTAGTAAATGGAATTCATTTTGTTCACCTTTTTCCTGGCATTTCTAATCAGAACCTTCATTCCCAGGCCCTTCTTGTCAAGATCTTTACCTAAGAGGAGCTGAGCAATGTGAAGTGCTCAACTTTCTTCATATTTCTTTTGTTCTTTCCCTATTTCATATGCACATTGCAATGCATTAATGTATTTAATTTAACTTGATTTTGACATATGGCACTATAAGTTTTGGTGAGATTTTTAAACGAACTATGTAGAAAAAAAGTTTTGCAGACTTGACTTGGAGTCAGATTAGTTCCACATATGGCAAAAAGCATTGAAAGCTATAAATTTGTCTAAAATAGCTTCTTCCCTTGCAAGGTTGCAGTCACCAACCTGATAAGATAATTTTTAAGTGAAGAAGAAATGTCTTTGGCAGTTCTCATGGACTCTTGACAACATTTTCCTACATGTTTATTTGAGGCATAATGTATTCTGCTTTCCATGCCAGATGAGCCAGTTCCAGTTACTTAGAAGCAGGGCTACCCGCTCCCTTCCCCACCCAGATGATACAACCAGTTTGTTATACAAGATATTGATGGAAAAAGAAGTCCCATCTAGCTGATTGCTTCAGTGAGAACATATTTGATGCTAATGGCACAGACAATAGAGCAGTGGAGGAGGCATTTTGCAATTTTTTATGACACAAATTCTGATACCTCACTTAAAATCATTACTTAGAAACCTTATTATTTATGATTTTTAGTTCTACAATTGAAAGTGCAAGGTAGCATGGCACAACCAGAAGAACCTGAGCCTTGGAGCCTGGATTTGAATACTAAATCTGATACTTCTTGGTTCTGTGACTCACAGTGCAGTTACATATCCCCTCTAGCTCTCATTTTCCTCATCTGTAAAATGGGAATTCTGTTACCTAGATTATGGAGTTGTTTTAAGATTAAATAAGATATGCATAGAAACATCTAGTACAATGTTGGTGTATAATAAAATCTCAGTACTTATTAATTCCTTCCCTTTGCCTCTCCTTTCCCCACTCCTTTGCCTTCCTCAAAATGATGGTGGAATTCATTTAAATTTCCTGAGCCATGTAAAATGTCTTAATCTGGTGTGCAGACCTTGGAGTGGAGCTACCCTAGTTATGCTATGGAGCTTTTAGTGATGCAGTATGCTGCTTACGTGGGCTCTCCCAGGGAGAGGGATGCATGGCTTGGACTCAATGATGTCTTTTCTCTCTGACAAGCCACTCTTCCCTCTTTTATGCAGCTCCTGGAGCATCAGCCTGGTCACAAGGAAAAGGAGGAAGGGTCAGTCAGTTTCCTCCTACCCAGGCAGCTCTCTGGGGTCTATCATAGGATCTCTTCAGGGGTCCACATCTGCAAAAAGCATAGAGCTGCCCCTTGTGTTCTCTATAGAATTAATAGTGGCAGCATCAAGTACCTGGCGGGTACAGACCTCTTAGCCTTTCTGTAAGGTCAATTTCTAGAGCCCACATCTTTCTTGACAACTAGAAGTTTCCCTTCATGCTGAATTATGTAAATTTTATGGAAAGGTCAAAAGCTCAACAAGATTTAAAAAAAAAAAAAAAAAAACACTCCTCAAATTTCAAGTCAGATACGATTAAAATCTTCCCCAACAGAATACTTTCTAGTTAAATCTATTTTTTTCTTTTTCTCTGCACCACGACCTCACTCATTCCCTGTTCCCACCAGCAACTCCTTCTTCTGTGTTGAAATATCATGTGGGTTTCAGATGACCCAGGAGTGCACATGAGATTAGTATGACTTGACTCTTTTCAAAGTCACCCCCAGCCCATGGGCTTAGGGAGAACCTAGACAGCAGAAGGAACTGCTAGCAGCCTACCACACTTGTAGGAAGTTAGCCTGAGCAGTATATTGTAGGATCCCATAGACCAAGCTAAACTCTGTTTTCATCATACAATGGATTATAAAGCACGTCCTTAAATAAAATACTTTTTCTTGTGCTAAATATGCTCTGCTTATACCTGGTATGCATGTATGCATATATTTATATATTTCAGTATTTATAAAGATATAGTGCAATTTCATAATTCAGATGCATTTTTACTAGTTGGTAACATTACTTGAGATGCCTCAAATAAGAAAGACAAGTTTTGTGATTGTTAAAGACAGAAAATCCTTTACTCATTTCTTTATGGCTCCAGAAAAGAATATGGTAAAAAATGTTTTGTAATGGAGATTGATTATAGTCAGGTGTAGATTCTCAGCTGAAAAATATGGTAGCCGAGATGACATCAGTGCCAGGTCTTGTGTCTGCATCACATTCGCAGACCAGCACAGTTACAAAATCATTATGAAAAAAAAGCCTACTCTAAATGTGAAGATACCGGTTTATTCTAAACCACTCCCCAAGCAATAGTTATGGTTATTATTTTGGAAATTTAGGTTTATAATTGATATAGATATCTGAGTGGAGGAGATTTATTTTGATAGAGTCTCTCATTCACTTGCTTCGTCATCTACTCTGCTTGACATTTTCTGAAAGGAGACTTTCTTTTTAAACAAAATGTTGTTTTTGTGATAGGCAGTGGTGTAGATGTAATCAGATGCCCCTTTGGCTGCGTAAAGCTTCATTAGTCTTTCCTAGCTTGATGTCCTTGAGCTGATAGAACTGACTGGGTTTTTTTTTTTTTTTTTTTAAGACTTCAAAGCCTAAAGAAATATGAAATCAATGTTTTGTTTTTTCTTCCACGAAAACATTAATTACCTACAATCTGATTTAATTTTGCCGTAGCTTATCTTCTTTAGCTTTAGGCCAAAGCCATTTATCATTTCTTGGAGGTATTCCAGATCACCTACAGATGGGACCTCCTAATAGAGCAAAAGTCATTTAAGAAACTCATGCACAGCCCTTAGGCCTTTCTATACAGCATTTAACTTGACTTTTTTTCTGAAATCCCTAAGATTTGTGAATCTTAGTGTCAGCTATAGGGTTTTCTGATGTTTCCCTTCTCTCACCTTGTACTGTTTCACAAAGTTGTCATTTTTTTTTCCTTTTTTTTTTGAGACAGATTCTCGCTCTGTCACTCAGGCTGGAGTGCAGTGGTATCGTCACAGCTCATTGCAGCCTTAATCTTCTGGGCTCAAGCGATCCTACCACTTCAGTCTCCCTTGTAGTTGGGACTATAGGTGTGTATCACCACACCCAGCTCATTTTAAAAAATTTTTTTTGTAGAGATGGGTGTCTCACTATGTTTCCCTGGCTGGTCTCGAACTCCTGGGCTCAAGCAATTCTTCCACCTTGGCCTTCCAAAGTGCTGGAATTGTAGATCTGAGCCACTGTACCTTACCAAGTTGCCAATTTTTGATTTCTGTGTTTCATGCTGTTTTTATCAATGTAACCCATCAGAAGCCTGCAATTAATTATTGTCATTACATTTTGTTAATTGCTTTAACATCGAATATTAATATATTCTGTATATGTAACTGCCAAGGGGTTTGCAGATGTGGGTGGAATTCTTTGGGCAGCACATTATTTTCCTAGTGGCTAAGGGTTTAGTGGTTAAGGATTTCACTAGTGTGGAATTAGGACAGGAGGAATTAGTTACATGGTTTATCTGTGCAGGAGCATCACCCCTACATAAAGCCTTTGAAAATAATGACATATTTTACTCCTGGACCTAATGAGGGATGAAATTCCCATACCCCTCAAAACATGTGCCTTGATTACTGAATTTTTCCTTTTGGGCATTGTATTCTTGGAATTCTGCTTCCTCTACTTTGACCTCTTTCAGGAAATTTATATCCTGTGATTGCTTCAGGATTCTGTTGCCATCCATTCTTTGTTCATGTGGAAACTTGGAGTGCCTCAGTCAGCAGCTATTGGTGTATGACTCCTTTGTTGGATGCAGGGACAAGGCAAGTTTGGAAAGAGGACTTCTTGCCTCTCAGCATTAAGTGAGCCCTTCACATCAGTGGCCAACTGTTGACCAAGATGTTTAAGAAACACAGGTTATCATTACTCTCAAGAATTTCCTTAGTTCTTAGATGTAATGCATCTCCCCTTTGTATCTGGAGCTCCACGGTTGAGCTCAGGGATGGAAGCATATTGACAGTTTCAGGAGAGAGTCTTTCTATGTGGTGCTGTAGTGCCCACCATTATCTCAGCTGGGACAGAGGGTCATCTCCCAGGAACCAGCCACATGTCCCTCTTTGGCCAGTTTTGAGGCCTCCTAAGAACAGTGCCAGGGTTAATAAGGCCTTTTCTTTAGGCAGCACTCACTTATGGTGGCTCAAGTCACACATCAGTATTGAAAATGTCTCACTCTTACTGTTTCTGTGGATTACGGTTAGGCTAGGGGTCGACACAGTAAGTGGATTGGGAGAGCAAAGGCAGGCGGAATCAGTTTTCTTGAGTTTTCACTCTGTAGGGAGTTACCTTGACTTCAGAACTCTGTGCCTAAGTCTCCTTCTGTATAAATTGGGATAACACAAAGAATCTCACTTTTCTCACATTGTCATCCATGAGATAAAATTAGATACGTTAAGTACTTTATTTGTATTAAGAGCGCTCTGGTATTGGTTTTGATTGGGCATTGTAGGACTTTGCATCAGAAAATCATATATTTACCACTGTCCTGCAAATATGTGCACTCTAGAGGTTTGCAACCAGGCTGGTCCTCAGAATGACCTGAGATTTTTTCAGAAATGTAGATTACTGGATCTTCTATACTTACTGTGTGAGAATCTGCATTAGTACTGAGACATTTGTGTATTAAGAAACTCCCGTTGACTGATTATGGTGACAGGTCTACTTTGGGAGATGTGGTCTAGAGTGCAGTGAACTGCTCACACTCTGCTTCTTATTCCCACCTTCCAAGGACCAGCCAGACCGTCTGGATCTGGGCCTCAGCTTTCTTGTCATTCACACTTAACAACAACAAAAAATAGCAGGTTAAATCAGTTCTGAGGTCACTGCTCTCCAGATACTCAGTGGACATTTAAACAACACAGACAATTCTCTACCAACCAGGTGCCCTGTCTGGGTAGAAGTCTTGATGTGTGATTAACATCTTTACTACCAAAACGGAAGTTATCATTTTCTACTAAAATCTGTGTACAACTAATTAGGCAGATTGCTGCAGAGGGCAGCTAATATCCTCATAGTTGTCCATATGGCACTTCGGTTGATTAATAACATACATTTCTGCGTAAGATAAAACTAGGTGTGTTTTTATTTTATATCTTTTTAGATATAGAGCATTGATAGTGATTACATGGCATTATGTAAGCCAACTGGAGAATGCCATTTCCACTGTGGATGAAATCTAATGAGTCATTGATTAACAGGTTGGTAGTGAACTGCTGTAGGATAGTATGGATACAGCAGGATTTGAGGAGCAGAGAGGCTACAGTTTCAAATTGTAGCTTGCTCTTTATTTTTGGGAAGGCTCAAAATGTGCTTTTGAATATTAGGTATTTTGAGGAGATATGCAATTGTTAAGCACCAGGATACAGAGAAGAAGAAAAAAAACCTTGCCATTAGACAACTTGAAAGGCATAAATGAATTGCCGACATCTACAAAAATGATCAAGGTTATGCATGATTGGCTGTACTTAATTGTAATTTTAAGAGAATTCATTTTGTGGTGTGTGACTAGCTGAGAGAAAGGCAGACCTCATACTTAGGTTTACCTGTCTGTGGCAATTTAATTATTATTGACTATTATGATGGTTTTCTGATACTGAGTTAGGTACAAGCCTGCTTAATTCCTATTGCAGGAAACTTTTTAATGCTTAATAATATTTTTGACTTGAAGAAAAAGTCTTTTGACCTGAAGAATGACCATTTCAGGACTAGAATTGTTTTATCAAGTTACCTTTTCACCCCTATAAAGTAAGGTAAATGCTGTCTGTGGAACTTTGGCAAATTAGATTTTGGTTGGACTCTTCTGCCTTTTTTGTCAAGGAAAAGAGGAGGGGTCCAGGAGGAAAGAGGGAACATTAACTGTGAAACCACGTCTATCATCAATTGATTTTGAAGTTGCAGCCTCATTGGGTGGTTAGTATTGGACCATCCTGCCAAAATCATCTCTTTGGCCATCTGTGCCAAATTACAGGGAGTAATAGCCTTGGGCACAGCTGCTGAGTCTAATGTGTATTTCTAACTTGTATATTAATGATAATGACTGCATAGAGAAGTCCAGTGACCAAATGTGCAGAATAAATACGGAGGAACTGAATCTATGTAAATGTAGAATTCAAAGAAAGAAAAACTCTATTTTACGTCAGGAAATGACAGTACATATTTATTTAAATCTCTATACAAGGATATGACCTTTTCCTACTCCATCTCTTCACAGTTTCTCCTAAGGAGAAATAAATCTCAAGATAGACTGGCCTTGAATTTTGGTCCTTCTATGTGGTGCTTCTTGAATTTGCTCTGAGATAGGACGTGGATTTTATTACTATATCCCAACATTGATAGGGCCTTTTCTCAGCTCAGCCTGTCCCTTTAAGAGAATCACTCAGGAGTGACTGACTGCCTTTGGTGTCACTGTACTTTTTGTTGGTTGGCTGGGGCCAGCAGTAGGACCTTTATAGGCAGGCTAAGTCTAATGTCACTAGGAATATAATTAAGAAATAATTTAAGAAATGAGATATTCTGCAATCCAATGACTAAGGATAAAGAATGCTAAGAATCAGGATTTTAAATAGACATGTCTACATTTGCATGACCATTCATTTCTCTAAAGTATCTTAACTAATCAATGTATTGGAAGGAAACCTACCTTATAGTGAAGGAAGCCTTTAAAAAAGTCACCCAAAGAATGTGAAATGATTTGGCACATAGAACTTAGTAGCATAGTTCCCTATACATGCTTTACAATTATTTTTCCTTCAAGCCTACCTCATTCAGAGCCTTCTCATTTTTGGTTGTTCAGCACCCAAACCTTGGAAACATCCTTAGCGTCTTTCTCTCACAACTTACATCCAAACAGTCAGGAAATTCTGTTGGCTCTACCTTCAAAGTATACCCAGAATCTGACCATATGTCACCACTTCCCACTACCATTCTCGTCCCAGTCAACATTACCTGTTGTTTAAATCATTGCAGCAGATCCCCAGAAGGTCGTCTTTGCCTCCTATAGACTGTTCTCAACACAGCAGCCAAAGTTTTTATTTTAAAACCTGAATGAGGCTATATTTCTTTGCCCAAAACTGCAGCAGCTTCCATCCCAAGAACCAGACCCTGTATACCATCTACCTCCTCTTACCTCCCATTGCCTTGCCCATTCCTGCCTTAGAACTGGTGTCTCACAGGTGGTAATACCCTCGACCTGGAATGCCCTGCCACCTGCCTACCCGCAGGCGCACTGTCTTACCTCCTTCAGGTCTTTGCTCAAATGTCACTTTCTTAATGAAGCCCACTGTGATCACTGTGCTTAAAATTGCAACAACCCCTTCACTCTCAATTCATCTTAACCTGTATTTTTTTTCCCCATAGCTCTTACCGATTAAAAACAAACAAACAAACAAAAAAACGGTTTTACTGAGGGAAAACTGACATATCATTAAAGTTCACCCATTGTAAGTGTGTACAGTTCAGTAGTTTGTAGCAAATGTATAGTGTTCTGTAGCCACCAACACAATCCAGTTTTAGAACATTTCTGTCACCCCAAAATGTTCCCTCATGCCCATTTGCAGTTATTCCCCACCCCCTCTCCATCATAGGTAACCTCTGGTGTGCTTCTACATCTATACATTTGCTTTTTCTAGACTTTTATGTATTTGTCTTATTTGCTTAGTGTTTAGCATGTGTGGTCCAAAAGATGAAGGAGCTGCATATTTGTGTAAAATTTGGATATTATCCTATTTCTTGTGTATGTGCACTTATTTGCAGATAACCAGTGTCAGGACATGGGGAAGTTGGACAGAAATGGGAGAGAGATGTAGGGGTGCCTGTGCTCCATCTGTGTATGTCTGTCGGGCAACAATCCTGAGGTTCTCTGGGTGCGCCTCCACTGCCCCATCCTCCTCAGGGAGATGAGCTGACTCCTCACACGTTTTCTATTAATGAATGATTCTATTAATGAATGATTTCTTCATTCAGTTATGGAGGAGAACATGGAATCAATGTGTACTCCTGCCTCAATATTCGGTTATCAGGGGCTCTCAGCCTCTCCTTCCACTTCCTCAGGTGTCCTCCTCTACCCTCTGTCCTCACAGCTGCTCTTCTGCCTTCAGCTTCCTTACAGCTTCCCTGTGCCACTTTCTTTATCCTTCTGTCACTTCCTAGGGACTGCTGTCACTAGTATCTTTAGAGATGTGGCTTCCATCGTGTCACTCTCCTTTCTAAAATCTTCTGGCAACCTTTGAAGACCCGTGGCTTGATTGGTCTCAAAAAGCATTTCTCCACCTGCCTTCTAATTCTTCCCAATGTGAACCGTGTCTCTTTCTCAGACTCTGTAAATAAACACACTCTCAGGAAATATCGATTCCTTGACAACCTTTAGTGTTATGTATTTCTGATTCCTAAGCCTCTTTGTCAAGTAATGAATAATTTAAAACAAGCAAACAAACAAACAGAAAAACCCTTAAAGCCCCTAAGAGTTGATTATTTGAAGAAATCTGGTAACTTATCTGTGTATATTTTCCTAAATCTGTTATTCTCAAAGCATCACAGCTCCAAATTTGCTGTATATTTACCAAGGGTGTCTCTGGCCACCAGTGTTGTGAAGTTATAGTTACAAGATAATTCCATAATAGAAAATAAAACAAAACATGTATGGTTCAGGTGCACCAGCATCAGGACCAGACTTCACTTCCACTAGGTCCACTGTTTTTCCCTGCTGGAGGGTCCTGGGGGCGCTGGTACTGGGGCAGGGCTGGGCCCCACAGTGGACACCTTCGCTTCTGGGCTCCAGCCTTCCCACATGCTTCTCGTGTCCTGCTGATACCTCATCGGCATTCTCTGTGCTGCTGTTGCTGCTTCTGTTTGCTCTGGTCCTCCCTGATGACCAGTGGTGTTAAGGCTGCCTGTGGACCACACTGTTCACTAGCCGCTGGCCTCCTCCACAGCAGGTGGGCTTTGGCTGCTTGTAGCTTCCTTTCTTTCTTCCTGCAGCAGGAGCAGCACCAGGGAATACATAGATGGAATGGATTTGGAAATAGACAGGCCTAAGCTTGAATCCTGGTTCTTTCATATACGAGTTATTTAGTCTTAGGAAAGTTACTTATTTCTTTGAACCCCAGTATTGTGCTCTAGGGACAGTTACACCCACCCTGCAGTATAATCATGTGACCCACATGCAATGATGTATGTAAGTTTCATTGTCCAGTGCCTGACACAGAGTCAGCACCCAGTACGTTTTTGTTATTGATTGTTATGATTATTCTAAAGTGAACTTCAAGGGCCCGGGAAGCTAATGGTTGCTCCCCTTTCTCTGAGGACAGCAGGCCTTTCTTCCCAGGATTACTGCTCTATGGGTGTAGGGTAATGTGAATGTAGGCAGTCTTTTTTGACCACCGTCTACATTTTCCAGTACTCAGTCTCTAAAGCTAGCAAACAGCTGTGAGACATGGGCCACACCTTATTGGCTTGTGTGACCCGCCCCTCCCCTTTTCCTGCCATGCTGTCATTGCAAGATGAAAGTTAGAAAACACTGGAGTCTTCCGTGTTGTTATTGCTTCTTACAGCTGCCGTTGGTGTTTTTGCTTATAAAAGCATTGCCAATTTTCTCAGGAATACTGTTTTACTCTGTAAAGAATGCTCATTCGGCACACAGTTACTGGGCATCTGTCAAGTGTCAGGCATTATGCCAACGGCTGATGAGTCAGTGGCGAGGAAGACAGTCAGGAACTTGTCATCTCTGAGCTGACACTCTAGTGGAAGCATTCATCTCATGGTCTCACAAATGAAAGTGAGATTACAATAGAACTAAGTGCTGAGGAGGAGAGGTTCATGGCATTGTGAAAAGTATAAAGTGGGGAGCTTTGACCTGCTCTGGAGGCTGATGAGGAAGCCTTCCCTAAGGGGGTTTGAAGGACATGAGGCATCAGTGAGGCGAAAGGGAGGGGTTGGAGAGTGTTTCAAGTAATGGGAAAAAATCCTAGGAGGAAACACGGTGTCAACAAGGTAGAGTGGGGTGCAGAGAGCCAAGGGCAGTGAAGGGGGAAATGTGCTGGAGGACAGTAAGAGAAGGACCGCATGCGGGCCTATAAAGATATCTATCTTTATCAGAAATGCCAAGAAGCCATTGAGGAACAATTGTAATGATGGAGTGGCAGGAAGTGGAAGGCTAAGATGAGATCTGATTACAGGGGAACAGTAATCAGAATAGGAGGGCACTGGAGTCCATTGATCTGATTCCGATCAAAAGTAGCTTACCCTAGGGAGGTGGGAATAGAGAAGGAGATAAATTGACTAAGGACAACTCAGGAGGTAAAATTTTCAGGGCCTGGTGCTGGATCGAATATTGAGGGTAAGGGAAGAAAAACCTGATGACTCCTACATGTGCGCAGGTGGAGGTGTCATTCTATACAACTGCAAGTGCGAAGGTAACATTCCATGCAACTGCATTAATGTTGGTGCCGTTTGTATGGGTTATAGTACTAATCCATACAGCTGTGTGGTTATGGCAATATTAAATTTGAGCTGTCTTTAGGATGTTGAAATGAAGATATTACATAGGTTCTTATATGTTTGGAGCTCATAGAAAACATTGGACCCATAATATTATTTTTGATTGAGATTGAAATTGCCTAGGGATAGAGTAGATCAATTAAATCTCTAGGAACTGTTACTCTTAATGATTAGGTAGAGAGGGATAAGCAAAAAGGAAGAAAAAAAAAAAAAAACAAGTGTAGCCAGAGAGGAAGGAAGAAAACCAGGAGAGACTGGAATCGTAGAAGCCAATGCAGTGGTGTGATTGAAGGAGAGAGCATTTACTGATGCGGAATGCTGCTGATATCCAAAAAGTAGAGGAGTGAAAGTGACAACTGAATTTGATGTTGGTCAAGATAAAGCATGCATGGTGACTCAGAGACC
The DNA here is from genome assembly GCF_024542745.1 of Macaca thibetana thibetana. NCBI lineage: Eukaryota > Metazoa > Chordata > Mammalia > Primates > Cercopithecidae > Macaca > Macaca thibetana. The sequence continues at coordinate 93,995,528 of NC_065581.1, forward strand.
AAAGGCAGCCTGCAGCCCAGACCTCATTACTATGCCACTGCACTAAATCCCAGAACCATACTATAGCCCTGCTTAAGCAGCCCCAAGAAGGCAGAGCTTCCCAACTGGTAGAACAGATAATAAGCCGAGTTACAGAAGAAAGGCAAATGAACAGTTTCTTGCACAACAGACTTTGTAGTAAGATTCGTGCTTACTCTCTAAATTCTGTATACTCATTCATTTAGCAGACTTTATTGGATGCTGTATATAGAAGTGAGGTGAGAGGCGCTCCATGCCCTGAATACATTCGCAGAACAGCAGAGAGGAAAAATACAACAATAATACACCCATAATTGTGATGTAGGCATAAGGTAAGCATCACTAACACAGTTACAAATTGTTGGAATTCAGAGAATGGAAAGCGTAATAGATGATGTGAAATGTACAGATCAAAAATAGAAACTTGAAGTGCATAGTCATTCAAAAATCAAGCATACCTCGGGGTAAGAAGCCTCCTGGAAATCAGATAATTAACACCTTAGGATTTACTGTAGAGTGGCACGGATAGCTCATTAGTCTTTCTGAGCCATTATTTCTTCCTTTGTACTTTTGTAAACAAATTTTCAAGTCTTTTCAAGGGTTTACAAGGTTGAAATTTTAAAAAATAAATTTCCTTGAAAATGCTTTAAAAGGTGTAACTTCTATGATTTGCATGTTCAAGTCAGCACTACTTTAATAAAGATAGTGAAAAAGGAATTTTTTTTTCTTTTTTATACTTTAAGTTCTACGGTACATGTGCATAACGTGCAGGTTTGTTACATATGTATACTTGTGCCATGTTGGTGTGCTGCACCCATTAACTTGTCAGCACCCATCAACTCGTCATTTACATCAGGTATAACTCCCAATGCAATCCATCCCCCTTCCCCCCTCCCCATAATAGGCCCCGGTGTGTGATGTTCCCCTTCCTGAGTCCAAGTGATCTCATTGTTCAGTTCCCACCTATGAGTAAGAACATGCGGTGTTTGGTTTTCTGTTCTTGCGATAGTTTGCTGAGAATGATGGTTTCCAGCTGCATCCGTGTCCCTACAAAGGACACAAACTCATCCTGAAAAAGGAATATTTTGTTCTTTCCACCTGGGTTGGCACTAGTTTCAAAAATATTAACTTTGAGAAATATTCCTAACAAATTCCTACAAATACTAAGACTTCTCTCTAGGAAGTGGTGAAACAAACATGCATTTTGATATTTGATTTAAGAGATATGATTCTTACTTATCATGTATTTTCTGAAAACCTGTTGTTATTCCCATTAAGGATTAGCCATACTTAATCTGATTTAATTCTTAAATAAGTTTCCTGAGTGACTTACATTTTAGTCAAATGAAATAATAGCTCTGAGAAGCATTGGTTTTATTAAGCAGAAGAGGTTTGATATGATTCAGGTAAGACTAGATGTTGTAGTCAACTTCACGTAATCCATGATAGCCCCTCTTACACCACTCTTGAAAAAGTGAGCCTGAGAAAGTGTCCTCTCAAGCTTCCCCTCTTGAGCCTCTGCTGCACAAGAGGTTCCCTGCTGCACAAGGATCACCTTGGTTGGTGTCACGTAGCTGCTTTTTTTCTGTGATTTATCCTTTACTGATCTGTTCCATCTAAGCAATGAGAAGACCCCCAAGAACAATTTGGAATACTTTCTTCTGAACTCTTACATTTTCTCTGTTGTGTGTAATTGGGATGACGGGTCAGGTGCAGAAATTGGTTGTCTCATAACTTTTTGAGAATAGAATAAATGGTCCAGATCCTTATTCCTGTGCAAAAGGCATGTATGAATATGGTCTCAGAGAAAGAATGCAGAAAAAGATTGGCATATGTACTGTATATATAGTAACTTAGGTAAGGTCTGTTTGTGGAACCCCGTTAAAACCCTCTGTTCTTAACTATCCTGGGCTGTGATCTGAAAGAGTTCCCTGAAGCACATGTGTTGCTCAAACATTCTCCTGCTTTACAGCCAGCGGTTACTCCACAGTCATTGTTTGTTAGCTTAGGCTTCACTGCCTTTTGCAGCCCAAGATCTGCTGGTCCCACTTGTCTGGGTCAGCCTAGTCTGGTGCTGCCCCCGTCTACTGCTGTCCCCCTCACCATCCTTTCCAGCTACTCCTGCCACCTCACACCTGCCAGATCCCCAGCATGCTTCTTCACCTCGATCTCAGTCCAAAATCTGTGCATCAAGCCGTCTGTGCTCAATACCCATTTCCTCCATGAAACTGTTCCTGATTAGCTCTACCGTACAATAATTTCCCTTGTTCTAGACATCTTCATCTACTCTGTCATTTAGCTGTGGAGAGTTGCCTTTTGTTGTTCTCTGGTTATTTTATGTGTGTTTTCTTAATTTGAAAGTATATGAATGATAGAAGCTGTGTCTTAAAGTGTAAGGGCTGGAAAGGACATTAGCATTGAAATCCTCTATCTTTTATCCCACTTCAGGAAATCAATAGCAGTGACTTGCTGCAGCTGTGGGGTGTGTGTGTGTGTGTGTGTGTGTGTGTGTGTGTGTGTGTGAGATTCAGAATATCCCTTCAGGGTCATATTAGATTCTCAAGGAAGAAGAGAGAGGGGAGAAAGCATAGAGAGATTGAAAAAGACTTTCCCCAGGTTATTCTGATGCCACCACCTCCCTTTCTGCCTCCATCTCTAGTTTTTATTGTCCTCATTCTGCAAAGAATCACCCCTTGTGGCAGAGTGGCTTGCCATCAAGCCTGAGTAATGTGTAGACAACCTGTTTCACCTCTCTCTTGCCCACATGCCATGGTTAAAAATTAAATTAAGCGTACAGGGCTAAAGATTTAGAGGAGGGACTGTAGGCTAAAAGGGAAAGAGAAATGAGATGGATTGTTCACGCTCCCTCTACACACACACACACACACACACCCCCTATCTGTATGTATACACATATATACACATACATATACACACATACACCAGGACGTAGACACATACGCACACACATATATACACATACATCCACACACATGCCTATGCATACACACATACATTCTCTCAACACCTATCCTGGGGTAAAGGACTGTGATAGGGCCATTATTCTTTTCCTCAAAATGGATTTGGCTTATGGTAAATGCAGAGTTCATATTCCTCTAGAACCAGCTCTTAAAGGGTTGGTCTCTTGGTGTCATTCACTCAAGACCTGTGCGGTAATATATTTACTTCTATTTCCAAGAAGAAGTGAAAAAAACTATACTGTTCTACCAAGGAGATTTCTCACCCACACATAGGCTGACACCTGTTTTACTTATTACTGCTGACCCCCGACGTTGGATAACTTCACATCAGCTGCAAAGAACTCTCCCACAAACTGATTTAGTTGGATTCCTCCGCATTTTGTATGAGAAAGCAGAAGCCCAGGGAAACAAACTGGCTTGGCCAGCAAAAACCTTAGTAGCAGAGCCGCGACCAGGACCCAGGTCTCTGAGGTCTTGTCTTTACTAGTTGCTCTTCTTTGTCTTTATGGCCCCTATAGTGCCTCGCACAAACACATTTCATAAGCCTTCACTGCTTCCTTTTCCAGTTAAACACTTTGAGCTTCCTGCTTTTTTCTTTTGCCATATGCACAGACACTTGCCCCAGCCATCTGGGGAAGGGAAAAGTCATATCTGGCAGGGGAACGAGTGTGCAGATGCATTCTTTTTATAATTACTGAAAAGAAGGTTGTTGGAGGTATGATTTATTTAGCCAGCTTCTTCAGATCTAGATTCAAAAGCTGTTCTCATGTTCAGAAAATATTTTATTTTGTACAAAACTCTCAGGACATTAATTCCTTCTCAACCTGCGGTCTCATTTTTCAGCATGTGCCTCTCACTGAAAGCTAGTTCACCGCCAGCATTAATTTGACCCCCAGCTGTATTCGTTCCCTGTCAGTTCTTGTCCTCCAGGCTGTTGCTCATCATTATATCAAAGATGGGAGCAGCTGGAATTAGATGCCTGTGATTATTAAGACGGTAATTACTGATTGTACTGACACCAGTAATATTAACTTGTGTTTAAATAATTTAAAATGTTACCTATGAGGCATGCATGAATTCAAGGTATCAGAATAAAAGGCAGTATCTAAAATAGCCCGGGCAAGAATAAAATATTTGTTCTTGCTTTATTCAGATATTCTGGCTTAAAATACTATGCAAGGATGATGGACTTTCTCTAGTTTAAACAGTTGTTTTTAAGTTTCTTTACAATAGACCTAGGTAATATGATCCTAAGGAGTGCTGTTTGTGGGAAACAAATTAGTTTTATTAGATTTCTCAAGTTTTTAACATAACTTAATAACTTAATATTCGACTACCATGGCCCCATCTGCCATGGTAGTAGAAAGAGTTTGATGATGCTATATGTTCATATTGTACTTCATAGTTTAGGAAGTACTTGCAAACTCATCATGTCATTTAGTCTTAACAAAAGTATTGTGGAGGATGTAGGTTTACCCCTGTCTTAATGGAGAAATAAATGTTGGCTCAGAAAGGCTGTATTACTTGCTCAGATTACATGAGTGATAAGTTGTGAGGTTAGAAGAAGAGATTTGTCGGTGACTTCACAACACTTTCCAAATCTGTGAAGTGCCGGTAAACTATACACCATAGCCTTGCTGTACTTGGGAAAATAAAAGAAATACTGTCTTCTTTGGTGGAATCTTCTGAATCCACTCTTCATTGAAGAACAAACAGTTGTAGGAAGGAAAAGAGCTTTTCATGGACTTACAGAGCTTTTCTTTATTGGAAGAATGATCATCTTTACTCTTAAATTTATGATTCTAAGAGTATAACATGACTTTGACAACTCTTTATTTTTATAGATGATTGAAGTGTGTGACTTCTGCCATTTATGAGATAATTCCAATGTGCTGTGCTGAATTTCTAGGTCTCTTGTCATGAACTACTTAAAATATTTTTGTTTTAATTTGAGAAGCATTTCCTTGAGAGGTTGGATGCAGCTTCCGTTACTTCGTTTTTATTTATTGTTGTTTTTAAACATCATCATTTAATCCTAGGACATGACTGTGCCAGCCCTTCATGCTAATTGTGGATAGTGCATGGCAGGGCTAATACTAACACTTTCTGTTGCTTACCATGATGCCACATAACTCACAACCATGCTTCTTGTGAAGAGTTGGAAAACCACATCCAACTCCCTTAGAGCAGAAATCCCAGCCGGGACCCTAAGATTGGGGCATGCCTGTGGGGTAAGCCCTTTCAGAGATCACAGACCTTGTGGAGAGAATAAAGGTGCACACACTTAGTTCTAGTCCAGTGGGCCAGCGTCAGAGCAAAGGTTTTATTTCCAAGTGCAGCACAGTGTCTACCACTCAATCGTCCCTTCGCCCAGGTCCACTCAGACTCAAGACCAAGCCCTAGAAAGAGAGAGGTACTTCAAAAACAGTAGGGAAAAAAATGTTAAGAATTGTTTTCCTGAAACCCCTACGGGATCCTGAGTGCACAACGTTGGTGACTTGGGCAGCACTGGCACTTCAAATTTTGGTCATTGTAGGAAATGGCATTCTTGGGCAGTGTCTTCTTCAGAGAAGTGGTTGGTGGCTTTCTGGGGGAGTTACAGGCTTTAGAGCCAGGTTCAGTGCTTTTGGCATGAACCTGGGCCCCTTTGGTGTCTACATCAGTAGATTCAGAGGCTGGCATTGTTGTACAGAGTGAAATAACGATAATGTGGAGGCTGACAGGGTGATTATGGTTTTGAGAGTCAGTGAGACAAACCCTGGAACTGAGGAGCTGGTCTTCCTTGTGTAGTTGAAGTTTCTGCAGTTATGGGTGTGGGGTGTAAGGCCAGATAAGGAATGGTTTTTAACGTTTTCTGGGGTCTTAGCTTTCACTTAAATGGCTGGAATATAAGGGTTTACACGAATGATAAGATGAGATTCATCTTGTTTCATGGAAAATTATTCATTTTACCAAAGACGTATCAACAGGATTAGTAAGCTTTTGGATATTTAAAATATGAGTTTATTTAGAACAAAAATATTTTAAATGTTTTGTTTTAAGTGATATCTGCTTTTAGACCAATCTAACCATTCAGAACAGATATGTAATGTCTATTTTCAGTTTCCGGTAAAAGAATTTTTTAACATGAATCCTTCATCTGGATCCCATTTATGTTGCTCAGTGTTTTAAAGCACTTATTATCTCATGGCACACCATATCACTTACTTATTTGCCACGTTTATTGTTTATCTGTCTTCTTGTGTAGAAAGTTAGCTCCACAGGGCAGGCATTTTATCTGTTCTGTTCACTGATATGTCCCAATAACCTAGAAGTGCCTGGATATGGTGACCACTAAATAATGACTTGTTGATTCTTTAGTCAAGAATCTGTCACTTCACTGCTGTGAGCTAGGAATTATTGTAATGGTTTCATGAGGAATAGGTACTGAGGAACAGGGGTCTGGATAATTATTTTATAATATTGATAATTGGACAAAGTATGAGAGAAAGTATGGTAGTGGCAGGCCACTTCTGAATTTGTAATTTTCACCTTATGTTTTTGCCGTTTGTGCCAATCCTGCTCCAACTAGTCCCTAAAGTAGATCCTAATGAGATAACAGCTCATATATTCCCATCTTTCCCTTTTCTATTCCTCTAGATTGGCTGATTGTTTTATACTCTGGTTACTTAGCGGAAAAAAAGTGTAAGGGTTAACAAATGAGAAATGACTGGTAAAAGAAAAAGAAAGGGAATGGCCATAAAATGAGCTGTGAATAGTAGAAAAATGTTGAGTTCTATATACTTAAGAGTGGGTGCATATTTAATTCTAAACTTCCTTAGTAGTCATTGTGAAAAAAGCAGCTTGGTTAGTTTCTTGATTTAAAGCATTTATAAATGTTAAAAGAAATTTATTTGGGAGGCCATTAGGCTGAGATGGCTCCAGCACCTTGGGTTCCTACCTAAGTAAACGAAGTTTACCAGTGTTAATAGTAAAATGAAACAAACATAATCAGCTGAAATCATCAACTAACCACTAACTAGGGACCTTCCACCAATCGTATCCAATAAGGCAAACACCCAACTGTAGCCAATCAAGTAATTTCTTAGTTTTGCTTCTGCATTCAGCCTATGTGAGCCTGCAGCTCACATTGCACAGCTGAGTTCTCTGAACCTCCTCTGGTTCCAAGTGATGCCCAATTCATGAATTGTTCATTGCTCAAATAAACTGTTATATTTAATTTGTCTAAAGTTTTTATTTTAACATAAATAAGATACAACCACATGTTAGGAGCATAAATACAATTTATTTCTTTATACTAGGACCAAAAATAAATCCCTCTCAAGGATTCTCATGAAAAAGACACTGTGATAGATATCATGAGCAATGTCTTCTAAGCATCTTTACAGGGTTATCACATCACTTCTCTGATGCTTTCATTGATGGTAAACCTCAGTATATACAGAGATGGTAATTTGGGAGTACAGATGGGAAGGTATATTGCCTTTTGTACTCTGGAATAATAATGATTAAAACTTTCATGGATTTTATACTCTTTGCATTGTTCTTAGTAATTATATTGACTCATTAAACTCTTATACACATGCTGTGAGGTAAATAGTATTATATTAATCACATTTTATAGAATGAAGAAACTGAGGCAGAGAGGAATTAAGTACTTGTCACACTGGTAGTGGGTGGAGATTTGAAACTAGGCAATTTGATTACAAAGTTTGCACTCTTATCTTATGCCAAAAGGATACTACACAGTGTCCTTTTCATGAAAATCCTTGAGAGGGACTTCTTTCTGGTCCTTGCATAAATAAATGAATTGTATGATGCTCCTAAATGTTTGGTTTTGCTAGATGCCTTTCTGGAATCCAAAGCTAGATTTTAGAGGATCCAGAAGAGAAATGAACATTTTTTCAGAAAATTGTCTGTTGTAGGTTACTTAGAAGTTATTGGGCAATTGTGAGAGTTTTTGCCCTCTGGAAAATCCCTGAAGTCTAGCTATTCTGTGTTACTAATGCTAGAGGCAGCACAGTGTACAATGAGGGGTGTGAATTTCAGTCAGACTTGCCTGGATTCTAATTCTACTTACTAGATTGGTGATCTTGGGAAAGTTACTTCACCTTGTACGTCAAACTTGAGGTTTGGTTCATATCCTCTGCTTGGTACATCATCATAGTTGGTATTCCTAGACATTTCTCCAGAGAGACCAAATATTTTGTTTTTAATAATGTGGAGGAAAAAATTCAACCAAGACATCAGATGATTCCTGAGACCTACAGAAAAATTTTGTGATGTAGGTGTGTCCTTATGTGGGCAAGTCTATTTTTTGTGTGTGTGATACAGTTATTGAAATCATAAGATATACTTTGGGTCTGTTTCTTCATGAAATAAACATGATAGTTTTACTTTCACTAATAGTATTTAGCAGTTTTAAGTACAGGATATAACAAAGGGCAATAATATCTTGGTTAGAGAATATACTTTTTTAAAAAACATTATGTGATCATAGATTTTGTGCATTGGGAAAATTAGGATTTATGAAGGAAGGATTTGACTTCAGTCACTGAGATGGATTTGACAGCCTTTTTCCCCTCCACCTCCCCCATGCAATTCTCTCTGAGATTTATCCTCCCACTTGTCAGGCTCACCCAAGCCTATTGACTGAGCCAAGAAAACATACTCCACTCTCCTCCTCCTTTTCTGACTCATGCCAAAAAGTCATGTAGCAATTCAAACATCTCTGAAATTACAAAACATAATGTAGAAAACTTACTTATCTCCGACTTTAAAATCTTTTTTATTATTTTGATATTTGCATAAGATTTTAGATTAATTTCATTTCCTCAGAGACTCTCCCTGACAACTCAATAAACACCTGTTGACTCAATCACATCACAATGTTTTGTGCATTTTAGCAGTGTTTGTCTATTTACTGTTTATTCTTCTTAGAATGTAAGTTCTGTGAAAATAGGGACATTACATGCCCCCTTTTTTTTTTGAGACCGAATCTCACTCTGTTCCCCAGGTTGGAATGCAGTGACTGGATCTCAGCTCACTGCAAGCTCCGCCTTCCAGGTTCACACCATTCTCCTGCCTCAGCCTCCCAAGTAGCTGGGACTACAGGCGCCTGCCACCACGCCTGGCTAATTTTTTGTACTTTTAGTAGAGACAGGGTTTCACCGTGTTAGCCAGGATGGTCTCGATCTCCTGACCTCGTGATCCGCCTGCCTTGGCCTCCCAAAGTGCTGGGATTACAGGCGTGAGCGACCACGCCCGGCCGAATGTCTTGTTTTAAACTGTGTCTCCTAAAGTTAATGGCACATAGTAGGAATTAATAACTATTTTCAAATGGATGAGTCTTTCTAAAATCCTCATGCATTTTACTTCATTTAAATTGAGTCTCCTTAGTTCCAGCTCTGATATTCTAGTTAGTCAGTTTTCTCTTTGTGCCATTCTTTTTGCCATCCTTCACATTTGCTCACATGTTATCATTGTTCATTTACCCAGATCCAGTGTCTCTGGGTTCATTTCTAATGTTGCCACCATCTTCCCCCACCAGTCTTTCTTTCCACAGGTGTAGACTTGCCACCATCTTTTTGTGTAATGTTGACTGAGTTAGTATTTGATAATCTTATTTTTATTTTCTTTAAATTGTGAATATTTTCCATTTGACTGACTCATAGTGGGGTTGTACAGATTATTAATGACATCTCTTATTTACTTTCATAAGATCATATCTTCAGAGTTCCCTGTTGAGATTAATGATTTCGCATTGTTTAAATATTCATAGTGTCCTTGGTACTGTGATTCAGAAAACATAACTTTTTTTCTCTTTTTTTCCCTCCTAAATTTTAGTATTTCACAAAGGTATTCAGTGGTAGTAGAACTAAGGAAAGGAAATTCGGTAGGTAAATGGTTTGCCACTAATAATTGGAATTAAATATACTGACTTTAAAGTTTTTTACTTAAATCAATATTGTTTTTCTTTTTTAATAGTAAAATTATGACTAGTATTTTGAGCGCTCATTATATTTTCAAAGTGCCTCATCTTGCTGTTCAGTTACTCTGTAAAAAGCAGGACAATGTAATATTGTCTTAAAACTGAGCCACAGTATATTTTTCAAAGCCAAGGTTTTAAAGTGATATTAATTTAAAAATTAAAGTGAAACTTTGATTTATTTTGGGTCTTGATATCTCAAAGTTTTTAGAATTATGTGCATATTCTGTAAAAGACTTAGAAGCACATTTTCAATGACAGAGGCAAGTGTTTTTGGAGGTGTCTGAAATTTCTACATTTGTGGTTTAAAAAAAGACCATTAGCTCTCTAAACAAGAACAATGTATAAACAATACATTTATTAGTAAGTGTTCCAGGAACATAGCTCATTCTAGCATAAAGAAGAGTGGGATGTGGTCCCTGCCCCTATAATTCATAGTTAAGATGTCAGTTAACATGAAGTTCAACCCAGCTGAAGGAACTTCACCTCATGCCCACGTTTTTTCTTCTACCTTACATCTCTTTTTTAAAAAAGAAAATTATGCTCTAAGTGATAGCTTTTATCAGTTGTCACGTTAAAAAAAAATCCAGACACTTTGCTTTACAAAATCATTTTAATCTTACTCCTTTACATGCATTCCTGGTGTATGGTAAGTGCTATTTAAATATTGAATGAGTTGAGTAAGTGAGTGAGTGAATGAGTGAATGGTTGGTGAACGACTAGTTATAGTAAATTCTTCGTTATTCAACCTGACCAGATGTATTTTCATGGAAAACCAAATATTTTATCTGAGAAAATTAGCGTGTTCATTACACCAATTAACATAACTAATTGAATAGCTGAGGGTTGTCCTCTTTGCCGTAGACATTGATATTAGTAACAAGGCAAGGGCATTTCACATACTACTCTTGCTCTACTTTGATTCCACAACAGAAGACATTCTTAAATCTGAGAGCCCATGAGATGATAGTGAGAAAATGCAGTTTTGGGGTAGACATTTTCATATAGCTGTCATTGATTTCTTAAACTCAAGAAAACCTTGTAATACAAGTTTGAACCAAAAAAAGTACTTCTCACAAAACATGTAATTCTGAATGTTTTATAAGTTAGATTAGAACTGTGACCTGATCTAAACATAAAGTGGTTAAATTTCTAATTTAAAACATGATATTTAAAATTTTATTATTAATAATGGAAAAATATACATGAGTCAGACTCACATGGTCTCTGTTTGATGATAAGGGAGACTTCAACAGGCTGAGTTGGACTGGGAAGAAGCAGGACCAGCTTGGGTTCAGGCAAAGGAAACAGACTGAGCTGTCTGCATGAGAGGAGATGTCAGCAGCCCTATACACCTTGTTCCTGTAGTATTATGAATTTGGGCTGCATTTACCTGGTGTCAGTGGCTAGGAGAAGTGTTTTGAGCATTTTTAAAAAGAAGTTTGGTGACTTTTATGACCAGAAATATGCCATAGGAACTTAACTCTTGTTTTTATGAATTAGCCTATGGTAAAATTGAAACTGCCTTTGCAAATAATATGACAGCAAGAGAAATTTGTGGTGGCTGACTCCATCTTGCTTCTAGTCTCATGGGCTGGCTGGACTCACTTATTCCTAGGTGTAGGCCCAGCTAACCGTGGGAGGAATTTAGCTAAAGTCTAACTTTGAAGCAAGGATCATAATTGCCACTCACTAAAACTGACGCTTCCTTGTTCAGGGACTGAAACTACCTTTTGTAAGACTAATGAAAGCCCACAAAACTAGGATTGTGAGAGGGGCCTGAATTCTGCAAAGAGGTAAGCCTAACTTGCCTTTCTATAATCGTTTACTGCACTGCAGTAAATGTATCACCACAAGGTGATCACAAGATTTGTGACTTCCCCAGTTGTTCCCATAGATAACATCACTATTGTAGAACCTAAGATTGATCTTTTGAGATGTTTTTCAGTCCTTTGTATTCTGGTGACCAATTGACTCCACCAGGATCCATGACTCATGACTCAGCCAGGCCTATGGCCCCCACCCAGAGACTGTCCCAGCACATAATGACTGTTTTCCACAACCCTGTGATTTCATCCTCAACCAATCAGCAGCACCCATTCCCTGGTCCCTTGCCTGCCAACTTATCCATGAAAACCCTAGCCTCTAAGTTCTTGGGGAGGCTGATTTGAGTAATAAACTCCTGTCCTCTCACTTGGCTAGCTCTACATTAACTAAACTCTTTGTCTACCACAATACTGCTGTCTCAGTGAATTAGTTTTGTCTGTGCAGCATGCAAGAAGACTCCATCAGGTGATTACAAATTTGATTCATTATACATTGTTTCCAAGAATCTATCAACAATGTTATGTGAGAACTTACTTTATTTACTTCCATATTTCTCAGTAACATGCTTATGTTACAGTCTTGGTTTTTGATGTTTGAGTTGCTTGGTTTCCCATGAAAAAAGATGAAAATTTAGCTTTCTTGCCAGGCGTGTTGGCTCATGCCTGTAATCCCAGCACTTTGGGAGGCTGAGGGAGGAGGATCACTTGAGGCCAGGAGTTTAAGATCAGCTTGGCCAACATGGCAAAACCCTGTTTGTACTAAAAATACAAAAATTAGCTGGGTGTGGTGGCACATTACTGTAATCCAAGCTACTCAGGAGGCTGAGGCAGGAGAATTGCTTGAACCTGAGAGGTAGAGGTTGCAGTGAGCCAAGATTGCACCACTGCACTCCAGCCTGGGCTACAGAGTGACACTCCGTCTCAAAAAAGAAAAAAAAGAAAGACAATTTAGTTTTCTTCATTCATTCCCTAAAATCACCCCATCATACATACAGGCTTCCCATCCCTCCATTCTCTGAATTAGTTACGCTGATACTTTGGTCGGAACATTATTTCATTTTTATATGATTATGACAATGTAAAGGTTATTTATATAATCAAAATATGATTACTTTTCCTTTCCTGCACTACTTTTGTTTTTCATTAATAGTTGTCTTTTTTTTTTTTTTTAAACTTAGGTTTTTTATTGTTATCAACAATTCAATCCTCAAACTCTCCTCTAGCTGTAAATTGGTAGAAACCACGTTAGCTTTTCTGTCTGTTTCACCTGGTCAGTCTCTCTGGATCTTTCTGAACTCCTCCAGTTTGCCTGTTTTTAATAATTGCAGTTTGGGAACTTCCTTCACTATCACCCAAGAATTCCTATCATCTCTCTCTTGTGTTGAATCCTTGGTCTCCTGAATCACATGTCTTCCTTTTCTCAATATATACTCCCTTGTTTAGGTGGAAAACATCCTTTAAATAACTTCCTGGGAAACAATGCCTGGGAGATAATTGCTCGTACTTTGCAAGTCTGGAAACATCTTTATTCTATTTTTAGACTTTAAAAAATTGATAATTTGTTTGGATATGGAAGACTACAGTGGAAAAAATTGTTTTAGTTTTCTTTCCTTCATTTTTTTTTTTTTTGCTTAGATAATTCTCTGTTCTTTTTAAAATTTTGGTGATGCTTGGGTATTCACTCATATTAAAGAGAAAAAAAAGCTGGCTGGAAGCTCTGAGCACATGGGCAGGCTTATTATGTAGCGATTACCCCATAAAGTGATCTGGTTGAGCCATTTATTTGAGAAAACTATGATGTCAGACTTCTTAGGTTTGGTGATGGCTTAGTTATATTCCCCAGAGAGTAATCTTCTAATTTCCCTGGGTGATAAAAACCTAGCTGCTGGCATTCTGGAAGCTGAATGGAACATGAAAGCTTAGGGGCTCCACGTTTTCTGTGTAAACTTACCCTTTCTTTGTTTTTCAGATGGCACCTCCTCCCTCCACTGAACCTGGCATTCCTCAGTCTAGAGATACTTATGTTTTCTCCAGAGAGCAAATATCCATTCTGTCACTGGGATGAGACGGACAGTAACCATGTAGTGCAGATTAGGGGAAGGGACCTAGGAGTTCAAACTGCTTTTTAAATAGATTTTTTTCCTCCTAGTTTTTCTATTGTCAGCTGTCTTAGCCAGCTTGGGCTGTTATAACAATAACAAACTACCATAGACTGGGTAGCTTAAAAAACAAACATATTTCTCACAATTCTGAAGCCTAGAAAGTCAAAGATCAAGATGCTGGCAGATTCAATGTCTGGGGAAGACCTGCTTCCTAGTTTCCAGATGACCATCTTCTTGTTGTATTCACACATTGTGGAGAAAAGAGAGAAGAAGCAATCTCTTTTTTTTTTTTTTTTTTTTTTTGAGATGGAGTCTCACTCTGTGGGGCAGGCTGGAGTGCAGTGGCGCCATCTTGGCTCACTGCAAGCTCCGCCTCCCGGGTTCACGTCATTCTCCTGCCTCAGCCTTCCGAATAGCTGGGACTACAGGCGCCTGCCACCACGCCGGGCTAATTTTTTGTATTTTTAGTAGAGATGGGGTTTCACCGTGTTAGCCAAGATGGTCTCGATCTCCTGACCTCTTGATCTGCCCACCTCGGCCTCCCAAAGTGCTGGGATTACAGGCGTGAGCCACCACGCCCGGCCTTGTCTCCTCTTATAATAGCACTGATCCCGTCACGAGTGCTCCACTGTCATTACCCAGTTACCTCCCAAAGTCTCCACCTCCCAATACCATCACATTGGATATGAGTTGAACACTTGAATTTTGGGGGAGAGACATTAAGTCCATAGCATGAACCTCATGCTCATACCATTGGTTCCTGAGTCTTTTAGATATATATTCCTTGATGCAAATTGAGTTTTTTCTTTGAATTGCCCATTGCCAGATTGGAATTCGCCTTTCTTATCTCCTGCTGAGTCAGTTATTATGCATCCATCTGTTCTGTTCTCTATCTTCAATAAGTTTTATGTTTTTAATTTCTTCTCTTGTTCTCTTTGATCTTGGGAGTTTATTGCTGTTTTTTCGTCTCTTGAGGTTATTTCCTCAAGAGAAAGATGAAAAAAAATGTTTTAAATTAACGGTTCCTTAAATCAGGGTATGTGTTGCATTCAGTGCAAACATTTGAATGGACATGTGTTCAATCTGCCATTTTTAACCAGAATCCTTTTGGTAAGTGTATTAGTCCATTTTTACACTGCTGATAAAGACATACCCGAGGCCAGGCGTGGCAGCTCATGCCTGTAATCCCAGCACTTTGGGAGGCCGAGGCAGGTGGATCACCTGAGGTCAAGAGTTTGAGACCAGCCTGGCCAACATGGTGAAACCCCATCTCTACTAAAAATATAAAAATTAGCTAGGCATGGTGGTGGGAGTCTATAATCCCAGCTACTCAGGAGACTGAGGCAGGAGAATTGCTTGAACCTGGGAGGCAGAGGTTGCAGTGAGCCAAGATTGTGCCACGGCACTCCAATCTGGGCAACAGAGCAAGACTCTATCTCAAACAACAACAACAACAAGAAATATAACCCCCCAAAAATTGTCTGGGCAATTTACAAAAGACAGAGGTTTATTGGACTTACAGTTCCATGTCACATGGCTGGTGAGGCCTCACAATCATAGTGGAAGGTGAAAGGTACATCTCATATGGTGGCAGACAAGCAAAGAGAGCTTGTGCTGGGAATCCCCCCTTTTTAAAACCATCAGATCTCATGAGACTTACTCACTATCACAAGAACAGCATGGGAAAGACCTGCCCCCATGATTCAATTACCTCTCAGTGGGTCCTTCCCACAACACTTGGGAATTCAAGATGAGATTTGGATGGGGAAACAGCTAAACCATATCAGTAAGTTTCATTTTTATACCCCTTTCACTAATTAGGAAATTGAGATGTGGAGAAATGTAGTAACTTCATGAAGGTCACGTAAGCACTATTGAAGCCAGAATATAAACCTCTTCCTCCAACAGTCTTCTTCCAGAACCCTCTCTTCTTACCTGTATACTATGCTGCATCTCCAGGTAGTACAGGTTTCTCATTTTACAAAAGTATAGCTTGGAGGTCTCCATATCTTTCAGTGTGTGGTGCTTCTCATTTGGAAAGCTTTCTCCTTTCTCTCCATCCTTTAGTGCTCCCCTACTTGGTCTTTACCCAGTATTCTAAACCACATGCCTCTCCTTTGGTAGGATAATGTGGTGCAGCAGAATGTAAGAGCTGGGTTTGAGTCTCAGCTTCAGCAGCTGCCAGTTTTACCTTAAGCATTTCAGCTTGCTGAACCTCTGCTTTTTCTTCTGGGAAAAAAGCTCATTTAATTCTTACAATGCTCGATAGTTGTAAGAATTAAGTGTAATAGCCCGTGTGCATACATAGGCCTAGCCCATATGTAGGCACTTAAAAAACAGTGTTTCCCCAGTTCTAATGTTTCTTGCAAATGTAAGAAGCACATCAGGTTTTTCAAGGCAAAAAATAGTAGCACATTAAGGTATATAGTGATTTAAAATACAACTCCAATTCTAGACATTTTAAAATGAGGAAAATGTGTACATCTCTTGATAGAAGAAAAGCAGAATGTCTTATACTGTTAGGGTAACTGCAAATGTGGATGTTATGCCTTTGATTATAAGCTCTTTGATTTATGCCAAAGATTATAAGCTCTTTGAAGACAGAGACTATTTTTAATCTTTTTATGTCATTCCTGATATCTAGTTCAGTGATTAATGGAAATGTATTAAGTGCTTAGCATATATTTGATGAATGAACAGTCTATATATTAAAATTCAAAAGTAAGCATTTCTGTATTTGAAAATAGAGTCTGGATTACATCTAGATCATAAATTTGGGAACTAAATCACATATTTTCTATTTGCTAGAAGGCAAAAATTAATCACTGGAGAATGGTCATTTGCTATTGGATTAAGAACTTTCTAATATAGGACTTTCTAATTAAGTAAAATAATTACATATATGTAGCATGTTTATTTTGTCATATTATAAAGTAATATTTATCATACAAATAATTTCTATACTAGCAAAACACTCAAGATCTACATTTTGTCATCTATAAAGATGAAGATGAATAATTTAATTTAATTTTAACTGGTGTGAAAGCTTTAAGAAATTCCTCAATAAAAAATTTTTCATAGCAATATTTTTAAAAAGCACCTCAGGATGTTATAATTGCAGGTTAGGTTATTTTGACAAGACTGTGTAACCGATCCATGCATTTTATGTTTCTATTCATAGAGGAGTGATGGAGCTAAAAATTAAATTAAAATAAGAGCTGAAAAGGCGTGTGCCAATGTGACTGGAAGAACTTACACATTATATTTTAGTTTGGTTCCCAAGGTCTCCAGCTGTATTCATGAGGGTGACTAGATATCTTATCCTTATTCTTATATAAAGAAACTTTTAATATTTAGTGTAACATTATTTTAGGGAATAAATTTCATAATACAAACTAAAACATCATGATTCAATATATGCAAGTAATCTGTCGTGCTCCTCATTTTTGAAACAGAATTACATTGTACTTTTACTTTATCTGCTTTGGAGGATTTTGTAAGAATAATGGTAATCCTTGAGGATTTAAAACAGTGAGCAAGATAGATGTGGGTCCTGCCCATATAGACAGGATGACCAGATAATTTATCATCCAAACTGAGACACAAAAAGAGAACAAATGGGATGTGATTAGTAAATTGCACTGGGACAATATGCAAAACGTAACCATTCCAGAATGAATGATCACCACACTTAACTTATTATCTAAGGAAGGGTTACCGGTAGAAATGAAACTAGGGCAGTAGATCCCTCGCCCCAACAAGTAATAATATAAAGTGCTGATTATGCTGTGAGTGGGGATCTATAGGTACTACTGGATCATATAGGACAGTAATTAACTGTGACCTGGGAGGATCAGGGAGGGATTCCCAGAGGAGGTGACATCTGAAACCTGCAGGATGAATAGGGGTTAACCAGGCAAAAAGGAAGGGTAGAAAGTTCTAAACAGTGAAGATGACAGTTACTGGTACCCTGAGGGGAGAGAACAGTTGAGTGTGATGAGTATGTCTGTATGACTGTAACCAGAAGAAGAAGGATCAAGTGGTAAAACACAAGGCTGGAAGTGTTGGCAGGGGTACTATTTTAAGAAGTTCGACTTTATCATAACAGCTTTAAGCAGGGCAGTGAGATGATCAAGTGGGCCAAGAGCTATTGCCTGTATTCATTTGACCATCATGTATCCAGTTATCTTGGCTAGAACTGGACCTTCACATCTCTCAGCACATGGAGTTAGTCAGTGTTTCCCCTTCCCTCTGTGGGTAGATCCAGCAGCAGGACTGCACTGGAAAGAATTCAGAAAGGGTCATGTCTGACAGACTAGTGGGTTACCCATGGAAGGTAGCTTGGTAGAAGGAGTGCTGAGGGAAAAAAATCTCCCTAAGTTATACAGAAGGCATGCAGGTGCACACACAGCTTGGCCTCAGGATGGAGTGTTGGGAGGTGATGGTGCTTCAAGCACATAGCTGTGTGTCTACACTTTGGACCCTCATCCCTCTCTGCTTGGGCCCCCACAGTACTTATGAAAGGTGGAAGGGAGTGTTCTGGTAAAACAAGCAAACTATATGCCTGGATGTTGAAAGCAACTTCCCAGAGGAAATTTCCTGCAAGAGTGGTGGGGTTTAGTGCCTAGAGAAAGAGGAACACTGATTGGAAAGTGAAAGCTGGGGGCCACATGCTCCGAGAGGACAATAGTGGAGAGGCCACTGTCTCAGGCCCCAGGAGGCCTCCACCATCATGGATTGCTCAGCATGCCTGTGGTCCAGCTTTGTCTGAGCAGAACACAGACCATCCCAGCTCTGGAGGTAGTGTGGTCTGCAGGCCTGGCACAGCCTCTGAGCCATAATAGCTTAGAAGAGACTGGCAAGGGGCTGCCATAACCAAGTACCACAGACTGGGTGACTTGAACAACACAAATTTATTTTCTCATAATTCTGGAGGCTACAAGTCTGAGATCAAGGTGTTAACAGGGTGGGTTTCTTCTGAGGCCTCTCTCCTTGGCTTGCAGATGCTGCCTTCTCCCTGTGTCCTCACGCGGTCTTTCTTTTGTATTCGCGTATGTTTTCATCTCTTCTTAGAAGGATGTCAGTCATTTTGGATTACAGCCCACCCAGTAACCTTTTAACCTCGATTATCTCTTTAAAGGCCAAATCTCCAACACAGTCACATACTGAGGTATTGGAAGCTTCAACACATGAATTTTGGGGGGACACAATTCAGCCCACGTCAGGGCCTCCTTGGGAGACACCAGCATGCGGTGGTTGCAGGTTCTGATCCTTGGCCTTTGGTTTCTGTGGATCAGGAAGGCTTAGGAACATTTGAATCATCTTCAAAACAAGGTCAAGTCTGTTATGGTCCTATTTTTCACTTCCAGTGACAGAGGTATTACCTTACATAGTCAGTGTGCATCTTAGATTGTTGGAAACCTCCTTTGTACTGATTCAAAGTTGCCTTAACTCACCTGTCCTGGTACTAGGTGCCTGAGGCTGTTGGTCTTTGGTCTCTTTAGCACTTCAGGGTATAACCGTGTCTTGGAATAGGTTCCCTTTTTTACTATTAGGTATGGTTAAGGGTATGGACTCTGGAGTCAGTCTGTTGGATTTGAAGCCTGATTTCACTATTCATTACTTGTGTGTCTTTCAGTAAATTCCTTGACCTCATTATGCCTTATTAGCCAGATCCAAACAGAATGGGGATAGTAAATAAGGTAGGGAAAAGTGTCCACTGTGCTGGACACTTACTAAGTGTTTAATTAAGGTCCTATCATCTTCATCATTGTTATAGCCATCACCATTGTTTCCTTTTAACAAGACACTGAGAAAGGTCTGCTCTGCCACTCACATGAATACCTGTGCAGGAGGAGAAGGACTAGCATTTTCCCTGTTCTTACTGAACAATTCTTGTTTACCATACTTTTCCTGGTCGTCTTCCCATAACTTGTCTTTCCCATGTAGAAGCCCAAAACCCCTTTACCTTTGATTATCCTAAGATCGTATGTAAGGCCAAGTTCTAACCACTCCTTTGAATTACTCATCACTGGGGGCTCCCACATGTATGTATGTTGAACATGTTAATAATAATTTGTTTTTCTCTTTAAAAATTACAAGGTATTATTGGAGTATTGCACTCAAACATTATTAAACAAATATGTAATAATAGCAAGAATAAACCAGTGTTGGCAAAAAGTGTCAAACTCTGTAAAATATTTTGAAGGGATTTATTCTAAGCCAAATATGAGTGACCAGTGGCCCCTGACACAGCCCTCAGGAGATCCTGAGAACATGTGCCCAAGGTGTTCAGGATACAGCTTGGTTTTATACATTTTAGGGAGACATAAGACATCAGTCAATACATGTAAGATGTACATTGGTTTGGTCTGGAAATGTACGACAGCTGGAAGCGGGGGCTTCTGGGTCATAGGTAGATTCAAAGATTTTTTGATTGGCATTTGGTTGAAAGGGTTTAATTATTGTCCAAAGGACTAGAATCAACAGAAAGGAATGTCTGGGTTAAGGTAAGGGGTTGTGGAGACCAAGGTTCTCATTACACAGAAGTAGTCCCCAGGTAGAGGCTTCAGAAAGAACACATTGTAAGTCAGTTGTCTCCTGGAGCAGGAAAAAAATGAAGGGCAAGGAAGGGGATTCTCTTCAAACTGTAGATTTTTGTCCACAAGAGTCAGCTTTGGAGGACTGTTTCAAGATATGGCAAATAAAATGTATTTGGGGTTAAAATATTTTGATGTCTTTCTTTATCTGCCATGTGATGTTATGCCAGCATCAGGTTGGAAAGCAAGCCACATTATATAGGGTTAAATAAAACCCCCTGGATGAGACTTTATGGTTTGTAGGGCATGACTCCCCATACCCCTTTAGATAGTAATTTGGGCAAGAGAAGAAAAAGGTCAGAGTTGAGTTCTTCACCAGTCTCTTATATGTTGGTAGGATTGGTATGCATCCACATAATTAAGGTAGCTTAATTTTTAGTATCTTATGTTTATTGATTATATTAAACTAACTTAGCTTGTCCTTCTTTCTTTGTATGTCATCAAGACCTATAGGACACTTACTTTTATCCTCCCCGTTTTGTTACTGGCCAGGCTTGTTCTCCCTGTATGCAGCAAGCCAATCACTGTGGTGACAGTTTTTGCAAAAAAGAAAAGATTTTATTCACAAGGCTTCAATGTGCAGGGCCAGGGAAATAAATCTCAGATCCACCTCTCTGAAAATAGGGCTTGGAGGTATGTGTGTGACAGAAAGTGGGGTGGTCTAAAGTATAGGGAAAGATGATTGGTGAGTCGGAAAGGTGTAATTAGGGCTTCTGCACAAGGGTAATTAAGCTGTATGGTTCTTCATAGGATATATGTGCAGAAAATGGTGGCACTAGCGTAATCTGATAATGGAGTTTTTGGCTCTCTGATATCAAGAAGTTCCCTCTTCAGGCAGCTGTTGCAGGCCCAACCTGTGCAACCAACTTGTGAAGGTCTCATCTGGCTTGAACTAGACAAAAGCTGCCCCCTAGTTTCTGAAAAATAACTATAAGCACCGTTACTACCGTGACCCATAGTCAGAGATGTTACCCATAAGGTAGCGAGTGGGAGTTCAGTTATGTATTGTTCAGTCATTTGACTTGCTAATGGGGGTTTTAAGATCAACTAGAGGTAAGTAATTAAAAGCTAGCCAGCTAGTTTGGAGGGCTTAATCATGTTTCACTTGCTCACTATTACTGTTTAATAATATATTTATTTTGTCTGTGTAAATATATTTTCAAGTTTGACTTAAAAAAAAACCCAAGTGAGACTCTACCAACTTTGAAACATTTTAATAAAAATAAAGACTATAAAGAGGTTAGATCCCATCAATCCTATGTACCAGATTATATTTGAAGAGACTTACCAGAAATGGAGGACATTCCACTAATGAACATTTCCTAAGGGTGAGGGTGGTAAATAATTTCAATTATGTGAAAAAATCGCTATATTTTAAGAAATATTTGCTGTGTTTCTGGGGGTAAATGCCCAGCTTCCTCTGGAGAGCTTGGAGAGGGGGGTCTGAGTCTTCACCAGCTGTAAAGTTGTCTTGAGAACAGTCCTTGAAGGATTGCTGCTATACACATTTTTGGTATTACAAACACTAGTATTTGGCATACGAACTACATTACCAAAAAGTGAAACAAAAGAAAACATTCAGAGATTCCTGTCACTGGATCAAATCACTACATGATTCATATTTGTGTTCTATAACAAAAGAAGACACACAATGATATTTACTATGACCCTGTGATGTGTCAGCCGTTACACTAGGTACGCTACATACACTATAAGCCCTGTGATAAGGTAGTATTATCTGTATTTTTAGAAAATGAAGAAATTGAGTCTTGGAAAAGGTAAGAAACTAGCCTAGCCTAGTTGCACATCGATATGTACAAACAGCTTCATTTTGTAAAATGTGTGTTTTATTTTTGTTTGCAAGCTGGATTTATTTGGTTGTATTTTTAATCACAAAGACTGAAATTTGTGGTACTAGTCTTTTGGGGGTCATTTCTCACTTTGAGAAGTTACTACAGTAGCTGAACTCTTACACTGTTAAATGAAAACCACGATGCCTGTTGTAGGGGAGGGGGTAAAATCTTCTTTCCTCTATCCATCGTAGATTTTTCAGCAGGGCCTCTATATTTTTAGACCACCAAAGACAGATTAGCAAGAGAAAAACAAACAGAAATTTATTTCCATGTTCATCACAGATACACATGGGAGCACCCAGTGATGACTAACCCAAAGGAGTGGTTAGAACTTGGCCTGACATATGATCTTAGGATAATCAAAGGAAAAGGGATTTGGGGCTTCTGGATGGGAAAGACAAGTTACAGAAAGATGACCAGGAAAAGTACTGTAAACAAGAATTTTTCAGTAAGGTTTATTGTGCAGATTGAAGTCAGTACCTTCTCCATTGATAAGAGTTAGGAGTCCTCCTCTTCCTGGTCCAGGAAAGGAAGAGACCTTTTACGAAAAGAAATTATGAAAATGTTCTTTATAAATGTAAATTTTCTTTACAAAAGGACAACGGTACCCTGTGTTTAGAGCTATTCGTGCATCTCCTGGTTCTCAGTGGCTTTTAGGTCAAAATGATCCATGTGCTAAGGAGGCATATTTTGGGGTGGCTATTCTGGTACCCTCCATGCCTTGTTTTTTTATAGTAGTTATGCAATAGAGGCAAATCCCTTCCTCCTTCCTGGGTTCATTAAGCTGAACCGAAAGGCTGATGGCTACTTAAAATTTTAACATGTTTTCTTAACTATTTTTATATATTCCTTGTCTTTAAGTGTTTAGTAAAATCAATAAATTATCTGTTCACCAAAATAATATTTTCATTATTCAGTAGTTGACCACAAAGCTCCTGAGGACATACCCAAGGACAGGGCCTACTTGAAAAAGAGCTCAGAGGAGTCTGTCTAGAGTTTGGTCTAGAAGAGAATCTTTGTCATGCCAATGGCTCAGAAGATTGTAGATGGTCACAGTTGAAAGAGATCTCAAAGGTGATCACTCTTAAGTGACAGAAAAAGAGTCACCTCATTTGCTTCCAGCCCCACATAGCACTCCTTTGGGATTTGTGATAAATGCAGTTCTGTCTCTGAGAGTGTGTGAGAGCCCTAAATGTTGGCTACCTGGAGAGCAACTCTGGCCTTTCTTCATATTGCTCTGCTTCCTAATGCTCCACTCAGCTGGCTCAGCTCTGATCATTTCTGTATTCTGAGGAGGGGAACTGCAGGAGACTGGCCTGTATCTCCCTGGGCTGTGGGAGGGAAACAGCCTTGGGTTAATCTACGTACTAGGCATGGGAAAAAGTGCAAGGAAGTGGGAAAAGGGAGAAGAGGTGTCTGGCTGGAGCTTACAAGTAGCCATGTTGTTCACTCTACTTATGGTGAGGGAAACTTTTTATAAAAACAAATGTATTTGCTAACAAATTTTAATTCAGTATATATATATCCAATATATAAATATAGAGAACATAGGGAATAATAAATAGTAAATAATATGTAGTAAAAATAGTAAATAATAAACCTTTTCCAGTGGTGATTAATCCTTAACTCATTTTAACTCACCTTTTGAAAAAAATAATTTCAACTTTTATTTTGGATTTAGCAGGTACATGTGTATGTAGGTTTGTTACAGGAGTATATTGCATGATGCTAAGGTTTGGGGTATGGATGATCCTGTCACCCGGGTAATGAGCATACTACCTAACAGGTAGTTTTTTAGCCCATGTCCCCAGCCTCCTTCTATTTGTCCCCAATGTTTGTGGTTCCTATCTTTATGCCTAGGGATACTCAATGTTTAACTCACTTATAAGTGAGAAGAACATGTGGTATTTGTTTTTCTGTTCCTGTGTTAATTCGTTTTGGATAATGGCTTTCAGTTTTATCCATGTTGCTGCAAAGGACAAGATTTTCTTCTTTTTTGTGGCTATAAATACACAGTGTTCCATGGTGTATATATACCATATTTTTTAAATCCAGTCTACCACTGGTGGGCACCTAGTTAATTCACCTTTAAAATGGTGTCCAGTTTCCTAAGCTTTGTAGTATATAGTGGCTTATAATTCAACAATTTTAGAAAACACCTGATTTAGTGAGTTGGTCTCCAAACGATAAATGTCTGTAAAAGAAAATTTCATCTATCTTATTTTTAATGATCATGTTTGAAATGAAACGTATCAAGTTAGATGTGCCATTTAATTTGAGATTATTTTAACTTTAGGATTTTTGTTCTCCATTCAGTTGTTGGGAGTATTTTAAAAACATTGGACTTTCAGAAAGATTAAGGTGTTACACCTCCCTGTAGTATTAAATATTCTTTGCAGCTTTAAAGCTCAAGTGTCCATGCCTGTTGGAGTTTGTGTTAGGCGACAAAAGACTGGAGTTTATAACCTAGATTCTGAAAGGACACTGTAGCAACATTAGGTTGCTAAGCAAGTCTCTTGGCTAATTAAACAACGTGCCTTGAATTACTGTGACTGCCCATGCTGCTCAGTCCTAATGGGGCAATTAAAAATGACACTCACTTTTAGGTTCGTCAAGACTTAAATTAGAAATAAATGAAAGTAGAGACATAGTATTTTTAATAATTAAAGAAAAGAAGAAACAAAAATATAGTTGTATGAAAAATATTCAAAGCAACCCAGCAACCTAATGTTCAATAAAATGGAATAGTTAACCAATGATGGTATGCTATGTGAAGTATTATGCAGTCATACCAATTGAGGGTTTGTATACAATATAACAAATATTGTATTTCGGTCAGATTGTAAATTGTAGCTCTCTCTTTTATACAAATCAGCAGAAATAGGCACAGCTTAACATATTCCTTTCATAAGCATTTTCATCCTGTTATTGCTTTTCAAAATAAAATTGAGACAGAAGGAAGCCTATTTAACTTATCCAGATTCTAATTAATTTAGCCACTTGGGTGCATTAGAAAATGGGAGCTAGAACCTCTACTGAGGGTTGTAAAATGTAGTCATGGACCAGGACCAAGACTATTCAAATAATTTATTTTTCTAGTCAGAGTTACTCCAATGATGAAAAGCAAAGACGGGGAATGGAGGTAGGGACTAAATGAGTAAGCGTGCTTGAATAGCCAAGGAGCAGTTTCAAGCCTGACAACTGCATCCTGTTGTATATTTCAATTACGCAATATCGAAGCCTCTATAAGAATCCATTTTTCATTTCCTACTAATTTTTATCTTCTCTATGTTATTTTTTCCACCTACTTTTCAGAAATCTGCTTCTTGAATAGAAAATTGTATTTCTATAGACACTTAGCCATGAGGTACTTGATTTTAATTTAATTCCACTAATCATATTTGGAAGGAAAATGAAATCTCTATAAACGACAAGTCAACTAGTATTTGTGGTTTAGATTTGTGGTTTATCAAATCTTAGTTTTTTCCTTTGGCCATCCCATCTGGTGTTTTAATTTTTATTTTAACACTAAATTACTATTGTTGATTCTCAAACATATTTTACTTCCTAGTCCTTGAAGCTTCAATAAAGTGAAAAAACTTTAATATCCAGAACAATTACTTGTTTGTTAAAGGAGCATTGTGTCAGAATGTTTTATGTGGACAGTAAAACTCTCCAAGCTGCCTCCCTGGAATTCAAAAGCTTTAGCATCAGGAAGACCCAAAGTGTGCTTTTCTGCATTTAGCTCAATGCACCCTTTTCTCTTGTCTTTTTATTCAGCTGGAATGCTTGCTGATTCCTCTGCACGCTTCTAAAGCTGAGAACCTGAGGAACCCAGCTGGAAAATGCCGTCTGAACGCTGCCTCAGGTATGTCCTGCAGGATGTGTCCTTGCTTGCTGTAGTGAGCCCTGAAATAGGTGCATTGCACGTTGCAGGATCAAGCACAGAGCAGGGACTTAATGCATATTTAAAGGAATCAACAAACTAGTCAGAGCTTTTGTGAATTTACTATGGTAGCACAAGGACTAACTGCTGTGACCTAGTTATTTGTCAAACCTAAACATGTTTCCTGATTCTTTGAATCATACTGCTTTTTAATATTTTTTTCTTATTTAGGATGCTTCCTTCAGACAAAGGTATGCTACTATAAAGGTATATGACATAAAAAAAGAATAAAAAAATTATACATACGTGTGTGTGTGTGTGTGTGTGTGTATATATATATATATAGAGAGAGAGAGAGAGCCTCCTTTAAGGCAATCACTTTGGGGCGTACAATGCTTATTCTCAAAATGCTCACAACATTTCCTTTTAATAATTCATTTATTTAATAGATATTAATTAAGCCAAGTACTCTGTTTGGTGCTGAGGACACAGCTATGAATAAAACAGATAAGGTTCCTTCCCTCTTAAAATGTATATTCTATGGGGGAAACAGTCATTAAACAAATAAGCACACCAGTAACGATGCAAAAATAATTGTGAAAGTGCTCTTAAGGAAAAGTACAGGATAGATAGAGCAAGAAAATGCCTTCCTGAGATAGGCTGTATACCTGAGATTTGAAGGGGGGCATACCCTGAGGCAGGAAGGAGCTTGGCACATTCCAGAAACTGAGGGGCAGCCAATGAGAAAATGCATGGCATTCATTTGAATAGTCTCACTGGAGGTAAATCTGCATCATCCTCTGAGGGAACAGTCAAAATACCTTCAGAGCAAATAATAAGAAAGATGATAAACCTAGGGAATACATTTTTCTTAAGAATTGGGTGTTTGTTAAGTGATGAGACCAGTTTCTTTCCGTGACTCTGAAGCTATTAGAGGTGATTTGTTCCAGAAATGTGTTGAGAACTGGTGACATTGCTGTAACAGGTGTAACGCCTCTGCACTCCCCATGTGAGTCTTTTGCTCTCAATCAGTGATTCTCAATGGTGGATGATTTCACCACCAGGGTACTTTGTGCAATATCTGACAATGTTTTTGGATGTCACTGGGACTGTGGATACAATTGGCATCTACTGGGTAGAGGCCAGGAATCATTTTAAACATCTTGCAATGCATAGGGCAACCCCCTACAACAAAAAAACATCTAGCCCAAAATGTCAGTAATACTGAGGCTGAGAAACCCTGCTCTAGACCTGGCATCCAACCAATACAGCACATGGAGACCATGGTGTCTGTCTGCCACCACCTCAGCCAAGCTATTTATTCCTGGCTACCAGGATCAGTGTGCATACTTAAAATAAGTTTTTACTTTTAAGTCTGCCATCCCATTCTTATTAATCAACTCCCATTCCACGGTCATCTGTCTTCCACAGTGCAATCATCTCTATAATGTTGTCTCCTTTTCTGCTTCAACCCAGAGCCCTCCCTTCCCCACCTCTCACACTCTCTCACTGTGCCATGTGGAAGTGTCACAGCACAACCACACCTTCTGCTGTATCATCTCCTTGTCCTGAAAAGCTCTGTTTGTCTCAGACTTCACTCAGATCCATCCTCCTCTGACAACCGTTTCCCTTGTAGTCCTCTCAAAGTAGTGGCATTGTTATTTCCTCACATCTCATGTACGTCAAGGACAGGTAGAGAGATTGTCATCATCCCAGGGCATGATTTTGCTTCTAGACCGTTACTCCACAAATTGATTGATTGAGAAAGCACAGCCACAAAAACAACATCTCTTCTGAAGATGGTGCTCTCTATCTCTCTCAAGCTCTCCTCTGCCTAACTGTGGTCGGGGTCATTGTCTTTCATTCACTGAGTACTTCGGCACCTGGCTTGCAGTCTTCCTCCTCATCACGAACCCCTTACTGTACCCCCAGGGCCCTCAGTGTCAGCATGGAGGATGTGTCTGCTTCATGGTCCTTGGACCTTCAATCTGCTTATCTCCAAAGACCTTCTCCCTGCACTCAGCTGCCCAGTTTCATGGCCACACCTCAGACCTTGTCATCCTCAGTAATTACTCTGTTTCTGAAATCACACTATCCGTCATTTTACTCTCACCGCAGCCTCCTCTCCTTCTAGCTTGCTGATTTACCCCTGTTATGGTTGTACTCTGACCTTACTGTAATGTCTCATTTATTGGCCCTGCTACTTTCTACCAACCCATCCAGTCTTTCCTTTCCTCATTTTCCTTCTTAAGCAGTTTAGATTCTATCACTGTTGCTAAACCCTTAAGTTCTCTCATTTCCTGTATTTTTGATGCATTTGCTTGAGAAAACCCCAATCCGGATGAACTGAGCTATTCATATTTCCATGCCTATATTGTCTAGTAGAGACTAGTTCCACAAAAATCTTTAGATTCAACAAGCCAAAAAGTGCCCAGAGTTTTAGTATGTGTTTCTGGTCCACTGACTCCCTGCCACTCAAGAGGCAATCCTTTCCCACAACTAAGCCCAAACCTGCCTCTGTGCTTCAAATCAATCTTTCATATATTCTCAGCAACCTTTGACTGTTGCTTGTTTCTCAGCCACGTTCTTGAGATACAGCTGTGTTGTCACCTTCCCTATGCAGATGAGTTGCAGATTTACATTTCTAGCAAAGACTCCTTTCTGAGCTCCAGATCCATGAATCAAGCTACATATTTGACATCTGTGCTTGGATGTCTTAAAGACAACTCAAACTTAACGTGTCCCAAACCAAATTCATCATCATTCTTTTCTACAATTCTGATCCTCTTTCATTTGTTTCCTATTCTGGAAATATCAAGTTGTATAAGCCAGAAATGTAGGCGTCTTCTGGAAATCTTCCTCCCACTCACCTCCATATATAATCTAACACCAAGACCTGTAGATTTTCCCTCTAAATAACTTTTAATCCCATTCACCTTTCTGAAACTTCATCCGAATGCTCCTTGGGCTCCAAGGTCCAACTCCATCACTCACCTGAACCATAGTCACAGTCCGGGTTTGCTCTAGTCTGGCCCAGTCTCCCCTACTGCTCTTGGTACTACAGCTTGAGTGACCTTTTCTGTGACTTCCCATTGCCCTTAGGATACCCTGGCCCAGAATTCCTGCACAAGTGGGCTCAGGCTTCTGCTGCTCGGGGCTTACCTGCACCACGTTCTTCTTCATCCCTAGCTGTTAACTTTCTGTAGACACTCTGTAAGGGCCATGCTCCCTCCTGCCACAGGATCATAGCATTTGCTGTTCTCCTGCCTGGAAAACCTTCCTTTTTACCAGATTAACTTGTTCTCATCCTTCAGCCAGCAGCTCAAGTATTATTTCTTTAGGGAGGCTAGATTATGTGATTAATGTGTAACTGCCCCACTGTACTGAAAGTTCCATGAGGACTGCTAAGGACTGCTACCACATATGGTTTGCTCACCATTTTATCCCTGGTACCCAGCACAACACCTGGCGCAGGCTTAATAAATATTTGTTGGATAAATGAATAAGGGAAGGAAGGAAACAAAATTATTCATTTATAATTACGTTCCTTTCTACAGAGTTTTCATTATTTAATAATTGTCTAAGCATATTGTATCTTCTTTGCCTATTATTATGACCATTGTTATTAATTGACCAAGTTCATTTTAAAGTGTTTATAAATTATAAAGTGTTCTATAGAAATAACATTATTTTATTACAGGGTCCTTTAATAGCCTACCACCTTAAATAGAATTTTAAAAATATTAATATCTTTAATTTTCATGAAAATATTTTGACTACATAAAGTGATTTAAGACACTTACTTGATAGTTCACCAATAGACTGAATTGAGATAATTATGCATAATTATTACTGTCAGACTTTTTGTCCAGTCTTTTTCTTTCTTGTATAAAGTAGCCTACTTAAGAAATGAGAATCTTTATGCCAGTTGGTTGTTTTTAATATGTAAGTATGTAACACCTTATTGGTAGTGTTACTTAAAAACGACTACATATTTTTTGTATATACAGGTTGTAGGTGAACACTGATATAGAAATTGACTTGGATTTTAAAATTTGAAATGCAGATGTTTAAAACCATATAGCTGTTTTTGGAATTTACAACTTTAAAACTGACTGAACTTCATCAAAATTCTTTCCATGAACATCAAACCCTATAGGATTTCTGTGACCAAAAATGTTAACTCTATGACCTTGAAGTAGCAATTTGCACTAAAGCAGTGATTCAGTATGAGTAGGGAATATGATATACTGAACATCATTCTCTGCATTTGATTTATTAGTTTTTGTGATCAATTCCAGAATGAAAGTTAAAGGCTTAAAGTTATGAATAATCGTCTTTCCTGAGACCTTGTTTATTTATTTCCCCATTTCTGGATACTGACATACGACTGATCAAATGGTTGCTCCCTGGCATTACTAAAAAGCAATCTTCTGCTCAGAGAGTCTGGGGCTTTCCACTATTGCATGAGGGCCTACGTGGGGCCCTGTGAAATACAGGAACAGCAGTTTGCACAGGCAGTCTGATAGGGGTTGCCTAAAGCCCTTATAGTGTTCAGGTAGAAAAAAATAGAGGGACATATATCCCTGGGAACTCATAGAGTATCCAACAGAACCATAATGAGAAGCATATCTATAATTTTAAAATTCAGGTAGCCATATTAAAAAAAGGTAAAATTATTATTTTTTGTTGTTGTTGAGACAGAGTTTCACTGTTGTTGCCCAGGCTGGAGTGCAGTGGCACGATCTCGACTCACTGCAACCTCTGCCTCCTGGGTTCAAGAAATTCTTCTGCCTTAGCCTCCTGAGTAACTGAGATACAGCATGTGCCACCACACCCGGCTAATTTTTACATTTTTAGTAGAGACGGGGTTTCACCATGTTGGCCAGTCTGGTCTTGAACTCCTGACCTCAGATGATCTGCCCGCTTGGGCCTCCCAAAATGCTGGTATTACCGGTGTGAGTCATCATGCCTGGCCCTAAAAAAGGTAAAATTAATTTTAAAAATACATTTTATGTAACCCAACATACCCTAAATATTATAATTTAAACATGTAATCAGTACAGAAATATTGAGCTATTTTGCGTTCTTTTGTTCATATTGTCTTTGACATCCATTGTGCATTTTACATGTATGGTACATCTCAATTTGGACTGGTCATATTTCAAGTACTCAGTGACCATGTGTGGTTAGTGTCTACTGTATAGGTGTATCCCTACAATAGACTATTACTATTGTATTGATACAATACAATACAATAGAGTATTACTATAGTATCAATATAGCACATACTCTTTTGTATTGATGCAGTTCTAGGGCATCTCTGAGAGAAAGGGGTTGTATTGGGGAAGCCAGGACACTCTCTGCACTCACCGATGAATTCTGAGGTGGCAGCATTGCTTCTGTGGGAGACCTTTTCCAGTTTTAGGATGACACTCAAATCTGTGTTTCCTTGAGAAATATGGCTCTTGCTTTCAGTCTTTTTTCCAGCAATTTAGAAGTTTTAGGATATACTTTTTCTTCCTTTTTCTTTATTTCTCAAAAAAATTGAGGGACATTGCTCTAGGTTGAGAGGCTTAGTTTGCGAATTTGATATATGTTCTAGATGCTGAGGGAGCTGTTTGCAAGCATGTGTCAGCTCCCCATTTTAATTTAGACATAGTGCATTACAGTCTTTGATTTATCTCCTCCCTGGTTTATGACTATTGACTTGGTGAAGTGGGCCTGCTCCCTTCCAGCTATGTTCTGTGGCCACGTGTGCCTTAACATTTAGAGGGTTGAGATGTTTTACAAATTTACATCCAAGAGTTGAGTGGGAAGTTACTTTCAGAATACAATAATGATTTGTTGATTAAGAGGCTTTTATTTCTTGCCAAATGTTAGAGTATTTGTTTCTGCTTTTAAGGATCCCTAACATATTGGTTCCAAAATATTTGGGATCTTGTGCCAACTGTTGTCTTAAATATTTAGCTTGTTGTTTTCTTGAAGCTTGAATTTTCAAGCCCAGCTGAATGATCCTGTGAAATTGTGCAGCATCACTATTGTTTGAAAGCCGAGTCTTTTATTCTTTGCCAAATTTCAGTTTACAGCTGCTCTTTTTCTGGTAAGATTTATTCACTCTCAATAGACATATATAATGCAAGTACCAATTCAATCTTAATAATAAGGACAGGAATTGTGGCACTATATTTGGAAAATGAGTAAGGAAACATTTTAAGGCAATTATCTTAATATATTCTTCTGTTCCACTACAAATGAAATTTTGAAATACATTTATTTAACATTTAAGGTAATATAAAAATGGAGAAAATAAGTTATGAACGTTTCAAATATATTTTCTAAGGTTATAATAATTAGAATCTATTTTCTATGGTTATAATAATTAGAATCTATTTTCTATCCCAAAACTTTCAGTCACAGTATGAAGATACATGTTTTTGAAGCAAAATTTCAAATATTTCTTACTGCTTTGTCATGTTGTTCTGTTCATGTATATTATTCTAAAAGGCTGACTTTGAGATTCATTATACATAATATAAATATAAAGTTAATAGGGACTTTCATGATTTTTCCCCTTAAGCATAGATTTTTCAGCTCTTTTACAGATTGTGTGTGTGTGTGTGTGTGTATATATATTTTAGACAGAGTCTCGCTCTGTTGCCCAGGCTGGAGTGCAGTGGCATGATCTCAGCTCACTGCAACCTCCACTTACTGGGTTCAAGCAATTCTCCTGCTTCAGCTTCTTGAGTAGCTGGGATTAAGGTACACGCCATCACACCTGGCTAATTTGTATATTGATGCAATACAATACAACAGAGTATTACTATAGTATTAATTAAACCCCAATATGGGATTTCACCATATTGACCAGGCTGGTCTCAAACTCCTGACCTCAAGTGATCCACCTGCCTCAGCCTCCCAAAGTGCTGGGATTACAGGCATGTGCCACCACGCCTGGCCTCTTTTTTTTTTTCTTTTTTCTTTAAGTAGAAGGAGGAATTACATTATTATATTCTTGGTAATATGTTCTCAAGATACCTGATCTTGGACTTTCAGTTTTTCTATCTATAAAATAGAGATAATAATAGTACCTGCCTCATGGTGGTGTTGTGCAGATTACATGAACTAGTCATTGTAAATCACTAAGAATAGTTCATGGGACATGGTGAGCACTATGTGTTTCTCAAATCTATTAAAAAGTCATCCTTTTAGGAAAGATTTTTCAAAGACTATCTTAAAGCTTTACTTGGCTGATACAATGTTTCTATTACTATTCCATTTCTTGATTTGAGATGCTAATTAATTGAGTGATGCTAATTAATCTCCATTCTAGACTTTGCATAGAAATTTGCAAAAAATTATTTATGCTTCTGAATGAGGTTTTTAATTACTGATTTTAAAGTCTGCCTATGGCTTGAGCTACTAGATGAATATTCAATGACAGTAACCATTTCAAAACTCACTGCTACATTTCAACTGAAAATAATCCTCCCACCTTCCCACAGGAACTTCCTATATCATCACCGTCTGTCAAGTTTTTTCTTTCCATATTTCTGACATTTCTGATGCTTCCCAGTCAAAACTGTCCAATAAAGCTTAATGACTGCCTTCTGGCATTTCACAGGAAGTATTTGGTGATTTGTACCTAACTGTAATTTACCAGCCAACTGGCACCACAGGCTGAGCAGAGCCCTGCCAAATAAACCCACCATGCAGACTAGGCTGGTGGCAACTCTGGCTCCCCTGAGAAACTCTTTCACACTCAGAGGAAGGGGTTGGATACAGGAATTACCAACATGGGAGAGGCAATGCTCAATCATCCCAACAGTATTTTTACTCAGCTTTGAGATGAACCTGCTGGCCAGAAACAGGACTTGATGGCCCTTGTTTTCACTCTGAGAGTAACCTATTCCTGGCAGATCACCCATCTTAGTCCAATACCGGTTCTGAGATTTCAGAGCACTGTGTAGATTCCCATTGGCGTAAGCTGAAAATGTCCATAGCTGTCTATAAAGTGAAAGTTTGCATTTTGTGTTTATGGCATTACTTCTGTATTATTGTAGAATGATCTAGAGCTTCACCTAGGACTTTTGAAAGGGCATAAGGATAAATGTCTTAGGTTAGTGTAGAGAGTGAAGAGGTAAGTCTCACAATGGGTAAAATTAGCAATCTCACAAAGTAGAAACAAAAAGAAAATTATATAGTCATTCATAAATCTAGTAGAATGATCACACATAGAAACTAAAGGCTGATAATAGATAAATTTTACTTTCAGCTTTAAATTTGTTATCATTTACAACGCATTCCTTTTGATGCTCTTATGGTGCACAACTTCCCAAGTTTAATAGTAAGCTTCTTTGGTTTAATTGCTTTTTACATGAATGGTCACTTGGAGCCCTTTTTGTCCTGACTAACATTTGCTCAGTTTTCTTGTATGTGTTAACAGTATTGTGTCCTGTGGGAGACATGGTAAGGTACAAAGGTGGGGAAGGAATCAGGGAATTAGAGAGAGGGGACAGAGTGGGAAGGGTCACACACACACATGTACACATGCCCAGATACACATCCAGAGGAAGTTTTGCACTCAGAGATGTTCACACACTGAAGGGACGGGGCCCAGAAGCAGAGGCTTGCAGGTCCAGAGACCTGGGTCAGTATGCAGCCACAGATGAACACACACAAACACAAATGCAGAAAGAGAGGCACCAGTAAAAAAGAGAAAGACCCTGCAGGGAGGGGAGCAGAGAGAATAAGAAAAAGGGAGAACAAGAGAATGGTGGAGAGAAAGAAAATGAGGGAACAGATGGTCACACTCATAGAGTGCACTGGAACCCGTGTTGCCTTAGTCAATGTTCAAGGAATGAGAGAGCAGCCGGCCCACAGGGCTGGTAAAAGGAAAAACGTTGACTTGATTGTTCTCCTTTGTAGTATTCAAGAAATGCTGACAGGCCAGAGGCTGTGCCACTCCGAATCTCACAATGACAGCGTCCTGGCAGCATTGAATCAGCAGAGGAGTGATGGCATCCTCTGCGACATCACCCTGATTGCTGAGGAACAGAAATTCCATGCTCACAAGGCCGTCCTGGCAGCATGCAGCGACTATTTCCGGGTAAGTCACCATAGTTTGTTTGTTTCTCTTAAAATATTGATAAAGAGAGGATGACAGTGTTTCCCAAACTGTCACTAAACCAGGAGCCAATTATGTGGTACCCCCAGAGCTGAATGGTGGGGGCTTTTGTTCTTTCCTGGGTAGAATGTGTCCTGGGGCCCCATTGGGTCCTCTCTGGGCAGGGCACCTGGATGTGCCTCCAATGTAGAACAGACCTCCCCTCGCATCTGAGCCAAGGAGTGCTTGGCACTTTACCACCATGAGACAATGTGGCACTGTAGTGCTCCTGTGGGGGTGCAGATTGGGGTGAGAGGTTGCTTCTGGATTCAGGATCAAAGACCAAGCTATAAGACAATTTGTTAAAATTTAAAAATCTTTAAGTATATGTAGTGTTTCTGATTTTTATATATATACCCACACACATATATACACACATATATGTATATATACGTATATATACCTCTGTGTGTGTGTGTGTGTGTATATATATATATATTTTTTTTTTTTTTTTGAGACAGAGTCTCGTTCTTTCATCCAGGCTGGAGTGCCAATGGTGTGATCTCGGCTCACTGCAACCTCCACCTCCTGGGTTCAAGTGATTCTCATGCCTTAGCCTCCTGAGTAGCTGGGATTACAGGGACATGCCACCACACCTGGCTAATTTTTGTATTTTTAGTGGAGATGGGGTCTCACCAAGTTGGTCAAGTTGGTCTTGAACGCCTGACCTCAAGTAATCCACCTGCCTCGGCCTCCCAAAGTGCTGGGATTATAGGCACACACCACCGCGCCTGGCCTAATGCTTTCTAATTATTTGCTCCAAGGACAGAGATTCATTTAGCCTAATGGACCTTCATGGTCAGTACATGTGGCTAATGAAAACACATCTTGTTTACCAGAGCTTTGGGGTTGATTTCCAACAGCAAATTATATGTGGTAATAAGATTGCTGTTTTTCTTGAAGATGAAAGTACACAGTATGGTGAAGCTGATTAAATGCCACTTATTTAGCACTTCTTGTGATTCACATGGTGAGCAAAGGATTTTATATGCATATCTCATTTAATCCTCACAACAACCCATTGTGCACATATATATACATACTATTAAAATCACCATTTTGCATATATGGAAACAATAACAAAGACTAAGTAATTTGCACTAACTCAGAGGATAAGGGTCACACAGTTCCTAAATGGCAGATCTGGAATTGAAATCCATGTTTGACTCTTAATGAGTGTGATAGTCTGCTGCTTATATGGACATAAAGTAGCAAAAACCTGGACAATTATTAGCCAGAATGTTTTGAAATATTAATTTCTAAATATACATTATTTCAATGCCTATTTAATTTTCTTTTCAATGCTATTTCAGTTAACTAGTGACTAATACTTTTGAAACATAACGGTATGAATCTCCATATAAATGGGAATATAAATTAATTTAATTGTGTTGTGTTGTTTTTTTAATTTTCCCCAGTAAAGTCTCTAAATGTTACAGACACCAACTTAGGCCCATGGGCAATTTGTTGATTGGTTTGAATATTTCTAATAATAATGTTGCTTTTGTTAGTTAAGAGACAATATCAACTGCACTTAATTGCCAACTAGCAGTTGCAGAGAATTTTCAAAGATGCCAAATCATAAAAGACAGCCTTTTTAAAAAAGCGTATTAAATGTGATGAAACTGAGTAATGTAGAAGATGAAGAGGTAATTACTTGAAATGGCTGTTTCTGAAATAAAAAGTAGGATTTAATTCTAAACTACAAAGATGATACAGAATATCTGTAAAGTGGCCTTTTAGTTCCATTAATATAATTATACATTTCACACACCCTCACTCACATTGTCAGGTATTCTTCTTTCAGAAGAGTCATATTATTCAGAGGGGCTTTTGAATCAGCAAAACACTTTAGATTGTATGTATATTATGTAATAGGAATTTTGTCTTTTTATGGACTGTAATATAGCCTTCTTGGTGTTAACTTCTCTCTACTTAGGTTTCAGCATTTCAGTATCGATTTTTTTTTTTTTGAACTTTTAGGTTCAGGGGTACATGTGCAGGTTTGTTATATAGGAAAATTATGTTTCATGAGGGTTTGGTGTACAGATTATTTCATCACCCAGGTAATAAGCATAATACTCAATAAGTAGTTTTTCAGTTTTCTCCCTTCTCCCAGCCTCTACCATTAAGTAGGCCCTAGTGTCTGTTGTTCCCTTTTTTGCATCCATGTATTCTCAATGTTTAGCTCTCACTTATAAGTGAGAATATGTGGTATTTGGTTTTCTGTTCCCATGTTAGTTGGCTTATAATAATGGCTTCCAGCTCCATCCATGTTGCTGCAAAGGACATGATCTCATTCTTTTTTATGACTGTGTAGTATTCCATGATATATACATACCACATTTTCTTTATCCTGTCTACCACTGATGGTCATTTAGGTTGATTCCATGTCTTTGCTATTGTGACTAGTGCTACAGTGAACATACACATGCAGGTGTCTTTATGGTAGAATGATTTGTAATACTTTAGGTCTATACTAAGTAATGGGATTGCTGGGTTAAATGGTAATATTGTTTTAAGTTCTTTGAGAAATTGCCAAACTGCTTTCCACAATGACTGAACTAATTTGCATTGCCACCAGCAGTGTATCAGCATTCCCTTTTCTCTGCAACCTCTCCATCATCAGTTTTTTTTTACTTTTTAATCATAGTTATTCTGACTGGTATGAGATAGTATCTCATTGTGGTTTTGAGTTGCATTTCTCTAATGATTAGTAATGTTGAGCACTTTTTTATATGCTCGTTGGCTGCATGTATGTCTTTTTTTGAAATGTGTCTGTTCATGTCTTTTGCCCACATTTTTATGGGGTTGTTTGTTTTTTGCTTGTTGATTTGTTTAAGTTCTTTATAGATTCTGGATAGTAGACCTTTGTCAGATGCATAGTTTGCAAAATATTTTTCCCATTCTGTGAGATGTCTTCGGTGATAGTTTCTGTTGCTGTCCATAAGCTCTTTAGTTTAATTAGGTCCCATTTGTCAATTTTTGGTTTTGTTGAAATTGCTTTTGGTGTCTTTGTCATGACATATTTGTCAGAGCCTATGTTCAGAATGCTATTTCCTAGATTATCTTCCAGGGTTTTTATCATTTTAGGTTTTACATTTAAGTCTTTAATCCATCTTGAGTTGATTTTTGTACATGGTGAAAGAAAAGGGACTAGTTTTGATGTTTGACATATGGCTGGCCAGTTATTTCAGCATCATTTATTGAATATGGTCTTTTCCCATTGCTTGTTTTTGTTGGCTTTGTCAAAGATCAGATGGTTGTAGGTGTGCAGCTTTATGTCTGGTCTCTCTATTCTGTTCCATTTGTCTATGTGCCTGTTTTTGTACCAGTATCATGCTGTTTTGGTTATTGCAGTCTTGTAGTATAGTTTGAACTTGGTTAATGTGACTTCAAACTATGTTACAAACTATACTACAGCTTTGTTCTTTTTGCTTAGGATTGCTTTGGCTATTTCGGCTCTTTTATGATTCCATATGAATTTTAGAATAGGTTTTTCTAATTCTGTGAAAAACATCATTGGGTAGTTTGATAGGAATAACATTGAATATGTACATTGCTTTGGGCAGTATGGCCATTTTCACAATATTGATTCTTGCTATCCATGAGCATGAAATATTTTTCCACTTGTTGGTGTCATCACTAATTTCAATGAGAAGTGTTTTGTAATTCTCTTTGTAGAGCTCTTTTACCTCCCCAGTTGGCTGTATTCCTAGGTATTTTATTCTTTTTGTGACTATTGTGAATGAAATTGCAATCTTGATTTGGTTATCAGTTTGGATATTGTTGGTGTATAGAAATGCTACTGATATTCATACATTGATTTTGTATCCTGAAACTTTGCTGAGGTTGTTTATCAGATTTAGGAGATATGGGGCAGAGACTATGTGGAGTGTTCTAAGTATAGAATCCGTCATCTGCAAACAGGGATAGTTTGATTCCTCTCCTCCTATTTGGATGCCTTTTATTTCTTTCTGTTTCCTGATCACTCTGGCTAGGACTTCCAGTACTATGTTGAATAGGAGTGCTGAGGGTAGACATCCTTGTCATGTTCTAGTTCTCAAAGGGAATGCTTCCAACTTTTACCTATTCAGTATGATGTTGGTGTGGGTTTGTCATAGATGGCTCTTATTAGTTTGAGGTATAGTGCCTAGTTTGTTGAGGGCTTTTAACATGAAGGGATGTTGATTTTTATCAAAAGCCTTTTCTAAATCTATTGAGATGATCATGTGGTTTTTGCTTTTAGTTCTCTTTATGTGATGAATCGCATTTATTGATTTGTGTGTAGTGAACTAACCTTACATTTCAAGTATAAAGCCTACTTGATTGTGGTGGATTGGCTTTTTGATGTGCTTCTAGATTTGTTTTGCTAGTATTTTGTTGTGGATTTTTGCATCTATGTTCATCAAGGATATTGGCCTGAATTTCCTTCTTTTGTTGTGTCTCTGCCAGGTTTTGGTATCAAGATGATACTTGCCCCATAGAAAGACATAGAGAGGAGTTTTTCTTCCTTAGTTTGTAAAAGTAGTTTTAGTAGGAATTGTACCAGCTCTTTTTTATATATCTAGTAGAAGTCAGCTGTGAATCCATTCGGTCCTGGGCATTTTCAGGTTAATAAGTATATTAGTCTGTTCTCATGCTGCTAATAAAGACATACCTGGGACTGGGTAATTTATAAAGGAAAGAGATTTAATTGACTCACAGTTCTGCAGGGCTGGGGAGGCCTCAAGAAACTTACAATCATGGCAGAAGGGGAAGCAAACATGTCATTCTTCACGTGGTGGCAGCAAGAAGTGCAGAGCAAAGTGGCAGGGGGAGGGGCGGGGGAAAGCCCCTCATAAAAACCACTGGATCTCATGAGAACTCACTCACTATCACAGGAACAGCATGGAGGTAACTGCCCCCATGATTCAATTATCTCCCACCAGGTCCCTCCCAGGACACATGGTGATTATGAAATCTGTAGTTCAAAATGAGATTTGGGTGGGGATAAAGCCAAACTGTATCAGTAGGCTTTTTCTTACTGATTCAATTTTAGAACTTTTTATTGGTCTGTACAGGGATTCAATTTTTTTCCTGGTTCAATCTTGGGAGGTTGTATGTTTCCATAAATTCTGTAAATGAATTTATCCATTTCTTCTAAAGTATAGCTTGTGCGCATAGAGGTTTGCAGTTGTCTTTGAGGTTTTTTTTTTTTTTTTTGGTATTTCTGTGAAGTTGGAAGTAATATCCCCTTTTTCATTTCTGATTGCATTTATTTGGATTTTCTGTCTTTCTTTTATTAGTCTAGTTTGCTGTCGATTTATCTTATTCATTCTTTTGAAGTACCAACTCCAAGTTTCATTGATTTTTTGCATGGTTTTTGGAATCTCAGTTTCCTTCAGTTCAACACTGATTTTCGTTATTTCTGGTCTTTTGTTAGCTTTGTGATTGGTTTGCTCTTGTTTCTCTAATTTTTCTAGGTATGATGTTAGATTGTTAATATGACATCTTTCTAACTTTTTGATATGGGCATTTAGTACTGTAAACTTCTCTCTTAACACTGCTTTAGCTTTGTCTCAGAGATGCTCATGTGTTGTATCTTTGTTCTCATTATTTTAAAATAATTTTTTGACTTCTACCTTAATTTTATTGTTTACCCCAAAGTTATTCAGGAGCAAGTTGTTTAATTTCCATGTGATTCTGTCATTTTGAGTGATTTTCTTAGTATTGATTTCTATTTTTATTGCACTTTGGTCTGAGAGTATGATCGGTATGATGTCAGTTTTTTTTTTTTTTAAATTTGCTGAAGATTGTTTTATGGCTAATTGAGTCATCAATTTTAGAGTATGTGCCATGTGCATATGATAAAAATGTATATTCTGTTGTTTTTGGATGAGGTGTTCTGTAGATATCTATTAGGTCCATTTAGTCAAGTGTTGAGTTCAGGTCCTGAATATCTTGGTTAGTTCTCTGCCTCAGTGATCTATCTACTAGTATCTAATATTATCAGTGAGGTGTTTAAGTCTCCCAGTATTATTATGTGGTTATTTAAGTCTCTTTATAGATCTCTAAGAATTCTCTTTATTAATCTGGGTGCTCCTGTGTTGGGTGAATATATGTTTAGGATAGTTATGTCTTTTTGTTGAATTGAATCCTTTACCATTAGGTAATGCCTTTCTTTGTCTTATTTTATTGTCATTGCCTCAAAGTCTGTTTTGTCTGAAATTAGAAGAGCAACCCTGCTTTTTTCCATTTTGTGTTTGCTTGGTAGATTTTTCTTTATCCCTTTACATTGAGCCTTTGGGGGTCATTGCATGTGAGATGGGTCTCTTGAAGACAGCTTTACCATTGGGTCTTTCCTTTATCAAACTTGCCACTCTCTGCCTTTTAATTGGGGCATTTAGTTCATTTGCATTGAAGGTTAATATTGACATGTGTGGATTTTCCTGTCATTGTGTTGTTAGCTGGTTATTATGCAGACTTGATTGTGTGGTTGCTTTATTGTGTCAGTGGCCTATATACATAAGTGTTTTTGTGGTAGCTGGTAATGATGTTTCATTTCCATATTTAACACTCCCTTAAGTGCCTATGTTAAGCCAGGTCTGTTGGTAATGAATTCCCTTAGCATTTGCTTGTCTGAAAAGGATTTTATTTCTCCTTCACTTATGAAGCTGAGTTTGGCTGGATATGAAATTCTTGCATGGAATTTTTTTCTTTAAGAATGCTGAATAT
This sequence comes from Macaca thibetana thibetana, assembly GCF_024542745.1. NCBI lineage: Eukaryota > Metazoa > Chordata > Mammalia > Primates > Cercopithecidae > Macaca > Macaca thibetana. The sequence goes on from NC_065581.1 coordinate 94,037,664, forward strand.
AGGCCCCCAATCTCTTTGGACTTGTAGGGTTTCTTTTGAAAGGCATAGTGTTAGTTTGATGGGTTTCTCTTTGTATGTGATTTGCCCTTTATCTTTGGCTGCCTTTAATATTTCTTCTTTGATGTGACCCTTGGAGAATCTGATAACTGTGCATCTTGGGGATGGTCATCTTGTATAGTATCTTGCAGAAGTTCTCTCCATCTCCTGAATTTGAATATTGGCCTCTCTAGTGAAACTTGGGAAATTTTTCTGGGTAATATCCTCAAATATGTTTTCCAAGTTGCTTTTTTCCCCCCTCTCTTTCAGGGATACCAATTTGTCTTAGATGTGGCCTCTTTACATAATCCAATATTTCTTGGAGGATTTACTCATTTTTTTTTAACTTTTGGCTGACTGAATTACTTCAGAAAGCAGCCTTCAAGCTCTGAGATTCTCTCTTTAGTTCATCTATTCTGCTGTTAAAATGTGCGATTGTTATCATGAAATTCTTGTACTGTTTGTCAGCTCTATCAGATCAGTTTGGTTCTTTCTTATAATGGTTGTTTCATCTTTCAGCGCTCGTATAATTTTATTGTAATCCTTGGATTCCTTGGATTGGGTTTCAACTTTCTCCTGAATCGCAATGATCTTTATTCTAATCCATATTCTGAATTCTCTGTCTGTCATTTCAGTCATTTCAGCCTGGTTAAGAAACCTTGCTGGGGAACTAGTGCAGTTTTTGGAGAAAAAAGACACTCTGGCTTTTTAAGTTGCCAGAGTTTTTGTACTAGTTCTTATCTCTGTGTGCTGATGTTCCTTTAACAGTTGTAATTTGAGCACATTCAGTTAGCTTCTTTTCTGGATGTTTTCAAAGGGCTGAGGCTTTGTGCAGGATCTTTATTTGCAGCTGATTTCTTGTCCTTGTTTTTATGCGGAGTGGGGGGTATATTAGCAAAGTATTTTTGGTGTTGAGTTTGGGCTGTGATCCAGTAAATGGTGCTTAAGCATAATGGTAGGTTGTTGGTCAACCACGTGGCTCCTCTGTATTTCTTCTTTTATTTTTATTTTTATTTTTGAGACGGAGTCTCGCGCTGTTGCCCAGGCTGGAGTGCAGCCGCCGGATCTCAGCTCACTGCAAGCTCCGCCTCCTGGCTTTGCGCCATTCTCCTGCCTCAGCCTCCCCAGTAGCTGGGACTACAGGCGCCCGCCACCTCGCCCGGCTATTTTTTGTATTTTTTAGTAGAGACGGAGTTTCACTGTGTTAGCCAGGATGGTCTCGATCTCCTGACCTCGTGATCCGCCCGTCTCGACCTCCCAAAGTGCTGGGATTACAGGCTTGAGCCACCGCGCCCGGCCATTTCTTCTTGATTTCAGCTGTGCTCCCTCTTAGTGCTCTGAAAGTGTAGTTTATTCTCCCACTCAATTTCTGGCTGCAGATCTTGGATTGGCACTCCCAGGGTGCACACTGCAGCTCAGGGTGAGCTCAGGCTTTGTGTGTCCTCTCCAACTTGGAGGCATCAGGGGGAGGGACCTTGGCACTGGCTGTGGCAGAGGGCCATTTACTTGTCTCTTGGGGCTCCAGCCCAGAGAAATAGAGAGCTGCTTCCAGTTGGTGTGATTGGTCCAGGGTTGGGCAGCTGTGTTATGGGCCCAAGCTGGGACGGTGGTGGGGGCGTGGGGGTTGGTGGGGGGGGGCTTGCTTGGTGATGAGCAGGGAGCACTGGAGGCTAATGGGTGAGCTAGACTGGCCTCTTCTCTTTAAGATGGCTGCAGCTTGCTGGAGGTGTAGGTAAAGCACTCAGGGTCTTTGTTCCTTCCTGAGTCCAAGGGCAGCAAGGGAAGTACCACTGCAGTGGCAGCGGCGGAGGGGCTTTCGGTTTTGTCTGGGAGGTCCACTGCAGAGAATCACAGACCTGTTGCTAATGGAAATGTTTAGTCGGGGCTTGTGGTGACTGCACTACTGGCCCTGCTTGGTGAAGCGCAGGGGGTCAAGGCCTCATGGGAAGAAGAGACTGGGCTCCCTCTCCTTACTGCGACTTTGGTGCTGGGAGTGCAGGTGAAGCCCTCAGGTTCTTTGTTCCTTCCCCAGTGCAAGGGCAACAAGGGCAGGACCAGTGCACTGGCAGTGGCAGAGGGACTGTTGGTTGCCTCTGGGAGCCCCTCCCCAGGGAAACTTAGAGCCACTAGCAGTGGAAGTGCTCAGCTGGGGGCAGGGTGGCTGCTCTGCAGTTTGAGCTGAAGGGTCCTTCCTGGGGAAGAGTACAGAGTGGGAGCTCACAGAGAAGAGACACTGGGTTTCTCTCCGTATGGTGGCTGTGTTGTTCTAGGGATGTCAGCATAGCAACCAGGCCCTTTGTTCCTTCCCCAGTGCAGTAAGGGTGGTACCATCGCAGCTGCAATGGCAGAGGGGCTATGAGTTGTCTCTGGGATTTCCCTCCCAAAGAAACACAGAGCTGCCACCAACTGACATGTTCAGACCAGGGCAGGGCGGTTGTGCTAGGAGCCCAGGTGGAGAGACCCTGCCCATTGAGGGGTAGTAGAGTGGGGACCTGTGTGGAAAACTGGCCGCTTTTCTGTAAGGCAGCTCTGCCTTAGTGCCTGATCACTGTGTTCCCTCCCAAGCCCGGGGGCCACAGGAGCGAGGGCTTCAGAGCAGCAAAAGTAGTTGCCTGCCTGTTACCTCCGGGAGATCCCTTCCAAGAAAGTGCAGATATGCTACCATGGAGAGCCCTAGGAGGGAGTGGTCAAGGTCGCAGATCTAAAGGCCTTGCCCAGTGAGGAGTAGCGGGGATAGGGACCGCATTGAAAACAGGCTGCTTTTCCAGGTAAGGTGGCTGCCCTGTGCTGGGGGTCTGTGATAGTCCCTAATCACTGTGCTCCCTCGCCAGCCTGAGGGCAGCAAGAGCTAGGGCTTCCGAGCGGCAGAAATGGCGGCCTGCCTGCGACCCCAGAGCTCAGGCAGGGCTGCGATGGCCGCGGTAGAGTCTCAGGCGAGTGGGCCATGTCTGGCGAGGTGCAGTGGAGGTGAGCGTGCACTCCATCTGCTGCTCAGCCCTGTGGATTTGCCCCCATCCTGAGGGGCCTATGCGGGAGCCTGACCTCTCTTGTTGCCACAGCTGCAGCTGCTGGTGTCCGGGTACTTGGGGATCCATGGGACTCCGGGACCTAGGGTTGCAAAGGTCCATGGCAGAAGTGTGGGTACCCAGAGACTCTCACTCATTCACTCACTGTTTCCCGGCCGTCGGGGGGGCCTCCCCTGGCTCTTCGCCTCTCCCAGGTGGGCAGTTGTCCTGTCTCACTCTTCTCACTTCTGTGTGGACTATGTCGCTTCCTTGATGAATGTGTCCACTTGGATAATCCAGTTGAAGAGCTAATGTTTACTCACCACTCTCTTCTCTCTCTGAGAGCGACGCGCACTCGCTGCTTCTAGTCAGCCATCTTGGCTGGAATCCCGGTTTTGAATTTCATTTTGGGAAATGATTTGATTTCGCACATTTGTGTATATGTGAGAAAGAGGGGAGAAGGTATGATGAGTACGTGCGCGCATGTGAGTGCAAGAGACCATTTCACTTGTTGGTATTTAACAGTGTTTGCTGCTACTCCCAGTTTCTCATCTATTGCACCACAGTGCCCCTCATACTCTGATAGGTTATGCACAAAGAGTGCCTCCTTTGTAATACCTATATTATAAAGCCTCTGGAGAAGCTTTATTATTTGCATTTTGCAGGTGTGGAAACTAAATTACAATATGTTTAAATAATTTACCCAGGGACTGCCAGATATTAAGTAGAGGAGCTGATTTTCACACATCTGTCTCTCTCAGTACCAACTTGTACGTTTTCCACTTAGGCTTTGTGCTCTGCTGGATTCATGTGCAGTTCCTTCAGTCTCATAAGCTGCTTGTAAGGTCATTGAAAGTCAATGAAAATTCACTGTCTTGTGCACTGATTGTTCAGATGGAGAAAGCCGAATAAAGTTGGAGCAGTTGGCACTTAACTGTTATCTGGGCAGTGCTAAGTGCTGGAGTTATGGTATTTAAGGAGACATAGGCTGAGCCCTTTGGAGCTTGTAATATAGATATCATACTGGAAGTAATTTTTTCCTTATACTCAGTATTTTTTTTTAGCTTTTGCTGCATAACAAAGTACCCCAAAACCTAGAGGCTGAATTGTTCTTCTGGTCTGCCAGCTCAGCTGATCTATACTGGATTTGCTTTTGCGTCAGTGGTTAATCAAAGGGTTTATTGGGGGCTAGTGATCTAAGTTGGCCTTGTTGACATGGCTGGTGATTGGTAGGCTGTTGGTTGGGGTGGTAAGGGAAGCTGGGCCATGTATTTGGAAGACTAGCCTAGGCATTTTCACATGGCAACTAAATCCTAAGAACTCAAGAGAGCAAGCCTCAAGGCACAGATGCTTCTCAAGCTTCTGTTTGGGTCTTGTTTGCTAATGTCCCCCCTGCTGGCCGAGCAAGTCACATGGCTAAGTCCAGAATCATCAGAATCATTTTAAGAGGGTGTACAAAAGGGCATAGACGCAAGTAGGGGAAGAATTTGTTGCCATTGTTGCAACCTTCTCCCATCAGGAACTATCAAAATTCTGAGATTTTTACCCTATTTGCAAGCTAACTAGTTAGGCAGGCTACCACACTGTTATAGATGCTGGTAGAAGACATGAGTCTCCTAAATCAGAAACAAAGTACACTTTATCCTCATAATGGCAGTAGTAATCAAGTCTCAGCATTTTTGCACCTCTTTTCTGAGCCCCGATTCCCACAGGATGACATGAAGAGGGCCAGCTTGTGTTACTACACACAGAGTGAGTTGTGTTATGGGAGAATATCATTGAGGTTAGGGAACTGGAGTCTTTTATCATGAGTAGCAAACATGTCTACCCTTTGCTCTGGAACGAGATATTATTATTCTGGACAGTAAGCATGCTAGCCTTTGCTCCACATAGAGATACTGTATCTTCCAGGATTGTAAGCAAACCTACCCTTTGCTCTGGAGGGAGATACTACTCTGTCTTCCAAGGCTGTTTGCTATAGAAACGTCCTTGAAAAGAGAGTTCAGAGGCCAGGCGCGGTGGCTCACACCTGTAATCCCACCATTTTGGGAGGCCGAGACGGATGGATCACAAGGTCAGGAGATCGAGACCATCCTGGCTAACACGGTGAAACCCTGTCTCTACTAAAAATACAAAAAAATTAGCCGGCGTAGTGACGGGCGCCTGTAGTCCCAGGTACTCAGGAGACTGAGGCAGGAGAATGGTGTGAACCTCGGAGGTGGAACTTGCAGCGAGCCGAGATCGTACCACTGCACTCTGGCCTGGGCGACTGAGTGAGACTCTGTCTCAAAAAAAAAAAAAGAAAAGAAAAGAGAGTTCAGAACAAAAAACAGTCGTCTCATTCACAACATATGCCAAAATGCAAGAAACTCATGGAGAATTGTCTCCCAACAGTCACATGCCCACCAGAATATTTGTTTTCCTTGTGTCTTACACTCTATCAAACTGAAACATTGGAAAGAGTATCCTGTCTTAGTAATTTGTGCCTCTCACAACACTTATCATGTTACCTCATGTTTTATCAATGCTCAGTAAATATTTATTAAGTGAATGAAGAAATGTTTTCTAATTTTTTATAGTTCCATGTATATTTCAATTCTTAATATCCTAAAAATAAAAATATACAAATTATTTATGTTTCTTTTCCTTTTAGTGTGATATGTTCAAGTTAATTAAGTAGTTTGGTATAAACTAGATTTTTGTGCTCTGTACTCTGATATTTGGCAGTTTATTTTGAAGCTCAAGTCATTGTTGTTCTGATTCAGGGAAGGTGGGACTGCAAGAGTAAGAAGGCCGAAGTTTTGATGGATCTTTTCCTTTATATTGGTCTGTGAGTTAATATCAGCTTTTCTTGCTTAAAATATGATTAATGAATGAGTAGTTGCACACAAAGTACTATGACTTCCTGTGATCATCACCATTTTAAAAGCAAGTGACAAAACATATTTTTCAGCCAAATAATAATGCTTTTAAAAATAATAAGAAAGTTAGGCTTAATTTAAGCAGTATGAGCACAGCATAGCATTAGCCAGATGCTCTAACAGTCAGACCAGGACTTCTTTCATCAAAGTGCAAAGTAGTTGTGGAAAGAAGAAAGGGATGAGCTTTTGAGTCAGATCTGAGTTTGAATCTAGCAGCAGGGACCTAATCTGTCTGTTCTGTTCACCATTGTTTCCAATGCTGCCTGGCAAATAGTAGACACTATTTTAATACATGTTTGTTGGGTTACTCATCTTCTTCACTATCCATTCTATGACCATAGCCAAGTCCTGTTACTTCTATGAACCTATGTTTTTTCATCTATAAATTGATAATCACCAAGCATAGTTCTCTGGATGGGTTGATACAGAGACTTAAGTGAGATATGGTATATAAAGCTCCAAGTATAGTATCTGACACTTTCAATAAATGTGAGCTGCTTCACTTCTTAGACTAACTTAAATTCCTGGTCATGTTCTGCCTGGGTGTTACAGTGAAAAAAGGCCAGTTGTTAGGCTCAGCTACTGCAGGTTCACTCACTTTTTGATGGGTCAGAATAACTTTTTAATTTCATCCTTTCCCAGCTTTTCATTTTCTGACTCTGTCACCACTTTCCCTCGTGCATAGAACATTCCAGTAGCCATTTAACTTTTCTCCTCCTCTGGCTGTTCTTTTTCAAACCATTGTGCAGATGACTCCATAACTAACTTTCACTTCCTGCTGAGATGTTCCTGAGCCCCTTGCTTCCTGTCTACCAGGCTCCGGGAATGGCTTCATGCTGTCTCATCATCATTCACCCTCCCCTTTGTTCCTTTGTCTGTTTATCCAGTGTTGCAGCCACACTGTTCTCCAAACATATTCTTTCCACTTCAGGGCCTTTGCTCTTCTCAGCTTTGCTAGTGACCATTCTTTCCACCTGTAACTTCCTGTTCAGCTCTTAGTCTACCCTGTCCATCTTCCAGGTTTCTCACAACCAACAAATATGATGTCTCTCATGAAGCCCTATTCTGACCACCCTCTGCCACCACCTTAAATTCATATGTAAGGTTCCCCTTTTCTGAAATCTTAATACTTTCACCTTGTCACCTTCAAGGAATTAAAGATTATGTACTATGTGTGGCAGCCCCCTTACCAGTAACATCTCAGAGAGATTGTGACCAACCAAACACTAGTGAAGTCCATCAAACAAATAGTGTTGAACACTATTAAGTGAGGAAGTATTGAAACAGAGATAGCAAGAGAAATTAGGGGCCTTGAGTGGTGGCGACAAGTCAGCCTCTTCTCCCCACTTCCCTGGAAGCCCCTCTGACAGTGGGAACACATAAGTTACAGGGCCCAGCGTGGGCAGCCCTGGGCTGCGGGCCACTCTGTAGGTTCTGGAAGCTGTTGTCTAACATTTGCTATCTCCAGCTTAAATCTCCATGAACGCCTACACTTTCTGGCCAGGGAAACAGATGTCTTGACTGTCTAACATAGCTTCGTATATGTGTTGGTAAAGTGATTCAAATATGACATTTTGGAAAATTAAATATTTGAGCATCTTTTTCCGTTAGAGGCTGGGCATGCTCCTGCCTATGTAATTTTTAGAATTGAGAAAAGGGCATAAATCCCATGATTTTTAAAAAAAATCTGTGTTTCATGTATTTTATAATCCTACTTTCTAGTGCTATTTGATTAAAATTACATAAAAGACTATAAATGAGTATAATATGTAATTAGAAATAAACAGGTTTTTAAAAATTCAATAAGTATTTGTTACATACCTACCATTTTCTAGACACTGAATGAATTCGTAGTCTGGTAGGAGTTAGAAACAAGTGAGCAAATGACTGCAATATAATGTAATTGGTATACGGGTTTTAGAGTGGTATTTTGGGCTCAAACCTTATTTTTATCCCTTTTCCCCTCTTCAGCATTCTCAGGTAATAACAATAATAAATTAATATTAAATAATAATTAATTGAGCACTTACTGTTCTCAGGCAGCTATTCTAAATGTTTTATGTGTATTAACTCATTTAATCCTCTAGGGAAACTTATAAGATGGGTATTATTGTCATCTCTATTTTAAAAATAAAGAACAGGAGGCCCAAATTTTAATAATTCACATTAGGGGCATGAGAAGTGGTTAAGTAAGAGCTGATGATGGCCTGAAGTAAACAAGGAGCAGATGGCTGGAGAGAAGAGGGTATGTTTGAGGAGCGGGTTGGGAGGTAGGTAAACAGGACATTGTGATGGACAGTGAGGGGGAGGAAAGACAAGAGTGAGTGTGGTTGAGGGTCAGGGAGCATGGGAGCAAAGGCATGTTCATGCTGACCAAAGGCTTGAGGTCTGGAGAGTGTTAGGAAAAGAGCAGGCACAAGGCATTTGGAAAGAATCTGTACCATTGAGCGAGCAAACGAGGAAGGCTGTGTGTATGAAGATGTCTGTCCTCCTTGAGGCTGGAGCCAGTGTGTTTTCCTTTCTGATGTTTGTACCCTAGAACCCACAGTGTCTGGCCCACACAGACCGTCTTCATTCTCCCTGTTGCTCTCTGCCTGGAATAGTTTCTTACTGTGTCATGTGGGTGGGCCCTCCCAAACCCCTCTTCAGAATTTATCCCCTAAAACCCACTATGTATGCATTGGTTAAGACATTCGTTTGTCTTATTTCCTGAGAAAGTGTCCTATAAAGACTTGAAGGTGGCCAGGCATGGTGGCTCATAAATGTAATCCCAGCACTTTGGAAGGCCCAACGGGGAGAATTGCCTGAGCCCAGGAGTTTGAGACAAGCTTGGACAGCATAGTGAGACCTTGTCTCTATAAAAAAAAATTAGCTGGGTGTAGTGGCATGCACCTGCAGTCTCAGTTTCTTGAGAGGCTTAGCAGGAGGATCGCTTGAGCCCAGGCTGAGGCTGTAGTGAGCCATGATTACACCATTGCACAGGAGTACACAAAATACACGAACAATCATGCCAACGACAGCAAAAACATACAAGAGATCCTCCTGCTTAAGCCTCTCAAGTAGTTGAGACTACAGAACATACAAACAACCATACAAATCATAAAAAAGTACAAACAAACCAACCAAAAACAGCTTGAATGTAATAGTACTGCTGATTTAAAAATATGTAAATGTAATCAATGTTGGAGTCACGTTGTTTCCTATTTGGTTGGTTTGTAGACTCTTCATTACCATTTCTGCTTCTCAGAAATCACATGTAGTGACACGTGGTGCTTATTACATAAAGGATAAATGGCAGCATAACATTGACAGTTATTTTGCTTCCAGCCCCCAAGACTGTAGCCTTCTGCCTTATTCCTAGCCTGCCCCTCAACCTCCACTGAGTCTGTAAACCTCCAGTATACTTCCAGTAAATTATCCTTTTGCTTAAAAAATAAAATTAAAAATAAATATACTTTGGAAACTGTCAAATACTGTATGAATATTAAAAGCCTTTTAGTAGTCCGTTTCAGTCTTTCATTCAGTCATCCATGCCACAGCTTCCTTCTGGGCACATACTAAGCAGTCCCTGGGCTTGATGCTGTAATTAGAATCTGCTCATTTGATCTGCAGGAATATTGTCACATTCTGATTAAAACAGTTCTCAAAAATTAAATTTTAACTTGGAACAACATACATGAAATCTCTTTTTCAGAAAAAAATTAATAAAAATAATAGTAAAATAACCCCAAGTCCTTTAATGCATACAGTGATTATTTTTAGTTTAGCTTTTTTATGGTTACTGTAAGCATATAAATATATACTACTGTCCTAAATAGCAAAGCATTACTCTGCAGTTATCTAATTGGTGCTTGAATGTCACTAAAATTAAATCTCATGATGTTCAATATTTTCCTTAGTCAATTTTACACTGGCCTGCCCTATGATTAATTACTTTGCTTGAGGCCAAGCAAGTACTACCGAGTCCTGTGATAAGTGGATGTTTATGCCAAAAACAACAGCATTGCTAATTCTTGCATTTTTGCACATGTTGTATTCTTTTCTTTCTCTGACCACCTGTATTTCATGTATTGATCATAAAGGTACCAGAGTATCATTTTTACAGTATTTGAATTATGCTTACATGGTAAACTGATCATTATTTTCCATCAAATGAATACTTTTGGCTTACACTTAATTTTATAAAATCTGTTTATAGAAATCATTAAGAAGTGGAACAGCGTTAGTTAGAAATTGAAGAATATGGCTAAAGAATTTATTACTTTGAAGATCTTCTGAAGATCCTAAGAAGGAAAAATTTTAAGGAGGCATCTAATGGGCAGATTAACAAGGCTGTGGGGAAGTGATACAAATGTATGCTGCATTCAAAAAGTATATTTCCCTTGGGTGTGGTTACTCATGCCTGTAATCTCAACACTTTAGGAGACTGAGGCAGGAGGATCATTTGAGCCCAGGAGTTTGAGACCAGCCTGTGCAACATAGGGACATCCCATATCTACAAAAAATTTAGAAAACTAGCTGGGCATGGTCACACACACCTGTAGTCCTAGCTCCTCGGGAGGCTAAGGTGGGAGGGTCATTTGAGCCTGGGAAGTCGAGGCTGCAGTGAGCCATGACTCTGCCACAGCACTCCAGCCTGATTGACAGAACAGGACTCTGTCTCAAAAAAAAAAAAAAAAGTTAATTTCCATTTTTGTTTGAACTTTGATATCAAAAACATCAATAAAATAATTTATTTGCAGATTATACTCACCTGTTTTCACCATATTTGATGGAATTTTGAAGTGAACAATTCCTGACAGTATAAAAAGGTAAAAATTCAGGTATTAGGACCATTTTTTTCCCTGCTATTTTCTTTCTCTGATGACAACTTTCTTTTTCTCTGTGAAGCTATAAGATAATTTGCCTCTAATATTTGTATTTTAAATGTTTTTCAAACATTTGAATTTTACTTTTTTAGATTTTAGTTAGTATTAATATTTTATCTTATTTAATATTTTTATTACAGTAGCTATTGGTACTTCCTGAATAAATGTGCTTCTTAATTATAGTTCTTAATGTGGTAAGAACAAATAAACCACATGCATGTAATTCATCATTATCTCAATTTCATAGACATTTACTGAGCATCTACTACATGCAAAAAGTTTGTGCTGGATGTTGCAAGGACTCCAAAAACACCACCACTACAGCTTCTGCACGGAGATGATTGTTGACACTTCAGGAATAGAGACTGTACATGAGGAGGGAAAGAGAGCGGGAAAAGAATGTCTGTGATCAGAACCTAAAGGATGCCTTTACTTGGGTGGTGGAAAAAGAATGCAAAGATGGCCAATGGGACAAAGAAGGAAAAGTCAAAGATAAAAACATAAGCAAGGTGTACATTTTAATCAGAGCCAGAAAAGGAAAGGGTTTCAGGAGGCTGACGTATTCTGCAGAAGACCGAGGAGGACTCAGAAAAATTCAACAAACTGGTATCATTAGAGAGCTGGGGAAGGAAGGCTAACTCTAGGGGTGTTACATATTAATTGATGCTACTCAAAGTGTGGTCCATGGACAAGTGCCAGTCTTTAAAATGCCTGTTAACTATCTATGCTGATGACCAAAGGATGTAAATGAGCTACATTGTGACATACCGTGTCAGTTTAATGGGCATTTTTTGACAGAAAGTCTTTCTTGAGGAAGCATGCAGTAAGTTCATTTGTGTGCTGGTAAAGATTTCTGATCTTGTCCCAGATGTTTAAGGAGCAGTTCACAGACAAACTGCTTTGAGGAGCACTGATAGAAATACAATACAATGTAGACAAACATGATTTCATTTTTAGGTAAAATTTATGACTTTATTGTGAGGTAATAAATGTGATTATAATTTCTATTGAAAATACTTTTGCCATTTTCTAGACATCAAATAAAACTTGCAAGAATGGGTTTGTTTCTAATAATTCCTGTCACTATTGCTTTGGGATACATTTTAATTTTTATTCTAATTACTCGAAAACATTATCTAAAAAATATTGCACATAATTTCCAAAATGTTGAGCAACCAAGATGTCACTCAGTAGGTGGATAGGTAAACTATGCTAGGTTCATAAAATGGAATATTAGCCTGTAATAAAAAGAAATGAGCTATCGAGTCATGAAAATGCATGGGGGAAACTTGAATTTATATTACAAAGTGAATGAAGCCAGTCTAAAAATACGGTGTATTCTATGAATCCCACTATATGACATTCTGGAAAAGACAAAACTATGGAGACAATAAAAGATCAGTGGTTGGCAGAGACTTGAGAGAAGTAGAGATAACAGATGGAGCACAGGGGATTTTTAAGGCAGTGAAACCATTTATATGATACTGTAATGGTGGATACAAATAATCTTACATTTATAAAAACCCATAGAATGTACCAAACCAGGAGTGAACCCTAAGATAAACTTTGGATTTGGTGGATAATGATGTGTAAATGTTGATTCAGCAATTTTGCCACACTGGTGGGCATGTTGATGGAGTAGTCTGTGCTTGTGGTGGGTGAAGGAGCTATGTGGAACTCTCTATACTTTCTGCTCAGTTTTACTGGTGAGCCTAAAACTGGTCCAAAACATACATTTTATTAATTAAACTTTTTAAATTAAAGAAAAAATATTGTAGGTACCTCACAACTGTCTCATAATTGTTTTATTGTTTTCAAGAAAGGTGGCCTTCCAATGAAGCTTTTTTGTTTTGTTTTGTTTTGGGTTTTTTTGTTTGTTTGTTTGTTTGTTTGAGACAGGGTCTTTGTTACTCAGACTGAAGTGCAGTAGCACAATCATGGCTCACCAAAGCCTCAACCTCCCAGACTTGAGTGATCTTCCCACCTCAGCCTCATGTGTAGTTGGGACCACAGGCGTGTGCTACCACACTTGGCTAATGTTTCTTATTTTTTGTAGAGATGGAGTCTCCTTGTATTGACCAATACTGAACTATTAGGTTGTAAAAACAAAATGTATTTCTTTGAAGAACAGATAACAGTCATGATCTATCAGGTCTTAGTGTCAAAGTTGAGTGATTCTAAGATAACAAAAGTAGATATTTTTAGATGGAGAGTAGCACTCTGAAGATGATCTGACTGGCTCTTTTGTTAAAGGTTGTTGCCATTCATCTAGACATATGTATATATGTACTTCTTGTAAGGCAGATCTCATGGTAATGAATTCCTGGACTATTTGCTTGTCTAAAAAGGGTCTTACTTCTCCTTTGCTTATGAAACTTAGTTTGGTTAGATATGAAATTCTTTGTTGGATTATTTTTCTTTAAGAATGCTGAATATAGGCCCTCAAACTCTTCTGCTTATAGGGTTTCTAGTGAAAGGCCCACTGTTAGCTTGATGGTGATCTCTTTCTAGGTCACCAGCCCCTTCTCTCTGGAGGCTTGTAAGAGTTTTTCTTTCATGTCTACCTTATGGAATCCGAGGACCATGTGTCTTGGGGATGATCATCTCATATAGTGTCTCACAGAGGTTCTCTACATTTCCCAAATTTTAGAGTTGGCCTCTTTAGCAAGGTTGGGGAAATTCTCATGAAAGATATTTTCAAATACGTTTTCTAAGTTGCTTGTTTTTTTCTGTCTCTCTTTTAGGGATGCTAATGAATTGTAGATTTGGTCTCTTTACATTATCCTATATTTCTTGGAGGTTTTGCTCATCCTTTTTTACTCGTTTTTATTTATTTTTGTCTGACTGAAATATTTTAAAGAAGTGGTCTTCGATTTCTGAGATTCTTTCTTTGGCTTCGTCAATTCTGCCGTTAGTACTTAGGATTGTGTTATGTAATCCTTGAAGTGAGCTTTTCAGCTCTATCAGATCATTTCTTAAAGTGGCCCTTTCATCTTTTTGCTCCTGTATCATTTTATTGTACTTCTTAGATCTCTTGGATTGGGTTTTGATTTTCTCTTGAATATGGATGATCTTTGTTCCTATCCATATTTTGAATTCTATGTGTCATTTGAGCCATTTCAGCCTGGTTAGGAACCATTGTTGACAAACTAGTGTGGCTGGTTGAAGGTAGGAAGACCCTCTGGCTTTCTGAGTTGCCGCAGTTCTTGCACTGGTTCTTTCTCATCTGTATGGGCTGATGTTTCTTCAGTCTTTCAGGTTGCTGTCCTTTGGATGAGGTTTTTTGCTTTTTCATCTTTGATAACCTTGAGAGTTTGATTGTGCTGTAAGTTAGGTACAGTCAACTGGCCTCATTTTTGGAAGATTTTATGAGGCCAAGGCTCAGCTCAGCACTCCTGGGCTATGTGCTCTAGCTCTGGGGGCTGGCACTGGTGCCCTAGCTTTGTTCTCTGACAAAGGTTAGGAACCTGCTGCACTGGAGGGACCAAAGTGTTCCCAGTCTACTGGCCACATCACTCTGATGAGAACTGCCCACTAAATCACTTCATCAAGGTGTTGGCAGTGGAATTGTTGCTCCCTTGCACATGCCAGTGACTGCAGCAATGTGCAGTGTGTATGTGAATTGCCTGGGGTGTGGGACCAGTGGAAGCAGAGCAGTGGCATTCCTGCACCTGCTGATGCAGGTGGTTGCGGTAGTGGAGGCATGACAGGATCAGGGCACCGGGGGAACAGATTGCCTGGCATTTGTGCTGGTGGTGGCGGCACGGGGTTGGGTTTCAGGGTGTGCTAGCACCAGCAGAGGGAGGTTGTGGTGGGGGAAGGCCATGGCAGCTCTGTGTGTTTCAGCTGGTTCTAGTGCACTGGAACTCTGTGACAGTCAGTTGTAGTCTGCCAGTAAAGGAGCTATGATAAAGTTTTCTGGGAAGCACCCTGTTTGGGCATCTGAGGCTGCACTGCAAGTGGGTGCTACCAGTCTGAAGCCCTAGGAGAGGCTAGAAGACAGGGTAGTGCTCAGATCGGACTAGCCCCATCTCACAAGGAAGACCACCCTCCTGTGTCCAGATCTGACAGTCACCCCTAGGCTAATGTCTCCTAGAGGAGCATAGGTGTCCCTGGCTGTGCTCCACTGCAGCCGCTCCCATGCCAAACCCTCTGGGCTGTGCACAGGCTGGAGTCCTGCTCCTGCCATCTCTCCAGGCAGCTCTCCCTGCCACGGTAAGTGTCTGTGGAGGTCATGGGGTCTCCTGCTGATAGGATTCTGGAGGTCCACAGTGAGAGCAGGCCATACCTTGCCTGTTCATCTCACTCCTTCCCCAGGAGATGCTGGGACCCAGGAATGAGCCCCTTGCTCAGCAGCCCTGTGCGGGGCTCCTAGCATCCTTCCCTTTCAGCCCAGCCTCTGCGTCTTCCTCATTGCCTTCTCTCCAAAGATCTGCTCAGAAAGTGTTTCAGTCTTCCCCATGTCCCTGTCTCTCAATGGGAGATGTTCCTCCTGGCTGTGTTTAGCCGGCCATCTTGGCTCCCCAGCCGCATTTTTATAAGATAATTAATTAGAAGGGCAGTATAGTTTTGGACCAAGACCAATCTAATTTATGACATCTCTGTTCACATACTTTCTGGCTGTGTATATCCTTGGGCAAGTGGCTTTATATCACTAAGTTTTATATTCTTCTCCAATTGTAAAAGCAGATAAATTGTCACTTCCTGGGGCTAATGTAGAAATTAAATAAGATAAATGTCAGTTGCAAACCAAGGGTTTGAAACATACTAGATGTTAAATTGATGGTTTACTAGTATTGGTGATGGTATCTAGTTTTCAAGCACGATAGAGTGGAGTGTTGGTTTATAAACCAAAATTCTGTTAAGAAACAGTATTTTTAAGGATATTCAGCAGAGACAATTTTTACCAACTTCATCTGTATATTAAATGTAAATGTTTCTCTTATTTTGAAATAATTTTTCCCAAGGCTTTGCTTTTCAAATGTAAATGTTTAATCTTTTGAACACATTGGCTCTCTGGGCACCTAAAACTCTCTTCACTGTCGACATTTTAGGATTTACTGGCCATGTTGCTGCTTCTATTTTAATTTGCAATCAAGCACTTGTATAAATGTAATTTGAAATGTTTGGAAAGTTGTGTATGGGATTGGAAAAATGCATGTGAGATGTTCCTTTGCTTTGTATATTGTGAAAGGGAGTATTTGTACATGCTTTGTTGTTATCGTTACATATGCTAGTTTACTGTTTTGAACATAATTTGTTCACCGCTTTGAATTCCCTATTTGATGGAAGTGAAATGGGATCTTGCTGGACAGTAGAAGGAAAGACTGCCTGTATTTCAAGCTCATACCTACCAAAGCATCAGACTGTTTCATATTTCAGAGCAGCTCAAAAAGCATGTGAGGGACTTCTTGATTTTAATTCTAGTGTCTTAAAAATGTATGTGGAGATTATACATGTTTGAGACCCTATAATTAAGGTCAAGAAGGGAGGTAATTTGCATTTCCCCTGAAAGAGCTTTGATACCAGCTCTGGAGACTGAGGGGCATTGTCAGTGAGAGGGCCCCACACAGAGGCTTCTGTGTCTCCAGCCTGCAGCCTGGAGGACTATGAAGACTTCTACTTAGCCTCACACAGAGGAAGGCAGAATAACAAACTGAAATGGCCCAAACAAGCTACTGAGGTTTTCCCTAGACTTAGAGTAAGGAAAAGGATCAGGCACTGGTTTTACAAAAAAAAAAAAAAAAGTGAGCATAGAGAAAAATATTTATAGGACACTCTATGCCATGCTCCTGGTTCCTTGCAGATTATCAATCAGTGGAAAGTGATAGAAGCAATGGGAGCATGAGCAGAATGGGTACAGAGGTAAGACAGCAGTTGCCGCAGCAATGGTGCTTGGCTCTGGCAGGGCTCATGGAGCAGGGCTGATGTATTAGAAGAGTCAGGACTTGTTCGTGTGTCTGTCTCTCCCTGTCCCCCAGATCGTAGCTGAATACTCAGCCCTGGACTTTGCAGATAATAAGTGTAGCAAATATTTTTTTAAAACATTTGTCAACGTCTTTTAAATTATTACAAAAGTTTATAAATTGAATCCTATATAGTGCATTGTTCTCCTTAACTATTTCTGATTATATATCATCTTTGGTTATTTTAGATATTGAAGAATTTATCCCTCATCTCTCCTCAATTTTGTGTGTATATGAGTGAGGAACTACAAAGTGTTTTCCTAAAAAAACACTTGCTAATATTCTGCCGTGTGTTATATTTTGGTCTTAATGTTGAAAAACAAATATCCTCAAATGACTTCAAATCTTGCTACCTAGGGAAGGAAATAGTGACTTTTGGGAAATAGAGAACTTTTGAATCTAACAAAAGTACCTAGAAGAATAAAAGCCACATTCCTTTATATATCTTATTATGCTTTTTTTTCCCCTAAGTAGTAAAACAGTCATTAGTTTCACTGAGTATTTTGGACAGCATATTAGAAATTTGGAGTACCAAGTTTACTATTCTTTACTGGAGATTGTCCAGCAGAGGAAAGCAAATACCAGTGGATATGTGGAAGCGTTTTCTGAACTTTAATATGTACACCTGCTGTACCTAACAGCCTGCTCAGAAGAAGGTTCTGTTTCTAAATGGTAAATGAGAGCTTCCCAGTGGACCATTATTGTATCATGAGTGGTAGTGGGAGGAGGGATAGTGTTTGGACATGAGGGAGTTATCATATATGCCATGATATCATTGCTAAGTCATTCATCTCTTGTCTAGCCAAGTTCACATTAAATTCTACTAGGTTAGCACTTGAGGTCATTTAATAAAACTGCTGTTTTTTAAGAATAGGAGACATGTTATTTGAATCCTGCGAGAGGTGGTTGCTGAAAATAATAGGAACCATATCTTCATATTTTAAGCAAAAGTCACTTAAGAAGCTTTGTGATAAATCACCTAGAGAAGTCAGTGAATTATGCCCTAATGGTTGGAATGAGACAAGCTTTCTAATAGTGATGATAATTATTAATTACTAATCGCAAGTATGTATGTGGTGGGAGTGAATCTCAAAGCTATAATAAAAGGAAATCTGTGCCTTTTTGCATAATGAATGAGAAAAGTATCTTTAAAAGGGCAAAGAAAACTATTAAATTATAAAAATGTTGAATTTCCTTGTCACAGCCTTTAAAAACTGTATAAACTCATCTAAAACCCCAATTCACTGTAGTGTGAAAAATAGATACATATTCAGAGTGATCAATCATTATCTTGAATTAAAATTAAGCATCCAAGTCATTGCAAACTTATTTCCTGCTTATGTACACGCTGAAATAAAATTATTTAAAACTTCTTAGTAGAAAAGGATATTCATGATGCAAGGATAGGCCAGAAAATGAATATACTTCTCACTAAGGAAATAATGATTGTTATTTAAGCTGCAAAACCTAAGCACGCAAAGGAAGGTAAATTGCCATTTATTAAAAATCTTTCTTTGTTTGCTAACCTCAGTCCTAGTTGTATTCACATTTGCTACTTTGTTTAATCCCTCCAGTAATCCTTAAATGTAGATACTACAAAAACTTTACAGATGATGAAATTAGGTTTGCTAAGCATTGAATAATTTGTAATCAATCACATAACTGCTGAATGCTAGAGTCTAAACCCTAGCCTAGGCACACATGCCTCCAAACCCCCTCCATTTTCCATTATACCAAGCTGTGTGGAACTGAGTACTCCCTGTTCATGTCTGCCATTAGCTATTGAGCATTATAGTAGGCAAAATAATAAACCCCCCTGCCCAAAGATGTCCATGTCCTAATTTCTGGAGCCTGTAATAATGAAGTGATGGACCTTGAGGTGGCAATACTATCCTGGATTATATAGCTGGACCCAATGTAATCACAAAGTCCTAAAGATGGAAGAGAGAGTCAGCAGAGTCAGAGTCAGAGGAGTCAGGACAGAAGCAGAGATTGGAATGATGTGATTGCTGGCTTTGAAAGAGAAGACCATGAAACATGTGACTTCTGTAAGCTGGAAAAGACAAAGAAGCAAGTTCTTCCTAAAGCCTCCAGAAGGAATGCAGCCCTGCTGACACCTTGATTTTAGCCCAGTGAGACCCGTTTTGGACTTTCGACTTCCAGAACTATGAAGTAGATTTGTGTTGTTTTAAACCACGAAGTTTGTGGTACTATCACAGTAGCAAGGAAACTAATACAGGCATCTTAGCATTTGCTAGCTGCGGTGAATTTTTCCTTGATAATTTTTGTGAATTTTCAGATGTGACTTTGCTTACTATCATTTCTGTAATCCTGGCCTCATAGGTGCCACCTGAAAGTGTTGAGAATTGTAATTTAGTCATAGGTTTCAGATTTGAAGAGCAATTAAACTATATATAGGGGTTCTCATATAAGAAGTAATTGGGTTCCTTTATTTCAAAGCAGAATATCAGAAGAGAGTCAAAAGGATTTGACATGTTTGATGTAGAAAACTTTATTATTATTGTTATTGTTATGGTTGTGGTTATTTTTCACTGTGCCTTCCTCAGCACTGTAAGTCCGAAAGAGCCCTTTTGCAAAATTTCATCTTTTTCTTGTTACTAATAGAGATCACTGTGCCTCTAAATGGTGTTTGGTCAGTGAGTTTTGTAATCTTAAGTGGCAGAAATGTCATGACATGTAATTTTGTGAGAAAAGGATACTTACCCTCTTAGCCTTTACATAAGTGAAATATAGTAAATGCTTTTAAAATAACTGCGCATTTTCTCATGAGAAATAACATTCCTTGTACTTTATGAGAAAAATATGTGTAAAGTTACACATCGTGGAAGATGCAGATTTTAATATCCAGTGTATTTCAGCAGTTTGGTATCAGAAAAGTGCACTGAGCTAGTGTTAAATCACTTTTTATTAGAATGTCCTCTCTATTTTTAAGTTGCCACATTATATGAGGAAACTCACTTTAGTTTTTGTGCCTTGGTTTCATTGTTGTAAAATGGAGAGAATAGTACCTGTTTTGTTATTCCATTTTTAAAATCACCTGATAAAATATAAGTGGCAGTGCTTAGAAAGGAATAAAAATAGTTACACCAATTCTAGGTGGTGTTTTTGTTATTACTAAGAAAGTCCCTGAAGTTACCCTCCTCTCTTCACCACATACGTACACAAACACACCCATACACACATGTATACATGTCAGGTCTAACAATGAAATACCCAGTTTAAGGCATTTTGATTCCATGAAAGGATAAAATAACATTTAGTAAACAGCCTAAGTATTAATTAAAAAGTTATTCAATCTTTTGATATAAGTTCCACAAATATCTTCAGTCAGAATTTATATTAATTTTTCAGTGTTCCCAGAGCTGAAATGATTATCACCTACTGAGGCAAAGGAAGAAGACAGCGTATTACGGGAGTCAAGCCAACTTTGCAACTTGCTGTGACTTATTATATTGGGTTATTTCCCCTGTTGCCACAAACAATATTTGTCAAAAGGGATAAATGCTCATTTTATAAATTTGTTGTCATAAAGTTTAAACTGAAAAATTAACATAAGTGCAGTGGTCTCTGAAGTAGGGGTTTGGGTACCCCTGACGGTGCAGGGGGAGGAAATTTTCTCTCTGTAAATGTTTCTTTTTCACTATCTGTAAATTATTATACCAACTTTATATCTGCTTTGGGTTTGTTTTATAGTATATATAACAAATTGGTATATGTTATGTCTATATAATTTATAATTTATAAATATATAAATATCAGGGCTACTAATCAACAGTGTAATAATGGTGTTTGCACAGTGAAAAAATGTTTCAAGAATACTACAATAGTGAAACAGTACACAGAATTTTAATATGACTTCATAGGCACTACTACTAAAGTTTAGAGAAAAAGAATTCATTGACCCATTTGACAAATTCTGATTGTCTACTATAAGCCAGATAATCTGCATTTTGTCATTGACCATGCAACAGTTCTCTGAGGCAGGTATCTTAATTTTGTGTTCATGAAAACTGAGGCTTAGGGAAGTAAAGTAACCCAGCTAAGGTCACGTAACTCATAAAGGATGCAGCCAAGGCTCAAATCCTTGTCTGTTGGTCTCCAAAGGTCAAATCCCAATCCCATTTTCATGTGCCTCCTATTCCGCTGAATAGCTTAGTATTAGAGCAAAGGTTGTGATATGGATAGGCTCTGTGTCCCAACCCAAATCTCATCTCAAATTTTAATCCCCATAATCCCCATTTGTCAGGGGAGGGACCTGGGGGGAGGTGATTGCATCATGGCAGTGGTTTCCCCCATGGTGTTCTCATCATAGTAACTGAGTTCTCAGGAGATCTGATGGTTTTATAAGGGGCTCTTCTCCCTTCACTCCCTTTTTCTCTCCCCTACTGCCTTTTGAAGAAGGTCCTTGCTTGCCACTTGCTGTCTGCCATGATTATAAGTTTCCTGAGGCCTCCCTAGCCGTGTGCAACGTGAGTCAATTAAATCTCTTTTCTTTATAAGTCACCCATTCTTGGTTATTTCTTTACTGCAGTGTGAGAATGGACCAATACAGGAAATTGGTACTGCAGAGAGTGGGGTACTGCTATAAAGATACTTGAAAATATGGAAGCAACTTTGGATAGCAGGCAGAGCTTGGAACAGTTTGGAGGGCTCAGAAGACAGGAAGATGTGGGAAAGTTTGGAGCTTCCTAGAGACTTGTTGAATGGAGTTTACCAAAATGCTGATAGTGATTTAGACAGTGAAGTCCAGGCTGAGGTGGTCTCAGATGGAAATGAGGAACTTCTTGGGAACTGGAACAAAGGTCACTATTGCTATGCTTTGGCAAAGAGACTGTTGGCATTTTGCCCCTGCCCTAGAGACCTGTGGAACTCTGAACATGAGAGAGATGATGTGAAATTGGATCCTATGTTTAAAAGGGAAGGAGAGCATAAAAGTTTGGAAAATTTGAAGCCTGATGATGCAATAGAAAAGAAAAACCCATTTTCTGGGGAGACATTCAAGCTGGCTGCAGAAATTTACGTAAGTAACAAGGAGCAGAATGTTAATTGCCAAGACCATGGGGAAAATATCCCCAGGGCATGTCAGTGATCTTGGTGGCAGCCCCTCCCATCAGAGGCCTGGAGGCCTAGGAGGAAAATATGGTTTTGTGGGTTGGCCCGCTGCTATGTGCAGCCTTGGGACTTGGTCCCCTGCATCTCAGTCATGGTTAAAAGGGACCGATGTACAGCTCAGACCATTGCTTCAGAGGGCACAGGCTCCAAGCCTTGGAGGCTTCCATGTGATGTTGGAGCTGCGGGTGCACAGAAATCAAGAATTGAGGCTTGGGAACCTCCCCCTAGATTTAGAGGATGTATGGAAACACCTGCATGTCCAGTCAGAAATTTGCTGCAGGGTTGGAACCCTCATGGAGAACCTCTGCTAGGGCAATGCAGAAGGGAAATGTGGGGTCGGAGCCCCCACACAGAGTCCCCACTGGGGCACTGCCTAGTGGAGCTGTGAGAAGAGGGCCACCATTCTCCAGACCCCAGAATGGCAGCTCCACTGACAGCTTGCACTGTGTGCCTTGGAAAACTGCAGACATTCAATGCAAGTCCATGAAAGCAGCAAGGGGGACCGTACCCTGCAAAGCCATAGGGGTGGCTGCCCAAGACTGTGGGAGCCCACCTCTTGTATCAGTGTGCCCTGAATGTGAGACATGGAGTCAAAGGAGATCATTTTGGAACTTTAAGATTTAATGTGTGCCCCATTTGATTTCAGACTTGCATGGAACTGTAGCCCCTTTGTTTTGGCCAATTTCTCCCATTTGGAATGAGTGTATTTACCATTTTATCCAGGAAGTAACTAACTTGCTTTTGATTTTACAGGCTTATAGGCGGAAGGGACTTTCCTTGTCTTAGATGAGACTTTGGACTTGAACATTTGAGTCAATGTTGGATTGAGTTAAGACTTTGGGGGATTGTTGGAAGGGAATGATTGTGTTTTGAAGTGTGAGGATGAGATTTGGGAGGGGCCAGGGGCAGAATTATATGGTTTGGGCTGTGTCCCCTGCCAAATCTCATCTCAAATTGCAATCCCCATAATCCTGGGAGGGACCTGGTGTGAGATGATTGGATCCTGGGGTTGGTTTACCCCATGATGTTCTCATGATAATAAGTGAGCTTTCACAAGAACTGATGGTTTTATAAGAGGCTCTTCCCCCTTCACTGTCTTCTATCTCCTGCTGCCATGTGAAGAAAGTGCTTACTTCCCCTTTGCCTTTCACCATTACTGTAACTTTCCTGAGGCCTCCCCAGCCGTGTGGAACTGTGAGTCAATCAAACCTCTTTCCTTTATAAATTACCCAGTCTCAGGTATTTATAGCAGTGTGAAAATGGACTAAATACAGATTGGAAATGTTAAATGGTTTTTAAAGTCAGTATGACTGGAATTTGGTGAGCAAATTAGCATGACATTTTATAGATGTTAATTTTGAAAAGAAAACTCCTGGACACATCTGGATGGGTTATCCCATGCCATGTCCTTGAGATTTAGGAGATTAATAAGCAGAGCCAAGCTGGTGCATCTAAAAGATTTGACTTGAACTCAGAGACAGATAGCATAGCTAATTTCAGCTGGAAGCTTCCTGATCTCCAGGGTTCTTATCCAATGTTTTGGGCACCATAGGGAATGCCCTCATCATTGGGAGAGTTGCTGCCTTTCTCTACCTAGTTTAAGGTTTGCTGGTAGCAGTCCATTCTGGAGAGGGTCTGATGGAACAGATAATGCCAAATACAGAACAAAGGCCAGGAATCAGGCAAGGGTTAGGTGAACAAAAGGATGGAAGACAGAGAAAAAGGGTGCCATGCAAAGGGGCTAGGGTCTTCTAATCTTGAAGTTGTGATAGACAAGCCAGACTATTCTGGAAATTATAGAAACAAGAAGGTGGCAGAGTTGGCCAGCCAATTTAGGTTTCTCTTTTGGGGCTGGGGCTTGGAAATTCTTCTCAGCCAGTAACTTCACTTTCCAGTCCCATTTGTATCTAGGTAGGGCCATATGACTAGCCCTTGCCAGGAGGGTATGACTAGAAGGACACAATGGTTATGAAACAGGTACTACAGGCTCTCTTTCCCATCTACAAGACGGAATGGCAGCAGAGGACCTAGAGGAGAGCAGAGCCCCATGATGAAGGGAATCTGGGCCCCAAGTGATCATGTGGATGATGGCTTAACTAGGAATACACACACTGGGCTGTGTCATGAGTGAGTGAAGCCACTGGGAATTTGGGTTTTATCTATTATAAAACTACCTAAGATTTTAATGCCACATTACCTTAGTTAATACAAAATCATTAAGAGACTCAACAAGTGGTTGAAACTATGACAGTGTGGAAACTAGTTATTGATGCAATCAAAAAGGGTACAGTAAGTATAATTAATATTGAATCAAGAAAACTTTTTTTCAATGCTACATACTTCTGAGGAGAAAAAAAAGGAACAGAGAAAGCATGGAATGTAAAAACACAATGTAAGATTACAGATATTAGACCAAATATTTTAGTAATCACAAAATATGTGAACTGATCAAAGGCATCTATTGAAAGATACAAATTCAGATTTATTAAAAATATCAATTTGGCCAGGCATGGTGGCTCATGCTATGCCAGCACCTGAAGGCCAAGGCAGGTGGATCACCTGAAGTCAGGAGTTTGAGACCAGCCTGGCCAACATGGTGAAACGCTGTCTCTACTAAAAAAAAAAAAAAAAAAAAAAAAAAGTTAGCTGGGCATGTTGGTGCACTCCTGTGATCCCAGCTGCTCAGGAGGCTGAGGCAGGAGAATAGGAGAATTGCCTGAACCAGGGAGGCAGAGGTTGCAGTGAGCCAAGATCGCACCACTGTGCTCCAGCCTGGATGACAGAGCAAGACTCAGTCTCAAAAAAAAAAAAAAAAAAAATCAATTTATTTATTAATAAAGAAATGAACCTCAGAAAAATATATTAGTCAGATGCTAACAAAAACATATGTGTAACAATATTAATATGCTATAAAGTAGAATTCAAGATGAACAGAATTAGAAGGGATAAAAAGTAGAAATTCTATGCTGACCAAAGTAACAATCTATCAAGAAGATTACAGTTATGAAGCTATATTCACTTAACAAACCTTCAAAATACATTAGGAAAATGATAGAATCATAAGGAGAAATTAACAAATTCTCAATCAGAGTTGGAGATTTTTAACACTCTTCTCTCTGAAACTGACAGATCCTGTAGATTTTTTTTTAAACGTAGACGGAGGATATACACATGAAACAATTATAAAACTGGTAGTTAAGTAGGTTGTTCTGATCAAGTATGTAATTAGGACATAAAGGACACATTAAAATCAGAAATCTGTAACAAAATTGATAATCTAGCCGCCTATCATATGCTTGCAATTGTAAAAAAAGACTCTTAAAAGTCTATGAGATAAATGGAAAATGAATATAGAAATTACAAAACATTTAAAACTGAATACCAAAAAAAAGCAGCGTTCTTAATATGGACTTGAAGAAGCATAGTTACAGTCTTTTCGCAGTTTGAGTTCGTTGGGAAGTAGACTCTGAGACAGAGATGAGTGTGAAGAGCCCTTGGACCCAATACCTGCAGAAGGGAGGTAAAGAAGACAGGAAGGTTAAGTTGGTCTTCAGTGCAAGCCCAATGACAGCCTCAGTGGACTCCACAGGGAACACAGGAACTAAAATGTTTTTCAGAGTTGGCCAGTGTGATTAGTCCTTTATATTCTTGCAAGGATTAGTCACTGGATGTGGGCCACCCCGGGGAAGGTGTGGGACTTTGGGTGAAGCACTCACAGTAGCTGAGTCAATCCCTGAAAAGGCTGGCAGGTGAAGTCAGTCTGCCCACAGTTCTCTCAGCAGCTCGGAATGAAGAATTCTTCATTAAAGAGGGATCTGAGTGGCACATCAGCGTCCTCTCCAAGCCTTGGTGCATTTATTTAAAAATAGGAGACATCCAAAATAAGAGCTGTGCTTTCAACCCTAATAAAATAATTGGAAGTAAATAAGCATAAAAGCAGACATTCATGAAACAGCAAAAATTTTTTTTTTACTTTTTTTTTTTTGAGACGGAGTCTCCCTCTGTTGCCAGGCTGGAGTGCAGTGGCGCGATCTTGGCTCACTGCAATCTCTGCCTCCCAGGTTCAAGCCATTCTCCTACCTCAGCCTCCCAAGTAGCTGGGACTACAGGCACCCACCACCACGCCCGGCTAATTTTTTTTTTTTTTTTTTTTTTTTTTTTTTGAGACAGAGTCTTACTCTGTCCCCCAGGCTAGAGTGCAGCAGTCTTGGCTTACTGCAACCTCTGCCTCCCGGGTTCAAGCAATTCTCCTGCCTCAGCCTCCCGAGTAACTGGGATTATAGGTGCCAGCCCCCGCGCCTGGCTCATTTTTATATTTTTAGTAGAGATGGGGTTTCACCATGTTGGCCAGGCTGGTTTCAAACTCCTGACCTCATGATGCACCCACCTCGGCCTCTCAAAGTGCTGGAATTACAGGCAGGAGCCACTGTGCCCAGCCTATACTATTTTTAAAAAATATAAATTATTTAGATAAACTTTGACCAAATTATTCAATAATTTCAAAAAAAGAAATACAATATAAAAATGATAAAGGGTGTTATCTAGAGATGAAAAAAAATGATTACCAGAAATACTATAGAAACTCTATGCCAATAAACTTCAAAACCTTGGTAACAAGTTTATAGAAAAACATAATTATCAAAAGTGGGCCAAAGAAAAGAGAAGATATAAGAAATATGAGTTGTTGACAAAATAGCCACACATTTTGTCAGAAAGGCAATGGGCCCAGATTTTTTTCTTGCTAGTACTATCAACTCTTAATAGCTGATTCCTATATTACATAAAGTCCAGAAGAAGATGGAAAGCCACACACCTCATTTTATAAGACTAGCATAATGAGAACCATATCTCAATATAGATACAAAAATTATAAATAAAATACAGCCAAATTCAATAATCAGTTTCCAGTCCTCATTTTCCTCAACGCATCGGCATCTCAGTCACTTCCTATTTCTTCCTTGAAACACTTTCTTCACTTGGCTTTGTTCCGCATTCTCTAGGTTTTCCTCCCACTTGCTGGCTGCTCCTTCTGAACCTTCTTTGCTAGTTTTTCCAATCTCCCCAACTTCTTAAAATTGCAGTGACCCAGGCTCAGTCCTTCCATCTTGCTGTCTGTATTAGCTTCCATGGTGATCTCATCTCACACATACATGTATTCCTGTATGAGGATGTATTATATAGGGTAATATATATGTATTCCTCCTATATGATAATGTATTAGAGTCCTCCCGAGAAGCAGAACCAATAGGATGTATATATAGAGAAAAAAAGATTTATTATGAGGAGTTGGTTCATACGATTATGGAGGCTGACAAGTCCCTAGATCTGCATTTGGCAGGCTGGACACCCAGGGGAGCCAATAGTGTTGGGTTTTTTTATTTTTACTTTAGGTTTAGGGGCACATGTGCAGGTTTATTACAAGGGTAAATTGTGTGCCACTGAGGTTTGCTGTACGAATGAGCACATCACCAGGTAGTGAGGATAATACTCAACAGGTAATTTTTCAACAATGGTGTAGTTTTACTGTCAGCCTGAAGGCCTGAGACTCAGGAGAGCAGATGATGTAGTTTCTGTTGGAAAGGTGGCAGGCGTGAGACTCAGGAAGGGCTGATGTTTCCGTTCAAGCCTGAAGATGGCATGTCCTAGCATGAAGACAGTCAGTAGAAGGAATCCCCTCTTTTTCAGTCTTTTGATTCTATTCAGGCTTTCAGTTGACTAGATGAGTCCTATCTACATTAAGGAGGACAACCTGCTTTATTCAGTCTACTGATTAACATGTTAATTTCATCCAGGAACACCTTCATAGACATACTAGAATAATGTTTTACCAAATATCTAAACACCTGTGGCCCAGTCAAATTGGCACATGAAATTAACCACCAGAGATGATGACTGACAAATTTATATTTCCAAATTGGACCTCCCCTAAAATTGTGAAATCATATATCCAACAGCCTGCTTATCATCTCTAGTTGGATGTTTAAGAGGCATCACAAATCTAATGTGTCCAAAATCAAACTTCCAGTTTTCTCCCACAAAACTGCTTATTGCGCGTTTTTTTCCATTTCAGTTAATGGCAACTGTACAGTTAATGCAGGCCTCAATTATCTGTGTCATCCTTGACTCTATTTTCTTGCATCCAGACTGCTAGCAGGTCCCTATAGCTGTACCTTCAAAATATATCCAGACTCCAGCCACTTCTAGTACTACCACCCTGGTCTAAGCTACCATTATGTGTTGCTAGAGTTTTACAGTATCTTCCTACTCTGTTTTCCTTCTTCAATTCTTGATCCTTTAGAGTCTGTTTCATACTGCAGCCCCAGTGAACCCATTGAAAACACAAATTGAATTGTCACTTCTGCTCAAACCCTATGACGGTTTCTACTCTCATGCAGAGTAACGGCCAGCGTCTTTTAGGGTACTTGATTCTACATCATCTGTCATCCCTCCTACAACTCTCAACCTCCCTCCATTCTGGTCACACTGCCCTTCTTGCTGTTCCTCAGATGGGCCTCTCACCTGAGAATCTTTGCACAGCTGTTTCCTCTGCCTGGATTATTCCTCTAGATAGCTACATGACTTCCTCCCTTGCCCTCTTCAGGTCTTTGCTCAAATACTGTAATACCTTCTCAGAAAGGAGGACTTTAATTTTACCTGTGATAACACTTAATTTTTTTTTTTTTTTTGAGATGGAGTTTCACTCTTGTTGCCCAGGCAACAAGGAGTGCAATGGTGCGATCTCAGCTCACTGCAATCTCTGCCTCCCAGGTTCAAGCGATTCTCCTGCCTTAGCCTTCCAAGTAGCTGGGATTACAGGTGCCTGCCACCATACCCGGCTAATTTTTGTATTTTTAGTAGACATGGGGTTTTGTCTTGTTGGCCAGACTGGTCTCGAATCCCTGACCTCAGGTGATCCACCCACCTCAGCCTCCCAAAGTGCTGGGATTACAGGCGTGAGCCACCACGCCTGGCTGATAACCACTTTTTTTTTTCTTTCTTGAGACAGTCTTGCTCTGTCACCCAAGCTGGAGTACAGTGGCGCGATCTTAGCTCACTGCAACCTCCGCCTCCCGGGTTCAAGCGATTCTCCTGCTTCAGCCTCCTGAGTAACTGGGACTACAGGCACGTGCCACCACGCCTGGCTAATTTTTTGTATTTTTTAGTAGAGATGGGGTTTCACTGTGTTAGCCAGGATGGTCTCAATCTCCTGACCTTGTGATCCGCCCACCTCAGCCTCCCAAAGTGCTGGGATTACAGGCATGAGCCACGGTGCCCAACCCTGATAACCTAATTTTTAAAGAAGACTTGTATTAGTTCATTGTCATACTGCTATAAAGAAATACCTGAGACTGGGTAATTTGTAAAGGAAAGAATTTTAATTGACTCACAGTTCCACATGTCTGGGGAGGCCTCAGGAAACTTACAATCATGGCATAAGGCAAAGAGGAGGCAAGCACCTTCTTCACAAGGTGGTAGGAGGGAGAAGAGAGCAGAGGAAACTGCCACTTATAAAACCATCAGATGTTGTGAGAACTCACTCACTATCATGAGAACCTCATGGGGGTAATGACCTCCACAATCCAATCACCTCCCACCAGGTCTCTCCCTTGACAAGTGGGGATTCTGGGGATTACAATTTGAGATGAGATTTGAGTGGGGACACAGATCCAAACCATATCAACCATATTCACATATTACTAAATACATATAATTTAGAAATTGTAAAGACCAAAAAGCTACCATTTAGGTTTTTTGAAACATTTGAAGGCATAGGACTAATTAGCAAAGATCCCCTCTGGGGTTTTGGATCATATTTTTTTAGCATTGACAATCTATAAACTATAGGCTGACAATCTATAAACTGAATTTATAGATACACTTGTAAATATAAAACTGATCAGTGTAACTTCTTTTACTTTCACAAGTAGAAGTGATTTTCTTTAAAACTAAATGTATATTTTTTGTTTCTATCCTTACAGAAGCTTCTGTGGGGGTGGGCAACACAAGGATGGCTCAGAAAATTTGGGTCACTGTCTCTGTTTTCTTTCTACACATGACAGTATGGCATTACTGATGCTGAGATTCACTTAAAATCTAGGACAATAAGGATTGCACCCGTTCCTTAACATAGAATTTATTGGATTCTTAGTGGATGCATACTGCCAAAATGGAGATTTAAGTGTAAGTCCCAAAGACTTGTCACCCAGCAGACTTTTCACTGTTTTCTCAGATCCAGCTGGCCTAGTTCTACGTGAATAGTATTACCTGAAGTCACTAGGGAACTAGGGGCCAGAAAAATCCTTGGCTGACTAATTGCGAACCTAATGGGGTAACTGTGGTCTCTCTTCCTTTCAACTTGTAACACTCTGGAGATACTAGAATCTTGTTCAGAAGAGAGTCCTGAAAAGCTGCAATAGGCTCTTCTTGTCTTGTCTTAAAGCAATTGCAACTTTGGAAAATATATGAAAAAATATAGTCCAAGGAGCTGTAGAAATTGACCAAAAAATCATGCAGAGATGAAAATGTGCTCAATTTCTCACCTAAGTCATATTATACTGTTGTCTGTGAGTGGAAGTTGGCATTGTTCACTTTGTATCTGATGATTAATCATTTAGTTAGTATCTGTTAAGAAGAGGACTCAAGAAATAGCTTTTAATTTTAGTTAGAAAAAGTAGCACCATTAATAGCGGCCTTGACATTCTGCAAAGCCAAATTAAGCAGTCAACCTGGCATTTTATAGACAGCCTGTTACAGAGCCTCACATCTGATAGACATTCAATAAGTATTAATCACCTGGCTTAGGACTAGGAGCAGCCACATAGCTGCTGTAATAGAGGTTGCACATTTTGGTGGGCCAAGGCTGATTTTGTTGTACTGTAAGACAGGACTTGTGAACATGAAGAAGTGTGTGGGTTTTTTATTTTTATTTTTTTCAAATTAAATGACTTCATAATTTTCTTTCGAAACTAAGCACATTTTATTACAAATGGATTTCCTTTTGTCAATTCAAGGTAAGGTACCAGGTAGCAGTGATATTGGTCAAATGTTACTTCTTTTGTAAATAGAAAGCAGAGTGCCATCTAAAGAGCCATCATCACATTCCTTTGTAAAATTATTTGAATCAATGCCAGAGAAATCGTTAACATTTCAGAGTCATTCATTTAATGTTAATTATCGTGTTTATAGTTAGTTTATTGTGTTTATTATAGTGAATGGATGGATAATGGTGAACTCTGGTCTGCATTTTATTCTTTTATTTAAAATTGTTCACATCTACTAAATATAAGTATTATGAATCTAGAAAAATAGGTTTAAAGTAATAATAATAGCTAACATTTTTATCATTTACACTGTGGCAGTCATTGTGCTAAGCCCCTTTATATGTTTTCATTTCAAATATATATTGAAAGGTCACTTTATGTTTCTGCCGTATCTTTTCTATGCTTTTAAGATTATAACTTTTATGCTGTTTTATTTAAAATAAAATTTGCATTCATGCTTATTTGTTCTCAGGTATACAGTCAACCTCAGCTTCATCCAAAAGAAGAACACATGTTTAAAGGATAATAAAGCTGATGAAATTTTTAAACTCTTAAAAATTAGTATTGAGTGAAGGCAGATGTTTGTAAAAGAGGTGAAGACATCTGATCATGTGAACCTGATGAATTGGTATAAAGAATTATTGGAATCTGTAGAAATGCCATGATTCTGCTTATTGTCTTTGTAAAAAACTGCTTTGGAATGAATTGTCCATAGTGTGGGATGATCCAGCTGCTTGTTGAATCAGTTGCTTTTCATTAGCCCATCTGATGTTGATTGGAGTCTGGGCTTGCATGCCTGAACTCCTGAAAGAGTGAATTATCAGTATGCTTCTCACACAGAGAGCTGTGACTCTAATGAGGGATTTTCATATCAAATCATTCATATCACTTTATAATCACAATACATGTATTAGATGCTTTCTGATCCTGCTGCAATCATGAGAATTAGCTAACTTCGTGTGAGATTCCAGTAATAGATAGTAATGCATTTCTCAGGTAGGCAGTGAATATTCATCCTTCTAAGGTCAACAGTGGTTGGAAGAAGTGGAGGAGAGGAAGTCTGTAAGTCTAAACACAGTCTGATATCTGTTTGTCTTTCTTTGAATTGAAGGGCCTACTAGTTTCCCAGTTTATCTGGCAGTCTCTCCAACTTGAGAGGGAGGCACATGAGTAGGCGCAGAAGAATGGTGGTGAAGGGCATGGGTTCAAGTCCCGACTCTCCCTCTTACCAGCTTTATCACCTTGAACTATTTGCTTAATTTCACTGGGTCTCATTTCTCATGTTTAAAATGAGGTAATAGTAGTACCTGACTTCACAGAGTTGTGAAAATAAAACTTTAATTCAAGTAGGACTCTGACACGGGGCCTGCCACATGGTAAAGGCTGGGTAAACATGAGTTGCTATTGTCATTGTTCTCATTATTACACCGGCGCTATACGGAGGCCCTAGAAGAAAAAGCTATTATCTTTCTTTTAATGATTGAGCAGAGCTCATTTCACCCAAAAGAAGATGCAGATCAAAATGGGTAATATGTAAAATATAATTATATAAATTTTGAGAAATAAATACATTTTATATATATATAAATTTCATAGGATTAAAAGAAGTCCATCTAATTATTTTTTAAAAGGTGTTTGAAGGCTCATGGATGATTCCTAAACCCTCTTGTTTCCCCGTTTTATAAGATGTAGAGACTTTGTATTAGCCTGCATGGACAAAGCATCAAATGTGTTTGCAGAAAAAGTGTGCTTAATGGGAGGATTCCTTGAGCCCAGGAGTTTGAGGTTGCAGTGAGCTATGATCATGCCACTGTACTCTAGCCTGGGTGACACAGCAAGACCCTGTCTCAAAAAAAAAAATGAACTTGAACATTTGGGAAGACCGAACACTTCATATTCGTTGAGCTGACCTGTTCTTAGATTAGGAAGGTAACAGGGAAATTGTTGCTTAGCAACTAATGGAGTTAAATGAAACAGTCTGTTAGCTGGGCTCTTGCCCTCATCTGTGTGCATGCCTAATAAAGGAGATGGGCTCCAGTGTGTATTGCTTGACTCACAGCTGTCAAACAAAAGTGATGAATAAAATGCAAGATGGAAGGGAGGGTCCACACCTGGACTGGGCATCTATATTTATGGTCATATACACCTTCCTTTATGTTAGATGTTGAAGAAAAAGTTATTAAGAGAGGACATTAAAAACAAGAGAGGGACTGTTGAAATTGAGGGTTAAATTTTTAAGAGTGATCATTAGTTTACATTGAGTTTTAAGAGACTAAGATAATAAGTGATAATTGACGAAATTCCACACTATTATCTTCAACATTCTTCTAAAAAGTTCTCTATAGAAAAGGGATAACAGGGTTGGGCACAGTGGCTCACACCTGTATTCCCAGCACTTTGGGAGGCCAAGGCAGGCAGATCATGAAGTCAGGGGTTCGAGACCAGCCTGACCAATATGGTGAAACCCCGTCTCTACTAAAAATACAAAAACCAGCTGGGCGTGGTGGCATGCGCCTGTAGTCCCAGCTACTTGGGGGCCTGAGGCAGGAGAATCACTTGAACCCAGGAGGCAGAGGCTGCAGTGAGCCGAGATTGCACCACTGCACTCCAGCCTGGGCAAAAGAGGGAGACTCCCTCTCAAAAAAAAAAAAGAAAAAAAAAAAAAAAAAAAAGGAAAGGGATAACAGATCTTATGGATGACATGGTGAATTCTAGGGCAGAAATTGTGTGTTTTAGTACTTGTCTGCTCCTGGTCCCTATTTATACCCACGACAGACGTTATGACTAGATCCTGACCACTCTCACTTGAGCTGGATGTGGCCTTACAGCCCTCAACAGGGCTCCAGGAAGCCATTACCAATATCATATTGGGCAGGTAAGAAACTTCCTTGTCATTCTTTATGACAAATTGAAACTTGTTAAAAACTTCTACTTTTTGAATTCCATAGGAATATTCTGAGTGATTTGTGTCAAAAGCAGCTTTGAGGTAGCCACATGAAATTCCTCTTAAGGAAAATTGTTAAGAAGGAAATAGACCAGAGAAAATCAACCAAAGTAATTGGGGGGAAAGGGAGACAGTGTGAAAGATTTGCCTGAAAGTTCTTACCACTGCCACCATTCAGGAGCTTAGGATGATTTACTCTTTCAAAGACTATGTCCTTGAATCCACTTTCTTTTGAAATACCTTTCATTGTCTGTATAGTAATCACTCCCACCCCTCCATATCTAGGGATCAGTCCTCTCATGCTGGGATTTGGACTCAGACCTTCTGTTCAGCCTACAAAACTTCGAGCATTGGCTTCAAGCACTAACATTTTTATGACTCAGAGAATTCGAATTAGATACTATTTCCAGTAGGAGACTCTAGAGCTGTTACTATATATATTTGAAAGGCGGTTAAGCACAAAAGAGAGTGAACGCATTGACCTTCTCCTATGGCCAAGGGGAGAAAGTTATCAGGAGTGTGATTAGAAGTCAATATTTTGAAGGTTTTACTAATATTTCTCCAGCAAGGGACAGCCTGTCATGAAAAATATTAGGTGTCTCATCACCTCAAGTATTCAAGTATGCAAGGAGTGCTGCAAGGGGGAGAACTGACTACCCCAGCTCTGCTTCTCAAACGTTTATGTGCATGTGGTTCACCTGGGGCTCTCGTTAAAACTCAGCTTTCCCATCTAGTAAGTGTGGGGTAGAAGCCGAGATTCTACATTTCTTACAAGTTCCTTGGCAATACCAATGCTGGATTCCAGGGACCACACCTTAGGTAGGGAGGGGCCAGTGATCTCTAAAGTATTAAAATTCCAAAATTCCATTTGCAGAAGAGAGACTAGAGTTTAGTCTTGCTTCTTACACACACCCAGCACAGCTTTGAAAACCACATAGGAATCTCTTGTGGTCTTAGAGAATTCCCCCTGAATTCCTATCATGTTTTCCTTAGTAAAGAATACCCCGCTCTGCCTCCTCAGTTGCTTCACTTCTTTTTTTCTCCAGGCTTTCAACCTTTTCTAATGTCACTGTTCTCTAAAAAAAATTTCCTTTTTTCATGCTTTCTCTGATCCATGCAGACTCTAATCACAACTGCTCAGTCATTCCTTCGTGCAAGTCCCAAATTCTGTCTTAGGACAGCTGTCAAAATGCAGGAAATCTAGGTTATGTCTCAGTCGGGGTGTCCTTAGAAGTTTGTGAAAAGCAGGATTGTGCCATTGGCTGCCATATGAGGGAGATCAAACAGCCTCTTTGATTAATTTGATTCATTCAATAATGGTTTAGCAAATGTATTCATTAAGAAAGAGTAAAAGTGCCATCCCTAAACATCTGAAAGAGGCAAATTTGTGACAGATTAAACAATGGACTTCTTTGTATGGTGGGTAGGACTGTATTGTGATCCCATGTTCAGGGAATACAACTGGAAAGTAACAGTATCACCAGAGGAATAAGGAGAACCATAGGGATCTGAGAGGGCAACCCAAGGCTGAAGTCAAATGTGTGGATGCCACTTTCCAGAAGATGGAAAGACTGGCAAGGACAAATTTTGAGTTACCCAACGGCATGGTGAGCAGCAGTTTCTGGCCTTCACAATTACCATAACTTTGGCTAAGAAACAACTTGATTTGTGTCCTTTTTTTATTCCACCCTTTTCTCTCCCAGAAGACCCAGGTCGTTGAAACATGGCCACATTCAGGAGGAGAATTCTAAACAGACAGGATAAACCATAATGATGCTTGTTTTGAAGGGCTCATTATCACTGTATAGTTAATTTAGGAAGCAACTGTGCCAAGAGCAAAGCTGTGAAACGCAGCTAGATCCTTTAAATAAACAAGCTACATATTTGAAGATTTTAGAAAAAAAACAATATGTAACATAATTTTTAGCATATAAGATGGATCTTTTTTTATGTGGTTAAGGTGAGGGAAAACTATTTTAGAGATATTAATTTTTGTTGCCTAATTATATTTATAGTAATATAATTTTACTGTTTTAGTTTGTCTTGTGTTATTTTATTCTCTGAGAGTATTATTATACTATGGGAGGAAAAATTAAAACAATTATAAAGAGGAAGAAAATCACCAACCAAACATCCTCACTCTTACAGACCGTTTAGCTCCCCAGATGGATTGAGTTATTTTATTCATTTGCAAGATAAAGGAGGTAAATAGTCCAATTTGACTGTGAGTGGGACCCTCTTCTCCCTAATGGAAGGGAATGGGCTATTGCAGTTAATTGAATGGTCTCATTAACTGAGATTTACTACCCATTCTGTATGTGAGGTGTAACCAAAATGTAATAAAGGCTAATAACCATTAACACTAAATTGATCAAAATGTAATCTTTGTTGATTCAGAAGTTAGTTCAAATCTCTGTAATGCCTCATGACCATTGTAAACATCACTAATTATGTAACAGTGGGCATATAGAAGATGTAAGATGTAATGGATATACTGTCATCATTGCAAGTTGCTCTTTTCAATGACTTCCTTAGACATATCTGTTTACTTTCATTTAACTCTGTTTAATGTTCATAAAATGTAAGGGTTGAATGTGCCTCCAAACAATTCAGTTATTTCACCTGTAAGATTATATGTATTCTTGATAAAATGGGAGTCTCAGTGGTTTTGCCTGTGTTCAGTGTAATTCCAAAGCTGGACATAGTTTGCCAGGTAAAAAGATCATATTTTACCAGATGCTTTAAAAAGTCTATCATCTGTCATTTTACTTATCTATGAAGATATAGTAGAATTTTTGTCAGTTTTGTGTCATAAGGTACCACCCTAAAATGTAGCTGTAACTAATCTTGTGTCTGCATGACAACTAACATGACTCAAGAAAACTTCACGGCCGGGCGCGGTGGCTCAAGCCTGTAATCCCAGCACTTTGGGAGGCCGAGACGGGCAGATCACGAAGTCAGGAGGTCGAGACCATCCTGGTTAACACGGTGAAACCCTGTCTCTACTAAAAATACAAAAAATTAGCTGGGCGTGGTGGCAGGCGCCTGTTGTCCCAGATACTCAGGAGGCTGAGGCAGGAGAGTGGCGTGAACCTGGGAGGTGGAGCTTCCCATACCTCCCTCTGTGGTAGGCACTTAAAGTGGATTATATACTCACAAACTAGAAAGGTTTGTGTTGGTGGCAGCACATTATCAGCCACAAATGAGCTGTGATGACTGTAAATCTCAGCCTGGCTGAGGCTCTCCCAAAGACAAAATCTTGTGAACCAAGCATGAGTCTGTGCAATGCTTTCATATTTCTAAGCAGAACTTTATCCCATGCTTTGGCAGAATGTTGTGACTTGATAGAGAACATTGACATATGTTCTTTTTTTTCTAAGTGTCTAGCTTTGAACTCACTTGTGTTTCTCAAGTGTTTAGCTTACAGTGAATGCTCTTTCTCTTTAGTTATGATTTTACATTTTGGTACCTAAAACACCTTTCATGCAGAACATTCTCTGTTACATAGAATGAATTCTTTTTGTTTATGACACTGTAGGGTGGTAGGACATCATCTGTAGATGAGTTTTGAAGATCATTTTGGTTGATTCATTCATTTGCTGTATTTATTGCATGTATGTACTCCCAGGATCTGGGAGCACCACAGTGAGAGAAGGAGATATGGCACCTGCCTTCATGGAGCCTGCAGTCTACCTTTTCAAGATGTTATATGCTTAAAAATATTACTGTTGGTCTCATCACCTCTTTTGCTGCCAAGGAGACTTTGGCCTTCCTCGTGGTCTCTAGCAGGTTTCTGGACATTGTTTCACTAGCTCGGATAGACTAGGCAACTGGTGTTTCACTGTGCCAAATGGCCAAGTTCTTCCTTATTACCAAGTGATATCCAATGAGGCTCTTCCTAATTGAGATGTCTTTTAAATTTATTATATCCAAGACATTGACCTTGATATAATAGTTCCCCTTTTTTAATCTTTAGGTTAATTATGGTTTTTAAAAATTGTGATAAGCATTAAATTTTTAACATTAATTTTTTTTTTAGATAGAGTCTCACTCTCTTGCCCAAGCTGGGATGCAGTGGTGTGATCATGGCTCACTGCAGCCTCAAACTCCTGGGGTCAAGCAATCCTCCTCCCTCACCGTCTTGAGTAACTGGGAATACAGGTGCATACCACCATGCTCAGCTAATTTTTTTAATTGTTTGTAGAGATAGGGTCTCCCTATGTTACCCAGCCTGGTCTCAAACTCCTGGCCTCAAGTGAACTTCCAGCCTCAGCCTCCCAAAGTGGTGGGATTATAGACATGACTCACGGTGCCTGGGCAATGTTAAATTTCTAAACAGTATGATGTGATGTCAAAGTGGAAGTTCTGTATTTATAGAAGTGGTGGTGATGATTTTTATAATGGGGTCATTCCATAAAGTAGAAGTCTAGGAGTATGTTGCAAAAGTGAAGTCCTGAAGCCAGAGATAGGGATTTAGAGTGAGACTGTCATTTGGAAACTATTTGAAATGAATGGATTTAGTCAGCAGTTGAGTGGAGGGTGCTGTTTCTCAGCCGTCGTTTCAGTTAGAATCAAAGGGAGACATGGGACAGTGAGACATTCAACCTGGATTATAGCAACAGTTTCTACCTATTAAACATCTACTGTGTGCCATATATTATGCCTGACATTAAGCATAATTGTATTTAAACCTATGACAACCCTGTGAAGTTGGTATTATTCCCATTTTACAGATAAAGGGCCTGAGGCTCAGAGAAGGTAAAAAATTAGCCAAAGTTCCAAGATAAATTGCCCACATGACCAGTAGGTTATAGAACTAGATGTATCTTCCTGCATAGTTCTGAACATTAAAAATAAAACCAAGTTTTTAAAAGGGAATTGTTTGAAATTCATAAGTAATACATGTTCATTGCAATGATCCAAAAAAATACTTATGTAAACAGGATAAAATTAAGTCTATTTTTCCCTCTACAATCATACTCTATAATATAGCAATTATAGATGCATTTAATTGTATTGATATAAAATAATTACCAATATGGTGTCTCTTTATTGCACATACAAACGTGCAAATATAGATATACACTATTTAAGGAATTGTGTTTTCCTCCCAACTCTACTAACCCTCTGATTGAGGATCCCTATTCTATGCCAGTGTTACCCTGATTACTTTTGAAAGATGCTAGAAATGTAGATTTTTAAAACTCCTTTGGCAGCCTATTTTATTTTTTTAACCTTTGTTCTTAGGAAGTTTTTCCTTTTCATTAACCCAGAATATTCTTCTGCAGTTTAAGCTATTTGAGTCCTGCTGTACATACGGGATTGATGGCAAGCAGGTGGTCAGCACATCAGGTGCAATTACAACTGGAAGATCTGAAAAAAGAACTTGGTTGGTGTGGGGAGTGTTAAAAACTTAACCACCCATGTAATAAAAAGCAGACACTGAAAACAACTGAAATTTCTTTCAGGTTCTTTTCAAGAAGTTTAGAAGCAAATTCAACATTTTATAAACTAAAGGTTTTTATTTAACTGTGATCTATTTTTTAATTTTGGAATTTCAGGTAATCTTCTACAAATGCATAAACAAAATCTACTTAACTCTAAAGATAATTTCCTGTTAGCCTTTTTTATCTATTATTAAATAGATAAAATTTATCTATTTAACACTTGATTAAAAAAAAACAACAACAGAAACTGGTGCTTCTCCTAATATATCAGTCCTTTAAACCAGGGAATACTTAAAAGAAACTTCACTACATTTTGTTGTTACCACAAAATATAAATTTTACTAAGAGCTTGCCATATGTCAGGTGCTCTTCACTTTGTATGTATACTTAATGGACCACAGTATAGTGTCAACATAACTTTTATATGTACTGGGAAACCAAAACATA
Organism: Macaca thibetana thibetana; assembly: GCF_024542745.1. Taxonomy (NCBI): domain Eukaryota; kingdom Metazoa; phylum Chordata; class Mammalia; order Primates; family Cercopithecidae; genus Macaca; species Macaca thibetana. The sequence goes on from NC_065581.1 coordinate 94,077,472, forward strand.
TGTATGACTCATTGTGTTATGATATTTGCTTTATTAAGGTGGTCTGGAACTAAACCCACTCTATCTCTAAAATATGCCTATATAAGTGAGATCATTCAATATTTGTCTCTCTGTGTCTAGTTTATTTCACTTAGCATAATGTCTTCCAGGTTCATCCATATCGTTGCAAATGGCAGGATTTTCTTCTTTTTTAAGGCTAAATAATGTTCGTGTGTATGTGTATATCTCATATTTTCTTTATCCATATATTCGTTGAGGGACATTAAGATTGTTTCCATAATGTAGCTATTGTAAATAATGCTGCAATAACCATGGGAGTGTGGCCATCACTTTGAGATACTAATTTCATTTTCTTTGCATACATACCCAGAAGTGAGATTGTTAGATCATAAGGTAGTTCTTTAAAAAAAATTTTTTAGTACCCTCTCTACTGTTTCCCATAATGGCTGTACCAATTTACATTCCAACCAATAATAACAAGGATTCCCTTTTCTCTACAACCTCACTAACAATTATCTTTTGTCTTTTTGGTAATAATTATTCTAACGGATGTGAAGAGACATCTCATTGTGGTTTTTACTTACTTTTCCCTGACGATCAGTGATATTGAGCATCTTTTTATATACCTGTTGCCCATTTGTATGCCTTCTTTGGAAAAATGTCTATTCAGGTCCTGTGACCATTTTAAAGTTCAGTTATTTATTTATTTATTTTGCTATTGAATTTTGTGAGTTCCTTAAATATTTTTGGATATTAACACTTTATCAGATATATGGTTTGCAAATATTTTTCCCATTCTGTGGGTTGCCATTTTAATCTGTTGATTGTTTCCTTTGGTATGCATAAGTTTTTAGTTTGATGCAAGGCCACTTATTTTTGCTTTTGTTGCCAGTAGTTTGGTGTCATATCCAAAAAATTATTTGACCAATGTCAAGGAACTTTCCCCTACACTTTCTTCTTTATTGTTTTAAATCTTATATTTAAGTCATTAACACATTTAAGTTAATTTTTGCGTATGATATGAGATAAGGGTTCAATTCTATTCTTTGGCATGCAGATATCAAGTTTTTCTTGCACCATATATTGAAGAGCCTGTCCTTTCCCTATTGTGTGTTCTTGGCACCCTGTCAAAGATCAGTTTACCACAGATGCATGGATTTATTTCTGGGCTATTCTGTTAGTTGGTCTATATATCTGTTTTTATGACAGTACTATACTGTTTTGATTACTGTAGCTTTTTAATGTATTTTGAAATCAGGAAGTATGATGCCTGCAGTATGTTCTTCTTGTTTAAGATTTCTTTGGCTCTTTAGGGTCTTTTGTGGTTCCATTTGATTTTAGCATTTTTTTTTTCTATTTCTATAAAGAATGCCACTTGGATTTTGGTAGGGGTTGTGTTGAATGTATAGATCACTTTGAGTAGTATGAACATTTTAACACATTGTTTTTTAATCCGTGGACATGGATGTCTTTCCATTTTATCTGTGTCTTTGATTTCCTTCACCAGTATTTTATAACTTTCAGTTGACAAGTCTTTCACTTCTTTGATTAAATTTATGCCTAAGTATTTTCTTTGTTCTTTTAAATGGGATGGTTTTCTTAAATTTCTTTTTTATTACTTTTCTGTTTGTGTACAGAAATACCACTGATTTTTGAATGTTAATTTTGCACCAAAAAACTTTGTTAAACTCATTTCTTAGTTCTAACATTGTTTTTTGGTTGAATCTTCAGGGTTTCCTACATATATAATCATGTTATCTACAGAGATAATTTCACTTTTTTCTCTCCAGTTTGGATGCTTTTTATTTCTTTTTCTTGTTTAATTGCACTGGGTAGGACTTCCAGTACTAAGTTGAATGAAAGTGGTCTCTCATCTTCTCTTGCTATCTTCCTTTGTTATTTGATTATTTTTGTAGTATTTGTTTTGATTCTTTTCTATTTATCTTTTGTATATCTATTATAATTTTTTTTTCTGTGTGGTTACCTCAAGCCTGGCATAAAGTGTCTTGTAGTTACAATGGTCTATTTTAAGTTGATAACTTAACTCAACTGCACACAAAAATTCTCCACTTTTACCACCTCCCCCAAACTTTATGTTTTTGTAGTCAGAGTTTACTTCTTTTTATATTGTGTATCCATCAACAAATTTTGGTCTTTTATCTTTTAAATGTTGGGATAAAAGTAACTTACACACCACCATTACAGTGTTACATTATTATGTATTTGTCCATATCTTTACTTTTGCCAGTGATATTTATGTTTTCTTATGCTTTCACGTTACTGTTTAGCATGTTTTTGTTTCAATTTGAAGAACCCCCTTAGCCATTTCATGTAAAGTAGGTTTAAGAGTCACAAACTCTCTCAGTTTTTGTTTCCCTGGGAAAGATCTTCTGTTTCATTTATTTTTAAAGGATAGTTTTGCCAGATATTGTATTCTTGGCAGTTTTTTTCTTTCAGTATTCTGAATGTATCATCCCACTCTCTTCTGGCCTGCAATATTTCTACTAAAAAAATCCACTGATTGTCTCATGGAGATGGTTCCCTTATATGTGACAAGTCACTTTTCTTTTGCTTCTTTCAAAATTCTCTGTCTTTAACTTTTGAAAATTTAATTATAATGTATCCTGGTGCAGATCTCTTTGTATTCAACTTATTTAGGATTCTTTGGGGTTCATCAATCCAGATGTCCACTTCCTTCCCCTGATTTGAAATGTTTTTGGTAATTATTCGTTTTCAATAATCTTTCTTCTCCTTTCTATTTCTCTTCTTTTTATTAAGCTTTTATAATATAAATTGGTTTACTTGATACTGTTTCATAAAAGCCATAGGCTTTCTTTACTCCTTTTTACTCTTTTTTCTTTTTTTTCCTTTGACTGGATAATTTTAAACGACCAGTATTCAAGTTTACTAATTCTTTCCTCTGTTTGATCAAGTCTGGTATTGAAGCTCTCTGTTGCATTTTTTTGTTTCATTTATTGTGTTCTTCAGCTTCAGAATTTGCTTCATTTTTGTGGTTTGCATTTCTCTAATTTTCCCTTTCATTTGTGTATTACATAAAATTTACATTTCTCTAACTTTCCCTTTTGTTTATGTATTATTTTCCTGATATTATTGAGTTGTCTGTGTTCAATGATAATTTCTTAAAACAATAACTTTGTCAGGCAATTCATAGGTCTCCATTTCTTTGGTATCGTTACTGGAATTATCATTTCCTTTAGTGATGTTAGGTTTCCCTGACATTTCATGTTCCTTGTAGCCTTGCATTGGTGTCTGAACATTAGAAGGAGCAGTTACATCTTTCAGATATTACAGACTGGCTTTGGTGGGGAAGACTTTCACCTGAGGTGTGATGATACCTGAGGTGTGATGATGGGTGGGGTGTGTGGTGGTTCTTAAATAATCACCTGAGGTGTGAGGATGGGTGGGGTGTGTGGTGGTTGTGGGTCCAATGCAAGTTCTGAAGGGTATGCAGGGGCACTGGTTTTGGGGATTGTGTGACACTGTCATGGTGCGTGGGGTTGCCAGGTCCTGGTGCAGGTGCAAGACAAGTGACATCACAGCCAGGTGTAGGCTCATGTGAAGCCATACCAGGTGCAGGGTGCCAGAGTGACCCCCTTCAGCTCCAGGGTATGCAAAAGCATGGGCTCCAGGCATCTCTGTCAGCTGGGGTTTGTGTTGGTGAAGACTGGCGATCTTTAGCAGCAAAGACTGTAGGAGTCCTCCTGCTCTTTTCTCCTACAGGGGGATATAGTGGTCAAGGCAATTTCTCTTGGCACTAAGCTGTACTATGTGGAACATCCTAAGTTCTAAAAAATGTTCAATTTTTAAAATTTATGATAAACTTCTGAAAGTTAAATACATTATGAATGTTAGCTTTTTAATATATCAAATATAGTTGAATATATTATATGTTAAATACTCCCAATAGCTTTAAGATATTCTGAATGTTATTTTATTTTTTCAAATTGTATTTAAAATCTATTTTGGAAAATTTCTTAAATGGCAAGAGAGCAATAATTTAGTGTTTCTAACAGTAAAAAGTTTAACCATAAATTAAGCTCTCAAAAATAATCCTTTTCATTATGAAAACGTAAAACTCTCTAATGCAGTGAGATGGAAATGAAGATCTCTACAAGGAATAATGGGTCATTAGTTTATATTATACATATTAATTTAAAATGTATAGACTTGTGAGGATAAAAAAATACATTTGTTAAAATAAAATCCTATTAGTTCAATAGTACAAAGAATATAAAATACCTAGGAATCAATTTAACCAAAGAAGTAAAATATCTAAACAAGGAAAACTATAAAACACTGATGAAAGAAGATGATGCCAAAAAAAGGGAAAGATATTCCATGTTCATGGATAGGAATAATAAATACTGCTAAAATAACAATACTACCCAAAGTAGTTTATAGATTCAATGCAATCCATATCAAATTTCCAATGACGTTCTTCACAGAAATAGAAAAAATATCCTAAATATAAATGGAACCACAAAAATCCCAAATAGCCAAAGCCACCCTGAGCAAAAAGAACAAAGACGTTACACTATCAGATATCAAAATGTACTAAAAAGCTATAGTAACTAAACCAGCCTGGTACTGGCATAAAAACAGACACATAGATCAATGGAATAGAATAGGGAACCCAAATATAAGTCCACACATTTACAGACAACTTATCTTTGCAAAGGTGCCAACAACATACAATGAGGAAAAGACAGTCTTCTTAATACATGGCGCTGGGAAAATTGCATAACTATATGCAGAAGAATGTAACTACACCCTTATCTCTAACTATACACAAAAATCAAATCAAAATGTATTAAAGACTTAAATCTAAGGCCCCAACTATGAAATAACTAGAAGACAATATTGGGGAAATGCTACAGGACATTGGTCTAGGCAAAGGCTTTTTGGGATTAAGACCCCCAAAACACAGGCAGCCAAAGCAAAAATAGACAAATGGAATTTCATCAAGCTAAAAAGCTTCTACACAGCAAAGGAAACAATCAACAAAGTGAAGGGCAAACCCACAGAATGGGGACAAATATTTGTAAACTACCATCTGACAAGGGATTGATAACCAGAATATATAAGAAGCTCAAACAGTTCACTAGCCAAAAAAAAAAAAAAAAAAAAAAAATCCAATTTAAAAATGGGCAAAAATAGATATTTCTTAAAAGAAGACATACAAATGTCCAACAGACATATGTAAAAAAATACTGAAGGTCACTGAGCATCAGAAGATGCAAATCAAAACTACGGTGAAATACCTCACCCCAGTTAAAATGGCTTTTATCAAAAAGAGAGGCAATAACAGATTCTGGCAATGATATGGAGAAAGGGGAACTCTACTACTCTGTTGATGGGAATAAATTAGTACAGCCACTATGGAGAACAGAATGGAGGTTCCTCAAGAAACTAAAAATGTAGCTTGCATATGACTCAGCAATTTTACCACAGGTATATATTCAAAAGTAAGGAAATCAGTATATTGTAAAATATATATTATATATCCAAAAGAAAGGAAATCAGTATATCTGCACTCCCATGTTTATTGTAGCACTATTCACAATAGTCAAAATTTGGAATTGGGCCGGGTGCAGTGGCTCATACCTGTAATCCCAGCACTCCAGCACTTAGGGAGGCTGAGGCAGGTGGATCAATTGAGGTCAGGAGTTCGAGACCAGCCTGGCCAACATGGTGAAACCCCGTCTCTACTAAAAATATATAAATTAGCCGGGTGTGGTGGCACGTGCCTGTTGCTCCAGCTACTCAGGGGGCTGAGGAAACAGAATTGCTTGAACCCAGGAGGCGGAGGTTGCGGTGAGCTGAGGTCATGCCACTGCACTCCAGCCTGGGTGGCAGAGCAAGACTCTGTCTCAAAAAAAAAAAAAAAAAAGGAAAATGGAATTAACTAAGTGCTTATCAGTGAATGAATGGACAAAGAAAATGCGGTATATATACCCAAATAAATGTTATAAAAAAATGAAATCCTGTCATTTGCAGCAATGTGGATGGAACTGGAGGTCATTATGTTAAGTGAAATAAGCCAAGCACAAAAAGACAAATAATGTATGTCGTCACTCATATGTGAGAGCTTAAAAAAAAGTGAATCTCATGAAGACAGAGAGTAGACTGGTGGTTACCCGTTACCCTACCCAGGAGGCTGGGAAGGGTCGTTGGGAGGGGGAGGATGATGGGGATATTGAATAATGGGTGCAAATATACAGTTTAATAGAAGAAATAAGACCTAGTGTTAGATCAGTAGAGTGACTATAGTTTACAGTAATCTATTGTACACTTGAAAATAGCTAGAAAGGAGCTGGGCATGGTGGTTCACGCCTGTAATCCCAGCACTTTAGGAGGCTGAGGCAGGCGGATCACAAGGTCAGGAGTTCGAGACCAGCCTGGCCAATATGGCGAAACCTTGTCTCTACTAAAAATACAAAAATTAGCCAGGAGTGGTGGCAGGCACCTATAATCCCAGCTACTCGGGAGGCTGAGGCAGGAGAATCTCATGAGCCTGGGAGGCAGAGGTTGCAGTCAGGCAAGATTGAGCGACTATACTCCAGTCTGGGTGATAGAGCAAGACTCCATCTCAAAAAAAAAAAAAAAAAAAAAAAAAGAAAGAAAAGAAAATCACTATAAGAGAATAATTTGAATGTTTCAAGCATAAAGAAAAGACATTTTTAAGGTGATAGATATCTCAAATACACTGATTTGGTCATTAAAAAGTATGACTATATTAAATTATCATATGTACCCCCGAAATATGTACATTCCTTAGGCATTGATAAAATTTAAATAAACAAAATTTCTAAAAGATGAATATTGATACATTGGCAAAAGTAAAAAAAAAAATCACATTTTTTAAATTAAAAAAATTCAGCATGGACTAAATACCACATAGTATAGTGAGGTGTTTTTGTTTTTGTTTTTTTTGCTACTATAAAGTTAGCTAAACTGCAGAATCTCAGGGAACAGTTCCCACAAGACTTCTCTCATTATCAGTAAACAAAATTGAATTCTCTTTATATTTCTTCAGTCAAAGATTAACGGTGCACAAATTAGTGTCGGGTTGTATTTTTTTTTTTTTTTTTTTTTTGCCTTTTTAGATTTTTTTTTTTTTTTTTTTTTTTTTTTTTTTTGAGACGGAGTCTTGCTCTGTCGCCCAGGCTGGAGTGCAGTGGCCAGATCTCGGCTCACTGCAAGCTCCGCCTCCTGGGTTCACGCCATTCTCCTGCCTCAGCCTCCCGAGTAGCTGGGACTACAGGCGCCCGCCACCTCGCCCGGCTAGTTTTTTGTATTTTTTAGTAGAGATGGGGTTTCACCGGGTTAGCCAGGATGGTCTCGATTTCCTGACCTTGTGATCCACCCATCTCGGCCTCCCAAAGTGCTGGGATTACAGGCTTGAGCCACCGCGCCCAGCCGCCTTTTTAAATTTTTTTATGGAAACTCATACATTTGTTTAATTTGGCAAGTTTTTGTTTTTTTAATTTCAAATTTTCATTTGACATATTGATTTGCAATAAATTGGCCATTTGGAGAATTGGTTGGGGGCAAATTCACTTGCACTGAATAGCTTAGTGGTTCTCAAATTCAAGTGGGCATAAGAATCACCTGGAGGTCCTATTACAATACAGATTGCTGGGCCCCACTTGGAGTATCAGTTTCAATAAGTCTGCAGTGGAGCCCTGAGAGTCTGTACTCAAACATGTTCCCAGGTGATGCTGATGTCTCTGGTCCAAGGGCTACACTTTGAGAACCACTAAAATGGAGTGTGTGACACATGGCTTTGTATTCCCACCCAAATCTCATCTTGAATTGTAGTCCCCATAGACCCTATAATCCCTGCATGTCAAAGGAGAGACCAGGTGGAGGGTAATTGAATCATGGGGGTGATTTCCCCCATGCTGTTCTCGTGATAGTGAGTGAGTTCTCACAAGATCTGATGGTTTTATAAAGGGCTCTTCCCCTTCACTTCAAACTTCTTTCTGCTGCCTTGTGAAAAACAATCCTTGCTTCCCCTTCACCTTCCACCATTATTGTAAGTTTCCTGAGGCCTCCCCAGCCATTCTGAACTGTGAGTCAATGAAACCTCTTTCCTTTATAAGTCCCTAGTCTCAGGCAGTTCTTTATAGCAGTATGAAAATGAACTAATACAATGGCAGATGAGAGGAACTAGCTGTTTCATTGGACTGAGGCAGAAAAAAGCAGAGAAGTCAGGAGATGAAGGCTTTTCGTGTCCTATTGGGCAGGATATTTGGGACTGCTGCATATAACTTGGTAGCTATGAGAATCCAGGACCAAGAGAAAGAGAGTTCGGTGAGCCTAAATACCATCACCTCAAAATGAGACTGTGTATTACATATGGAAGTACTGTATATAGTGAGGAGTGCCATCCTATGTGTGCTGTTATTGTAACTGTTCAGACATCAAGATGATTTGCAGTGGTTTGTGTCAATGACACTTTGTAGAAGCATTTCAAAAATCAAAATCAATTATTAATTTGTAAAACTTTGTTTTCCCTAGTCTCTGTAGAATTTTGTCTTGCTCCCTTGCTTTCAAAGTCTCAAAACTGTCTTTCTTTCTTTCCTCACCTCAGGCAATGTTCAGTCTTTGTATGGTGGAAAGTGGAGCTGATGAAGTTAATTTGCATGGTGTGACCAGCCTTGGCTTAAAACAGGCTCTGGAATTTGCATACACAGGACAGGTATGGTATTAAACGTGATCTGAAAGGTTTAATATTTTAACTACACCTAACCAAAGGAGATTATCCTTGAGGTATGAGATTTAGTTATTGTTCTTGTTACTCATTTTGATGTTAAAAATAAGATTCATATCCACTTAATTTTATGACTAAAGTTATTGAAAGGTAAGTAAAGCAATTTGATTTTTAAATATGATACAGTGAACATAGTATTATAAATTGAACTTAGTGCTTGCTGGTGTAATTTTTTGAATGTCTTAAAGAACTATCATAAGGGAAAGAGTTTGCAAGATAATGGATTCTCATTGTTATCACTGAAGCTCAGTGACTCAATCATGGCTTTATTGTCTTAAAAACAAAACAAAAAATTTAGAGCCCCCAAAATTTATGTCCAGCATCTTGGTACCGTGTCTTCCACATATCTCAGAGTCATAATTGAAGGCATTTAGATTAGTAGATTTTGATGGTTTGAAATCCTAATACATTCATGACTAAAATTGTTATAGGATTTATAGGACATCAGAGGATATCCATTTACATTTGAGAACTACTCAAATAAATCAATTCAAATACAGACTAGATGTTTAGCTCCCCTTTTATAAATTTTTGTTCTTTAGCACCATTTCATCCAACTTGGATTCATTATCTTCTATGCTAAAATGAAAGCGTCTTCTCTTGAGAGGCTCGCATCCTAATGAGAGAAAGAGAGGCATACATGATTAAATATATAATTAAAATCCTCACTGGTGTTAGAGTTATAACAGAAGCAGAATACAAAACAGAGTGGGAAAAGGATGCATGTGGTCAAGTGTGGCTACCAGTACAAAATTTTAAAGAAAGGGTGGTATTTGGGTCTTGAAGAATGTGTGGGAGCTCATTTATCTACTGAATTTTATTTTTGTTTAATTTTATTCTGAATTAGCAAATAATAATTCTGTATACTTATGTGATGTAAATGTGATGTTCTGATATATGTTTACAATGTGGAATGATTAAATCAGACTAATTAACAAATCTTTCACCTCACCTACCTATTTTTTTGTGGTGAAAACATTTTAAATGTACTGTTCTAGCAATGTTGAACTATATAATGCATTATTATTTATTATAGTTACCATTCTGTGAAGTAGATCACTACAGCTTATTCCTGCTGTCTAACTGAAACTATATACCCTTTTGATCCACATCTCCCCTCAGCCCATCCACCCCTGCTACAGTTTGGATGTTTGTCCTCTCCAAATCTCATGTGGAAATTTGATCCCCAGTGTTGGAGGTGGGGTCTGTAGGTGGATGTTTGGGTCATGTTGTTTGATTCTTCATGAATAGACTGATGCTCTCCCTCAGGGTGTGAGTGAGTTCTCACTGTTAATTCCTGAGAGAGCTGTTTATTAAAAAGAGCCTGGCACCTCCTTCCCACTCTCTTGCCTCCTCTCTCACTATGTGATCTCTGCACATGCCAGCTCTGCTTCCCCTCTGCCATGAGTGGAAACAGCCTGAAACCCTCACCAGAAGCAGATGCTGGAGCCATGTTTCTTGTTTAGCCTGCAGAACCATGAGCCAAATAAACCTTTTTCTTATATAAATTACCCAATCTCAGGTATTCCTTTATAACAACACTAAATGGACAAGAAAACACCCTCCCCTAGTCTTTGGTAACCATCATTCTACTTGCTACTTCTATGAGTTCAACTTTTTTTAGATTCAGCATGTAAGTGAGATCATGAAGTATTTGTCTTTCTGGGCCTGGCTTATTTCACTTAACATAGTGTCCTCAAGGTTCATCCATGTCATTGCAAATGACAGGATTTCTCTACTCCTTAAAGCTAAATAGCGGTATGTTGTGTGTACATACCATCTTTTCTTTATTTATTCACCTGATGACAGACAACTAGGTTGCATTCATATCTTAGTTACTGCAAATAATGCTGCTAAGTGAACATGGGTATATAGATATCTCTATAGCATAATAATTTCAATTCCTTTGGCTGTTACCCAGAAATAGGATTGATGGTTCATATGATAATTTTATTTTTACTTTTTTGAAGAACCTCCATACTGTTTAACATAATGGCAGTATTAATTTACATTCCCACTAACAGTGCACAAGGGTTTAATTTTCTCCACACCCTCACCAATACTTGTTATCTATTGTCTTTTTATATAGTAGGGGTGAGGTGATATCTCACCATGGTTTTCATTTGCATTTCCCTGATGACTAATGATGATGAATTTTTTTCACATACCTGTTGGCCATTTGTATGTCTTCTTTTGAGGAGGGTCTATTAGGTCATTTGCCAATTTTTTGATTGGGTTATTTATTTTCTCATCTTCTTGTGATGGCTCTAGCTTTGTTCTTTTTGCACAAGATTGCCAACTATTCAAGTTCTCAGTTGTGTTTTTTTTTTTTCTTGTCTAATTTCTCTGGCTAGAACTTCCAGTACTATGTTGAGTAGAAGTGGTCAAAATGGGCATAATTGTCTTGTTTCTGATCTTAAAGGAAGAGCTTTCAACTTTTCACCATTGAGTATCATGTTAACTCTGGGCTTTTCATGTATGGCCTTTATTGTATTGAGACACATTCTCTCTATGCCTAACTTTTTCAAAGTTTTTATCATGATAGGATGCTGAATTTTGTCAAATGCTTTTGCTGAATCTAGTCAGATGATCATATGGTTGTTGTCTGTCATTCTGTTAATATGGTATATTACATTTATTTATCAATATTTGCATATGTTGAATCATCATTGCATCCCAGGGATAAATCTCCCTTGATCATAGTGAATGATTCTTTTAATCATTCACTGTGCTGTTGAATGTGGTTTGCTAGTATTTTCTTGAGGAGTTTTGCATCCATGTTCATCATGGATATTGGCCTGAAGTTTTCTCTTTTTTTTTTTTTTTTTTTTTTTTTGAGACGGAGTCTGGCTCTGTCACCCAGACTGGAGTGCAGTGGCCAGATCTCAGCTCACTGAAAGCTCTGCCTCCCGGGTTTACGCCATTCTTCTGCCTCAGCCTCCCGAGTAGCTGGGACTACAGGTGCCCGCCACGTCGCCCGGCTAGTTTTTTGTATTTTTTTTAGTAGAGACGGGGTTTCAACGTGTTAGCCAGGATGGTCTCGATCTCCTGACCTCGTGATCCGCCCGTCTCGGCCTCCCAAAGTGCTGGGATTACAGGCTTGAGCCACTGCGCCCGGCCTGGCCTGAAGTTTTCTTTTCTTGTAGTGTCTTTGTCTGGCTTTGGTATCATAATAATGCTAGTTTCATAAAATGAATTTGAAAGTGTTCCTTCTTCAATTTTTTGAAAGAGTTTTAAGAAAGATTGATATTCGTTCTTCTTTAAATGTGTGGTAGAATTCTGTGATGCTATAAGGTCCTAGATTTTTCTTTATTGGGAAATATTTTTTATTAATAGTATTGATATAATCTCCTTACTTGCTATTGGTCTGTTCAGATTTTTTATTACTTTTTTATTCAGTCTTGCTAGGTTGTATGTTTCTAGGACTTTATCCATTTCTTCTAGATTGTCCAATTTTTTGGTGTGTAATTATTCATAATAGTCTCTTGTCTTTTGTATGTCTGTGGTATCTGTTGTAATATCTTCTCTTTAATTTCTGATTTTAGTTATTTCAATCTTCTCTCTTTTTTCTTAGTCTGGCTAAAGTTTTGTTGACTTTACATTTTCAAAGAATGAAGTCTCACTGTCATTAATCTTTTCTGTTGTCTTTGTAGTCTCTGTTTTTCACTAAATTTTCTTTAGAGGCTTATTAAAATGTATGATATCATTTATTCTCTTTTCCAGAGTCAGTAGGGTTGAAGATATGTGTCTTAGAATAATTGAGGCAACTCTAGCAGCTAGAAGAAACTACTAAGTATAAAGGAAATAAGCCATCAATCAAGTAGAAAGTATAACAGGAGAAAGAAAAGTGGTGGATCACAAATTCAGGATTAGCCCCGCCAAATTTCCAGCCTTAGGAAATTAAGGCAGGCCATTATCATTCACAGAGTTGCCAAAATATATTCCCAGTGAGGTGAATAAATCATGTATTTTGTGTTTTTTGGTTTACAGGTATGAAGAAAGATACCATCTCTAAATTGTGTCTTATTATTTCTCTTTTTATACCTGAATTACATGTGGTCACACCTGTATTTGCCCATCTCTAGAGTGAGATTGAAAACCCATAGCTCTTCATAGGTGTTGCCATGGAGATGAAATAGTAATTTTTTATTTTTTATTTTTTTTTTTTTGTAAAACTACCCGAGTAAATAGTGTCTGCACTCAGCTGCATTAGCAACTGAACGGTTTAAGCCTAGAGGCAATGGTCTGTAAAGCATGTTTGAAGTATTGGGAAACTCAAGAGTACAAATTCCTGGGAAGGCTGAGTTAAAATACACGTGCAGATATATGTGGCTGCCTTATTGCTTGCTTGATTGCTTTGTGATTTCCTTCAGAATGTCTAAGTTGATGCCTGTGTGTGTGTACATGCGTGTGTGCATGTAATTCCTATCACACAAAGGATCTATGAAATGTGAACTGAAGTGAAGATAGCAGAAAGGGAGCTGACTTTTTGAAGACAAAGAAACCTACTTAGAAAGCAGGAAGGTATTTGCAGAAGGGCAGCCATATCCCATTGCCCAGGAGTCATATGCCTCAGGTGCTTAAATTCTACTTTTCTGAGAAAAAAAAAGCCACATGAGATGAAAATATATCTGGTGTAAGTGCCTTTAAAAAGGAAGAAAGAAAAGCAAGTCCTAGGGCCAGACCTGGGGCTGCAATTATTCTGTCCAAACACCAGAGACTTATTCTGACTGTGCATCCACAGAGGCATATGACAGCCTGTGGCATACAGCAGTAATTCATCTGTTCAAATTGTGTGCTGAGGGGACAGGAAGGGGGCTGACATTTCCTGGTGCACCCTCTGAAAAAGCCAGGGGACAGCACTAGGCACTTTATGCGTGCTGTTTAAACCAATCTTTAAAACAGCTCTAAGGAATGCTGTGACCCCACTTGAAAGATGACAAGCCCAGGGAGATGCAGTGAATTGACTCAGATCATTCGCTCAGATATTTTGGCCCAATTAGGCAAACCCAGTACTACTAATTTCAAGTCTGTTGTTCGTTTTCAATTATACTCTGTCATTAAGAAAAGATTAAGTTATATTTGTTAGACTTTGTTGAAGGAGGCAGAAAAGTGTTTGGGCATTTACAGAGTACACTATCTTGGTGGTTTTCTCAACTTGGAAACTGTGCCTTTTCAAGTCAGTCCATGAGGGCTTGGACTTGTTCTCTCTGTGTGATCACTCTTTGCCACAGAGTAGAAGCTGATACCTCTACAGCCTTTCTTGAACGACATCCGAGAAATTTTGGTTCTTAAACATCTTTAATTTGTAATAAATCTATTTTCCCTTTGAGACATCGACACAGCTGATGGCAAAAATAATGAATTGTAGTTTCTTGGGATAGGTGAACAGCTGCTTTCTCTTACTATGGAACAGACATTAACATTAAGCAAAAAGGTTGGAGCATCGGAATGTGAGTGAAAGCATAATTCTTCAGTTTCTTAACTGTTATTTACTATTAGGGACATTCAATGACATGAGTCTTTAGCCTTGATATGTATATAGATTTGTAAAAACTCAGGGTTAACATCGAGTGTATCTGCCTATAGCTATTTCTAACAGTTGATTATTGTTTAGTCAGTTGTAATATGCATAGTATGAAATGTACGTATTTTAAGTGTCTGGAAATTGTTGCTGTCTTGGAGAGAAATTGGAAGTATAGAGTGGGAGTGATGAATGAATGCCTCTAAGTGTAGCAAGATGTGTGTGTGTTCCTCCTACACATTGCTCTAAAGTGTAGCCTTCTTAAAATTGGCCTACAGATTTCATCCAGGAAATTTTAAAGAAAAAGCAAATTTTCCTCTTAATGCTAATACATATTCTGAAAATGCATGCATTTCCTATTGAGTAGCAAACAGGTCTGCATAAGCATTCACTCTGCCTTTGCACTCATGAGAAATGTGCCCTTCATCTGGGCACACCCTGCTTGGGACACTGTTTGAATAGAGCTTGTGATGCAGTGCAGCCGTCGTGGGTGTCCTTGTACAGCCATGCCTGGAGGCCATTATTACAGCAGAACCAGTGGTGGAGGGCATAGAGGCCAGGCTGCTGTTGCTCTGCAGGGCTTGTTTTGGGAGCAAGGTTGGAAGCAAATGGTGACATAAACTGACTCTGGGCAGATCTACTTTAGAGAGAAAAGTATAAAGTGAATCTAAGAAAATACAAACTCCATTTACTCTGGTGGGCAAGAGGGCCCATCCTGTTACCCTGGCCTCCCTTACTCTCCTCACTTTGAAACACTGGCCAAGTTTATTAATGTTTGAGACCAGTCCTGAGTAGAAAAGGCATGAGGAAGAAGGAGGAAAAATACTCTGATGGAAATGTTGCCTGGGAGATGGATCCCAGTCCAAACTAGACAAGAGGTCAGCCACCCAGGAGCAGGCAGGTGTTTTTAGAAAATCAAAAAGCAAAAATGAAAAAACCCAGAAAACATCAAGATCCTTTTTATAAAAAGAAGAGCCTTTGCTTGGAAAGTAGAACTTCCAGCACCAAAGGCCTTGGGATAAGCCTCTAGAAATTTGAGTACCTTAGGACCCAAAGGGAAGCAAATAGGACTGAAAACCACAATGAAGTTTATTGTTTGACACTCTGGCTATGATGACGTCAAGGAATATAGACTATATGCCAAGCACTGTGATAAATACCTGACATGTAGTGGAGCAAGGGTTGAAACCTAGTGAGCTTCCTCTTAATTTCCAGAGAGCTATCCTCCTGTTCTGTCCCTTGGAGACTGATAAAGAGATTCCAGAAACGCAGTGGAGAGAGAAACTCTGCATCAAATGATAGTGACATTTATAGTCCCCTTTACAATTCTCTACTTCCAGGCACTGCTAACTCTGTCAGCTGTGAACCAATTATGTCATATCTAGGCTTCTGAAGAAGGATGCCTTAGGATATGTGTTCTTTGCATTTCTCTTTATTATTCAATAACTCCAGCCCTTGGCTTCTCAAAATCATAGAAGAACCCATCTCTTGGGGGGTATTCACCCTAACTACACTTCTCTGACGCAGAGAATGCTTCAGTACAATCTTTACAAGGAAATATTGTATAACTATTAGTATTCATATTTGAAAGCCTTTGGAAATCAAGAAAACTATGATACTCTGTTAAAAGGGAAAATTATCTTAAAAATATTCATTCAGTCAGAGGTCTCACATAGTAACTTTTTCTTACTGATTGTCATTTGGTTCCCTAGTAATTTCACATGACTTTTTGATATAGAGCCCCGATGCTGCAAACACTGTGCATTACATTTCGATGATCGTTGAAACTGTATTCCCCACAGCAGAATACTTTTCTTGGGAGACCTGAGCATCAGGCCAGGCAGCAGAGTGACAGGAATCTTAATTGGATCTGCTTTCTCATGGACCATCCCTTCAGGGGCAGAAGTGTCCATTTATATGGAGAAAGTCCCTGTCAGATTTACTCATAAACATAACCCAGTTGAGCTAAAGTAGCACATGGAACAAATACGGGAGAAAATTTTTTAAATGTTTCTCTTGGGAGTAGTGTTAAGACTATTCGGTGGTTTAAATATTTTAGCCTCACAATCCTTTCTTTAGCTGGCAGTACCTACCTGGCAAGTAAAAGGCCGTCGAGGCACCTCCACTGTGCCCTGGGCTTTGGGGGGTACAGAGAGAAATCCACATTCTAAGGAATATAGCAGCCCCTCCTTACCTGCAGGGGCTATATTCCAAGACCCCAATGGATGCCTGAAACCTCAGATAAGTACCAAACCCTATATATACTATGTTTTTTCCTATACATACACATAGTATGTATACTATATATACTATGTTTTTATATATACTATATATATTATGTTTTTTTCCTATACATACACACCTGTCATAAAATTTAGTTTATAAATTAGGCACAATAAGAGATTAACAACAATCACTAATAATAAAGTAGAGCAATTATAGCAATACACCACTTCTCTTGCACCTTGGGGCCATTATTAAGTAAAGTAAACACAAGCACTGAGATACTGCCACAGTGATCTGATCACCCAGAGGGCTACTAGGTTACTAACAGGCAGAGAGCATCTACAGTGAGGATATGCTGAACAAAGGAATGATTCATGTCTTGGTGGGACAGAGTGGGATGATTGAAGATTGCATCATGCCACTCAGAATGGTGCATAATTTAAAACTTATGAATTGTTTATTTCTAGAATTTTCTGTTTAATATTTTTGGACTGCAGTTTACCATGGGTAACTGAAACCGTAGAAAATGAAACTGTCGATGACAGGGGGGACTACTTGATTTTGAATTTTGCAGAAAGTGACATTTCTCCTCACCTTCTTGTCAGAGCTGTGCCTGAGTCCATAACTGGAGTGTTGACATGAAAAGTTTGAGAAGGGTGAAACAAAAGAGGAAGTTTGAATTTCATCAGGGACTTTTTTGCTTTTTTAGATCTTTTGAAACTAGTTATTTGCCTTGGGGGAGATTTTCTCTTTTATCAGTGTATTATTGAAACAAACAAGTAGATTAGTCTGCTTCCTGTTTGGGGGTGAAGTCATAAAATATGAACAGCTTTGTTGGTCCCAAGACCTGTCTCTTTCTCACAGAGAACAGCTGTAGTCATGTAGGAGGGCCTCCCACCTGTAGGGCAGGGCCAATTCTAAGTGACAGTCTCTGCTTCACGCCAGTCTGTTCTCCTTTATTAAATGTCTCTGTGCTGTCCAGTCAGAATGTGCTCAGAGTGTAGTTTGTGCTGCAAAAATGTATAAAGCCATTCGTTCAGCAGATTCATGTCTAAAATGTCTCTGTGCAAAGAAGTTTGACTGTGGCCACCCTTCTAAGATTAGCTTTCCAATTCAGTATGTTTTGATTTTTGAAAAGTGTATTCTTGTTTTTCCCAAATAATTTACAAATTTATGTCTTCATTATCTTGCAGTCACTTGGCAGAAATAGAATGCCCACCCCCCAACCCAAAATCTGATTTGGATGTTGAGATTGATAATGCAACATACCCCAATAGAATGTGAAAAAGTTTATTCCTCACATATGAGGCTTTCTGGAGAGAGCAGGGTGACTCCTAAGCAGGTGCAAAAATGGCTTGAGAGAGCATGGAGGTATAGCTGGCTTTGGCTTTTACTGTGGGGCAGGAGCAAGGGCTACCTTTAGGCAGGCCTTGTGTATTTTGGAGAGAGTTTTCAGGCTTTTTTAAACCTTTGCTCAGATGTAGGGCAAGCAGGGAAATAGGGAAGGTTGGGGCTTGAAAGCCATCAGGAGTGAAATAACAAAAATAGGGGCAGACTCTATTACATTAGTCTAGCCTTCTACTTGAGTAATAGTCACATTTCAGGCACAGACATTTTCCTTTGGGATATTATTAAACTCAGTCACCTAATGAAAACGCAATGTGGGCTTGGATGTGGTGGCTCACACCTGTAATCCCAGCACCTTGGGAGGGCAAGGTGGGCAGATCACCTGAGGTCAGGAGTTTGAGACCAGCCTGGCCAACGTGGCAAAACCCCGTCTCTACTAAAAATAAAAAAATTATCCAGGTGTGGTGGTGGGCACCTGTAATCCCAGCTACTCAGTGGACTGAGGCAGCAGAACTGCTTGAACTCAGCAGGTGGAGGCTGAGATCACGCCACTACACTCCAGCCTGGGCAACAAGAGCGAAACTCCATCTCAAACAAACAAAAAAACACATGTGTTTGAACAATATTCTTGCAGCATTATAATCTTCTCTGGCACCAATTTTGTGCTGAGGAACCCACTGTGGGCTAAGGTGCCTGAGGTCACATGTACAGATCATGCACACTGATAACACTGTGAGGGTCTCCAGATATCTTAGATAATATTAGATGACAAGGATGAGTGTGGCCCCTTCTGTGTTTTAACCATATCTCCCTTATGTAAAAATCCATTCAAATGAGCTGAATTTCTTGTTCTTTCCTCCAACTCTCCTTCCAACTCTCAGCACCTCCCACCCTACCCCATTGCCAGTATTGGGAATAGAAAAAGAAATATTTCCTTTTTGCTTTTGATAATGGTTTTATTGTCATAGGTGGGGCAATAAACAGTCTTTCTCTGACATTCTCCAAAGTAGAAATGGCGAGTATCCAGTAACTCCAAACAGTAG
This sequence comes from Macaca thibetana thibetana, assembly GCF_024542745.1. NCBI lineage: Eukaryota > Metazoa > Chordata > Mammalia > Primates > Cercopithecidae > Macaca > Macaca thibetana. The sequence continues at coordinate 94,096,409 of NC_065581.1, forward strand.
ATCAACCCTCCTAGTTAACTCAGTGGGTTTTGCACTTCTGTGCACTTGTTTCTTTTGAATGTTTCGACAGAAAGTTCCATTGCTACACATTTCATAATTCATGGTGTGCATCTGAGATTTTTTCTTTGCCATGGTGGGTAAACAGCACAGAAATCATTACAACTTTGTTCCTCCTTGATCATGGGAATTTCTGAGTGTTGGCTGCACTCAGAATCATTTCCTAAAAAAATTTCGATCCTTCCTTTAGGTGCTCCCTCAAATCATCTTAGTGAAGCGAGGTTAATCATTTATGTAGTGGGGAGTCTCGGTTAGTTCCTTAAATTTCATAAGAAGATATCAGCCTATTGATGGATTTTTAAAGTACGTGAACTTTTTGTCTTATTCAGAAAAAAAGAACAATTGTACTCCAGCCTTATCCTGTTTTCTGGACAACTCTTACTAAAAGTTCATTTAGGAGAAATTTTACACATAAAGGATGCCCAAAAGATATGCAGTCTATTCATCTGGCTTGGTGGTTCTCAACCTCAACTGTCAGTCCTTAATATAAAAAGACCACCTTACTATCCTAAAGTGGAATTCCTAGACAATATAACATACTTACACAAATTACTCTAAGCACCGATAGAATTTCCTAACCATATGTAAAAGAACAAACAAAAGAAAAGAAGTTTGTGTTTAAAATCCTTTACATTTCAGTGTGTACATGCTGGGGCACAACCCTTCCAAAAGACATGATTAAATAGTCACCTGTCTGCACCTATAGGGAGAATCGCCGTGATTGGGACAGCAGATGCAGATACAGATGCAGATGCAGATTGAGACCAGCCTGGCCAACGTGGTAAAACCCCATCTCTACTAAAAAATAAAAAAATTAGCCAGGTGTAGTGGTGGGCACCTGTAATCCCAGCTACTCAGTAGGCTGAGGCAGCAGAACTGCTTGAACTCAGCAGGTGGAGGCTGCAGTGAGCCGAGATCACGCTCACTGAATGAATGTTGTACTGGCAACTCAGATACCACAAGGACAGATCCCAGGTGGCATGTGACATGATTTTCCAAAATAATGAACAACCCTTGGTATTGTAAAATTCTAAACAAAACAAAGTAACAGTCTTCTCTTTGTTTTTATGGTGGCAGCATTCCTGGAAAAGCCAGTGTGTTTTGACACAGAACAGCAAAGAATGTGTTAATATGTAAAACAGAGTTACGTCCGGGGCTTCAGTCTGTATAAACAAATGTTTCACTTCTGTGCACACCCAGCAGGGCATTCCAGCATGCAGGCCGTAGGTCAGTCCTTGTGGTTGGTGACCGCCCTGTGTGCTGCCTGCCATCTAACCTCCCAGCCACTGCCCAATAAAGGCCAATATTGCCCACCCTTGTGGGAGGACCAGAAATATCCAAGCAAATTTCCAAATTTCCCTGAGAAGGTAGTATTGACTCCATTGAGAAGGACTTCTTAAATATTTTAAATTTGATACCTAGATCAAGCCAGAAAACCAGAAAACTGGATGTTTGGGTCTTAAATAATCTTGTTATTAACCTTCACTTTGTATGCAATGTTCTATAAAATATACTTCTGATAGTATTATTAGAAGTATTATCAAGCAAATCATTCAATAACTCTCTTAATGTCTGCTGGGAAATTTCCATTACATCTTGGGGTCTGGAGAAGCTAGAATTCTCCCTAGTATTTTCACCTTTTAATCTTGCATTAGGTTATATATTTTTTTCGGTTTTGATGCTAGGAAGCATAGAGCCACATTTGTGACCCACTTATAATAGTTATGAGGATGGATAAACACACACATACACACACACACACTCCTGACCTCATATTGTTTCCTCTTTTCTCTTGCTTTGAGTTATTTTTATTCTTAATATTTAAATGCTTGTATTGACGCCTCAGATCTTTTTTGAAATGAGGCAGAGAAGATAATAAGTAAATAGACAGAATAAAAAGATTTGAGACCTCCTTCTGAACGGTTTTGAAATCCCAGAGGGATCTTAATGTTAGTTGTAGGCATGAATAAAGTGGTGCTACAGCCCATTAGTTCTGCCTATGAAAATGAAGTGCCTCCAGATTCCCAGCTTGCTCCATAAATAAATCATTCCACACACTTCCCAAATTGTTTTCGTCCTTGTTTCAGCACTAAAAATAAGGATACTGCAAATTCTATAAAAATAACTTTTTAATCTTTGAAAATGAAAAAACATGACCCAAATTTTTACAAAATTATTAATAAGAATAAAGGTAAAAAAATATTTTCACTCCAAATTCTCACTTACTTACATGCTATATGTTATCTTTCTGCTTTTTTTTGGATGCCCATTTTCTTCAGATGCCCATATGTCTATGTGATTTTATAAAGATTTTGTGATTATAATTTACTTTAACTTCTTTTCTGGAATTAGATAAGATGTAAGTACATTTTTTATTTATATTCTATGCATTTATATGTTATTATGTTATATTAATATGCATATTATATTATATTCATAGTATATAATAAATGTATTAAATAAATTTATTGTATACTATGCCTTTTATTTATATACTATGCATTTTTATTTATATACTACGCATTCATACATAGACATTTTGCGGTCTGTGTATATACTACACATAGACTACAGAATACATAGACTACACATAGTATATGCATAGACTACAAAACACCTTATTTTCTTTCTTTTCTTTCACTTTTCCTTAAATATTCATAATAAGGAATTCTTTTTTCCTTAAAATAGAATTCTTGAGCCCTCTGGTGGAAGCATTCAGTATTTGTATGAAGCAGCAGTGTATGGGAGTTTTACAATTCTAATTTAAGTTTCTTAAAAAGAAAGCAACTTGATAGCAAAAATATATGGTCATTGTAATTAATATCAGGATAAATAATTTGCTAAACAATACTTTTAAGAAGATTTATATTGGAAGTATATATTCCATTTGAGTAAAATAATGATGAGAACATTCAAATGAAGGCATAATTTGAATGTATTGAATACTCTAACTTGTGAATATTTTATTTTTGTATACTTCATAAAAACCATCCATTTATATTTTATTCTCAAATTGAGATTCATTAATTCAGCAAATACTTAATGAGCACCTACTATATACTAAGGACTTACTAGGTGTTAGGGAGGCATTGATGAGAAAATGCACATTGATGCTTTCTCACAGTAGGTCAAACTGTGATTGGAAATGCCAGATCAACACACCATTGCATCTTTAAGAAATGGATTAGCAGGGATCTGAATTATTTGCATATATAGCATAGAAAAATACCTGAGTATGTTTGATGCTTCAAAAGTTACACTAATTCAGGTAGGAGAATGGATAATTGAGTTGTAGTACTTTGTCAAGGACTGCCTGAAAAATAAGACAGTAATTTGCATTATACTTTGCAGGAAGAAAAAAATAGCCATTTATTCTATAGTAATTGAATAGATAGATATAGCACCTTAAAAACTAATGATGGCTGTTCATCTCTATGTATCATGTATCTGTCAAAGTAGGAACAACTTGGCACAGCCCAAAGAATACAGCCTGTACTCCCAGCTGGTTGGGAGGTTGAGGTGGAAGAATTGTTTGAACCCAGGAGGCGGAGGTTGCAGTGAACCGATATCATGCCACTGCATCCCAGCCTGGGCAACAGAGTGAGACCTTGTCTAAAAAAAAAATATACGAGGGAATAAAAATTGACTGCAGCCTGTGGCATCTTTGGAGAATTATTGGTTAAATCCAACTGTAAGAATCAATTCTGCTGGTTGTCACTGGAGAAAGTCACTGTTTTCACTTCAAATCCATGACCCCAAATCTCAGACAGATACCCAATGCCAGGCAATGTTAATTTGTTTCCCTCGTAAATTTGCTTTCCTCTTCTTGATGAGTTTCTCACTCCCTCTCTTCTCTTTTTAAAGGCGTTCCCCTCACTAACCCACCTCCAGTACACATATCGTAAGGAAAAGTCACTGTCTGTTGAGAAAATAGAAACAGAAAGGAAGATCTTCATCATCTTACCATCAAATTCTCAACCCTCCCTGTTTCTGAACTTATTCTGGGTATATCCATCTTTTACGGTGGGAGGGGTATCCCTGAACTGTCAGAGACTAATCTCCCCATGTAGGGTCCAGATCCACTCCCTCCGACTCTGTCCGATATCACTCCTGTCATCCTGCTGAGTCTCTTCTGTCATCAGTTTCTCCTCTACTGCATTATTTCCACAGCATGTAAACACTCTCTATTGCTCACCTTTAAAAATTCCTTTCTTGCCAGGTGTGGTGGCTCATGCCTGTAATCCCAGCACTTTGGGAAGCCGACACAGGTGGGTTACTTGAGGCCAGGAATTCAAGACCATCCTGGCCAACATGGTGAAACTCTGTCTCTACTAAAAATACAAAAATTAGCCAGTCGCAGTGACACGTGCCTGTACTCCCAGCTAGTCGGGAGGTTGAGGTGGAAAAATTGCTTGAACCCGGGAGGCGGAGATTGCAGTGGGCCAATATTGTGCCACTGCACCCCAGCCTGGGCAACAGAGTGAGACCCTGTTTAAAAAAAAATCCCTTTCTTATTTCTATATTCCCCTTGAGCTACCATTTATTTCTCTGACTCTTCTCACAGCAGAGCTTATGAAAAGTATTACATAAAGTTACTTTTCCTCACTTTCACTCATTTATCACTCACTTTTCCACTCCAAGTCTGGAGGCTTTCATCTTCATCATTCCACTAAAACTGTTCTTGGCAGTCACAAATATCACCAAATCTAATTAAATACTGTCACATGTGACCTCACAGCTTCATGCAACATAGCCAGCCTGACTTTTCTCTCTTGGCCTGTGTGACACTGCTCACTGTGGGCTTTTATTTTGTGCCACCACCAGCCTTCCCATCACTCCTTTCCAGGTGGCTTTGCTTGCTCCTCCCCACTCTGTAGGCTTCAAATCCTTCCTGCTTCAGAACCCTCCTGTTTAATCCAACTAGCTTCTTTGGTGATGTCATCCAGACCCAAGTGATTTGGTATTGACAAATAACTTGCTATTTTCTTATGCTATTGACTCCCAGCCCCTACCTATACTCTAGACCAAGGATCAGCAAACTTTTTTGTGAGGGGCCAGGTAGTAAATAATTCAGGCCATATTAAGTTTCTGTCAGAGCCGGGTGCAGTGGCTCACGCCCATAGTCTCAGCACTTTGGGAGGCCGAGGCGGGAGGATCGTTTGAGCCCTAGAGCTCGAGACCAGCCTGGGCAACATAGTGAGACCCTGTCTAAAGTAAATAAAGTTTATTTTGAAACTACTCAACTTAGCTGTTATAGCATGAAAACTGCCAGAGACAAATATGTAAATGAATAAGCATAGCTATGTTATAATAAAACTCTATTTATACTAAAATTTGAATTTCATGTAATTTTCATGTATCACAACATATTATTCATCTTTTGGGTTTGGGGGACTGTTTTAAAAAGTTAAAACTATTCTAAGAAATCAGTACCCCCAAAATTAAACAAGTATAAATCTAACAAAATATGTACAAAAATGCAGTTTTCCTATGTGAGCATCTTTTTATATGCTTATTTGCCATCTATCTTCTTTGGTGAGGTATCCACTCAGGTCTTTTGCCACCCCCCCATTTAAAAAATCAGATGGTTCATTTTTTTATTGTTGAGTGTTAAGAGTTTTTTGGTATTTCAGATAACATTCCTTTAGCAGATGTATCTTTTGCAAATATTTTCTCCTAGCCCATGGCTTGTCCTCTCAATTTCCTAATAGTGTATTTTGTAGAGCAGAAGTTTTTAATTTTAAAAAACTCCAAGTTATCAATTATGTCTTTCATGGACCATGTTTTTGGTGTTGTATCTGAAAAGTCATCGTCATACCCAAAGTTATCTAACTCTTCTTCTGTGTTACTTTGTAGGAGTTTTCTAGTTTTGCATTTTACTTTTGAGTTTATTTTTGTGAAGGATTTGAGAGCTGTGTCCAGATTCATTTTTCTGTATGTGAGTGTCCAATTGATCCAGCTTCATTCTTGAAAAGATTATCTTTTCTCCATTATTATTATATTATCTATAGTATAATATTATCAGTGCTCCTTCATTGACCATATTTATGTGAGTCTGTTTCTCGGCTCTCTGTTCTGTTCCGTTGATCTCTTTCTCTCTTCTTTTGCCAATGTCACACTCTCTTGATAACTGTAGTATTTTTAGTCTTGAAGCAGGTATTGTCAGTCCTCTAACTTTGTTCTCCTTCAACATGGTGCTGGCTATTCTGGGTCTTTTGCTTCTTCATGTAAGCTTTAGAATCTGTTTGTTAATACACAAAAAGTAACTTTGTGGGATTTTGAATAAGATTACATTGAATCTATAAATCGAGTTGGGAAGAACTGACATCTTGACAATATAGAGTTCTTTTTCTTCACAAATATGGACCATCTTTCATTTATTTAATTTTTCTTTGATTTCTCTCAGAGTTTGTAGTTTTCCTCATATATATATGTGCTAAGTCCCATGGCCAATGCCCTGATTGCCTACCCCATATTCATTTCCTCTTTTTTCTTTTTTTTTTCATTTTATACAGTTTTTCTTTCCAAATTACAAAAATAGTGTTTCAATTCAGTGAACGGCTTCACCATAACAAAATCTTTTATTATTATTATTATTATTATTATCATTGTACTTGAAATTCCAGGGTACATGTGCACAATGTGTAGGTTTCTTACATATGTATACATGTGTCATGTTGGTGTGCTGCACCCATTAACTCGTCACATACATTAGGTATATCTCCTAATGCTATCCCTCCCCCCTACACCCTCCCCACAATAGGACCCAGTGTGTGATGTTCCCCTTCCTGTGTCCAAGTGATCTCATTGTTTAATTCCCTTTGTTCTTTTGGCTTAGGATTGTCTTGGCAATGTGGGCTCTTTTTTGGTTCCATATGAACTTTAAAGCAGTTTTTTCCAATTCTGTGAAGAAAGTCATTGGTGGCTTAATGGGGATGGCATTGAATCTGTAAATTACCTTGGGAAGTATGGCCATTTTCACAATATTGATTCTTCCTATCTGTGAGCATGGTATGTTCTTCCATTAGTTTGTGTCCTCTTTTATTTCACTGAGTAGTGGTTTTGTAGTTCTCCTTGAAGAGGTCCTTTACATCCCTTGTAAGTTGGATTCCTAGGTATTTTATTCTCTTTGAAGCAATTGTGAATGGGAGTTCGCTCATTATTTGGCTTTCTGTTTGTCTGTTACTGGTGTATAAGAATGCTTGTGATTTTTGCACATTGATTTTGTTTCCTGAGACTTTGCTGAAGTTACTTATCAGCTTAAGGAGATTTGGGGCTGAGATGATGGGGTTTTCTAAATATGCAATCATGTCATCTGCAAACAGGGACAATTTGACTTCTTCTTTTCCTAACTGAATACCCTTGATTTCTTTCTCTGATTGCCCTAGCCAGAACTTCCAACACTATATAGAACAGGAGTGGTGAGAGAGGGCATCCCTGTCTTGTGCCAGTTTTCAAAGGGAATGCTTCCAGTTTTTGCCCATTCAGTATGATATTGGCTGTGGGTCTGTCATAAATAGCTCTTACTGCTTTGAGATATGTTCCATCAATACCGAATTTATTGAGAGTTTTTAGCATGAAGGGTTGTTGAATTTTGTCAAAGGCCATTTCTGCATCTGTTAAGATAATCATGTGGTTTTTGTCTTTGGTTCTGTTTATATGCTGGATTATGTTTATTGATTTGCGTATGTTGAACCAGCCTTGCATCCCAGGGATGAAGCCCACTTGATCGTGGTGGATAAGCTTTTAGATGTGCTGCTGGATTCAGTTTGCCAGTATTTCATTGAGGATTTTTGCATCGATGTTCATCAGGGATATTGGTCTAAAATTCTCTTTTTTTGTTGTGTCTCTGTCAGGCTTTGGTATCAGGATGATGTTGGCCTCATAAAATGAGTTAGGGAGGATTCCCTCTTTTTCTATTGATTGGAATAGTTTCAGAAGCAATGGTCCCAACTCCTCCTTGTACCTCTGGTAGAATTCGGCTGTGAATCCGTCTGGTCCTGGACTTTTTTGGTTGGTAGGCTATTAATTATTGCCTCAATTTCAGAGCCTGTTATTCGTCTATTCAGAGATTCAACTTCTTCCTGGTTTAGTCTTGGGAGAGTGTAAGTGTCCAGGAAATTATCCATCTCTTCTAGGTTTTCTAGTTCATTTGCACAGATATGTTTATAGTATTCTCTGATGGTAGTTTGTATTTCTGTGGGGTCGGTGGTGATATCCCCTTTATCATTTTTTATTTCATCTATTTGATTCTTCTCTCTTTTCTTCTTTATTAGTCTTGCTAGCGGTCTATCAATTTTGTTGATCTTTTCAAAAAACCAGCTCCTGGATTCATTGATTTTTTTGGAGGGTTTTTTGTGTCTCTATCTCCTTCAGTTCTGCTCTGATCTTAGTTATTTCTTGCCTTCTGCTAGCTTTTGAATGTGTTTGCTCTTGCTTCTCTAGTTCTTTTAATCATGATATTAGGGTATCAGTTTTAGATCTTTCCTGCTTTCTCTTGTGGGCATTTAGTGCTATAAATTTCCCTCTACACACTGCTTTAAATGTGTCCCAGATATTCTGGTATGTTGCATCTTTGTTCTCATTGGTTTCAAAGAACATCTTTATATCTGCCTTCATTTCGTTATGTACCCAGTAGTTATTCAGGAGCAGGTTGTTCAGTTTCCATGTAGTTGAGTGGTGCTGAGAAGAATGTATATTCTGTTGCTTTGGGGTGGAGAGTTCTGTAGATGTCTATTAGGTCCGCTTGGTGCAGAGTTGAGTTCAATTCCTGGATATCCTTGTTAACTTTCTGTCTCGTTGATCTGTGTAATGTTGACAGTGGGATGTTAAAGTCTCCCATTGTTATTGTATGGGAGTCTAAGTCTCTTTGTAAGTCTCTAAGGACATGCTTTATGAATCTGGGTGCGCCTGTATTGGGTGCATATATATTTAGGATAGTTAGCTCTTCCTGATGAATTGATCCCTTTACCATTATGTAATGGCCTTCTTTGTCTCTTTTGATCTTTGATGGTTTAAAGTCTGTTTTATCAGAGACTAGGATTGCAATGCCTGCTTTTTTTTGTTTGTTTGTTTTTCATTTGCTTGGTAGATCTTCCTCCATCCCTTTATTTTGAGCCTATGTGTGTCTCTGCATGTGAGATGGGTCTCCAGAATACAGCAAACTGATGGGTCTTGACTCTTTATTCAATTTGCCAGTCTGTGTCTTTTAATTGGACCATTTAGTCCATTTACATTTAAGGTTAATATTGTTATGTGTGAACTTGATCCTGTCATTATGATATTAGGTGGTTATTTTGCTCGTTAGTTGATGCAGTTTCTTCCTAGCATCGATGGACTTTACATTTTGGGATGTTTTTGCAACGGCTGGTACCAGTTGTTCCTTTCCATGTTTAGTGCTTCCTTCAGGATATCTTGTAGGGCAGGCCTAGTGGTGACAAAATCTGTAAGCATTTGCTTGTCTGTAAAGGATTTTATTTCTCCTTCCCTTATGAAACTTAGTTTGGCTGGATATAAAATTCTTGGTTGAAAATTCTAAGAATGTTGAATATTGGCCCCCACTCCCTTCTGGCTTGTAGAGTTTCTGCTGAGAGATCTGCTGTTAGTCTGATGGGCTTCCCTTTGTGGGTAACCTAACCTTTCTCTCTGGCTGCCCTTAACATTTTTTCCTTCATTTCAACTTTGGTGAATCTGACAATTATGTGTCTTGGAGTTGCTCTTCTCAAGGAGTATCTTTGTGGTGTTCTCTGCATTTCCTGAATTTGAATGTTGGCCTGCCTTACTAGGTTGCGGAAGTTCTCCTGGATGATATCCTGCAGAGTGTTTTCCAACTTGGTTCCATTTTCCCCATCACTTTCAGGCACACCAATCAGACGTAGATTTGGTCTTTCCACATAATCCCATATTTCTTGGAGGCTTTGTTCATTTCTTTTTACTCTTTTTTCTCTACACTTCTCTTCTCGCTTCATTTCATTTATTTGATCTTCAATCGCTGATACTCTTTCTTCCAGTTGATCGAGTCGGTTACTGAAGCTTGTGCATTTGTCACGTAGTTCTCATGTTAATGGTTTTCATCTCTATCAGTTCTTTTAAAGACTTCTCTACATTGGTTATTCTAGTTAGCCATTTGTCAAATCTTTTTTCAAGGTTTTTAGTTTCTTTGTGCTAGTTACATAGTTCCTTTTTTAGCTCTGAGAAATTTGATTGACTGAAGCCTTCTTCTCTCAACTCTTCAAAGTCATTCTCTGTCCAGCTTTGTTCCGTTGCTGGCAATGAGCTGCGTTCCTTTGGAGGGGGAGATGTGCTCTGATTTTTTGAACTTCCAGCTTTTCTGCACTGCTTTTTCCGCATCTTTGTGGTTTTATCTGCCTTTGGTCTTTGATGATGGTGACGTACTGATGGGGTTTTGGTGTGGGTGTCCTTTCTGTTTGTTGGTTTTCCTTCTAACAGTCAGGACCCTCAGCTGCAGGTCTGTTGGAGTCTGCTTGAGGTCCACTCTGGATCCTCTTTGCCTGGGTATCAGCAACAGAGGCTGCAGAAGATAGAATATTGCTGAACAGTGAGTGTTGCTGTCTGATCTTGCTCTGGAAGCTTCGTCTCAGGAGTGTACCCAGCCGTGTGAGGTGTGAGGTGTTGGTCTGCACCTAGTGGGGGATGTCACCCAGTTAGGCTACTCAGGGGTCAGGGACCCACTTGAGCAGACAGTCTGTCCTTTCTCAGATCTCAACCTCCATGCTGGGAGATCCACTGCTCTCTTCAAAGCTGTCAGACAGGGACATTTACCTCTGCAGAGGTTTCTGCTGCTTTTTGTTTAGCTATGCCCTGTCCCCAGAGGTGGAGTCTTCTTTTTTCTTTATGAAGAAATCTACTTTGATTTGAGACAATTGTGCATCTAGCCATAAAAATTTAATTTCCCAGGCTCTTTTACAGCTATGTATAGCCACCCAGCCAATGAGATGTAAGTGGAAGTCTCTGCAACAGTGTTTGTAGGAAATCTATTGTTTTTCTGATAAACAATGCCAGACTCAGCTGGCAAATGTTTTTTGTTCTTTGCCCTCTCCTTTCTTCTGCTTTGAATGTAGATGTAATGCCTGGAGGTATGGCAGCCAATTTGAGACCATGAAACCACAGCCTAAGATTTGCTAAGCAGGAAAATACAAGGAAGCTGGTTGCCACTCTAAGCTGCCTAATCCAAATGTTATTGGAAAAGTAACCCTCATATTTGTTTAAGCTGTTTTGTTACATATAGGCAACACAACTGTAATGATACGCAAGCATTTTCTTGGTCCTTTAAAACAGTTTTTGAGGTAGACGTCATTACTTTCACTGTACAAATAAGAACACTGAGGCACCTGGATTTGAGCTGTTCTCCCAAGTTAATTCTATCAGCAAAGGTAGGAGCCAGGATTTGAAAGCAGACAGTGTGACCTGGAACACATAGGCTTAGTTCCCCAGACATCTGTAGAGACCCAGGATGAGGTACAGGTGGGGAGAGATCTTGCCAAGCTTTGTATAAGGAGTGGATTTAGAATTGAATCTTGAAATTAGTAGGATTTTGACATATGGAAATTAAAGAAATGAGGAGGACATTGACGATGGAGAAAAAGGTATTGCCTGAGTGTAGAGACTAGTGGATTACTGGCTTTAGCAAAGGAACCAGAAGGTCATGAATTGGAGAAAAGTTTTTAACAACAAGTTGGGGCTACATGGTGACGGTTTCCAAATACAAGCCTCAAAAGTTTGAATTCTCTGATTTATAGAGAACTACTGAATTCTAGCCAGTATTGCTCAAATGGAACACTTCAACAGACATATTTATGAACATTTCCCAATATGATCACAACATTTAGAAATTGGAATTCATGTGTTCTATTATCCTTACTTGAACTATGTTTTTCTTTCTTAAAAATAAACTTCAGGTGTCAGATATAGATGTGCAGTGCATGATTCAATTTAGAAAATTCTTTTCCTTTAAATGGGTGCCACCTTGTGGATACAAAGTCCTTAGTGCAGTGGTTTTGAAACTAAAAGAGATTGGTGGCAATTTCTCATAGCTAGATAGATCTTGTGTTTCATGTTCCATCTGTGAGAATTCTGTCATAAAGAACTTTATGCAAAACATTTTATGTATATTGAATATATGATCATTTAAAAGCTATTTATGCTGTTGTATCCAGTTCATTTGATGATTATAAGTTCAAGATTCTGATAATTTGCCATTCTGTAATACTGTATAGAAAAAAAATCCCCAAGAAACAAAATATGAAGAAGGGAGAAAATGCATTCATTTATTCTCATAAATGATATTAGACTACTTTAATTTGCAGTTGTGCAAGCGCTTGTTTTGCTTGCAAAAGCATGTTGTTCATTTGCACACATCGTATGTGTGTTTACTAAAGACCTTAGTTGTCTGACTTTAACATGCTCAAATCCTTCAGTCTACTCTACACGTAAACCAAGAAGCAAGTAATTTAAAAATCTCCTTATGCAAGAAATGAAGAAGATAGCTTTGAAGATCTGAAAATACAAAATTTTCTGAAGATGCCAACTCACTTGTTCACAGGCAGGAAAAATAAAAAGGTCACAATGAGACTTACCATGGCTGTTAAAGACAGTCACTACCAGTGACCAATCCAAGAGGCAAGGTAAAAGGGAGAGGGAAAATAAAGAGAAAAAGAAGACAGAATTGAGAGAATAGACACCTGATGATCCAGGAGGATGAGTTGAAGAAGGAGGGGCAGGGATGCCGTGGGGACTGTGGGGTGTCCCTGTTCCCACTGCTCAGTCCCAGTTCCACCCTCCCAGAACCCTCATGTGAGGTGTGGGCACTGACTGAGGTAGCCCACATCATCATGCCCTGCACAGAATCTCACTTCAGGTCCCATTTCACTCCTCTTTCACCAGATTCTGGCACCATATTCTTCCTGGAGACCAAGAATCCCAGTCTTATTGCAGTTCAGAGGGCCTTCATTGAAGATCATGCAAATTCACCTGTCTGCTACCAACCTTGCTTGGATTGGTGAGCAGAGGACATGTTGGCCCAGAGTATTCAAGCGTGCCTCCTACCAGCAGGGTGATTGGGCCACCCCATGACTGAATTCTGACATAATTTCTCCTACCAGGTACCCATCCCCTTCTCCTGCACTTGTGGGTTTTACACTATTACTTTGCCACATCGTTCTGTGTCACCCTAAATACAGCCACTGGTCAGTTCTTATGCCTGCCAAAATGAGTGTAGAGTGTAGAGTTTCAGCATTTGGAATGGGAATCAGCTGTGGCCTTCTTATTCATATGACCTTGACTGCTACAAGTTGCAGGAGGGATTCCTGGGTCGGTTCCTGACCACATCTCATTACTTGGTGAGGTGAGGCTAGAGATGACCTCCCGGCTAGCACTGTCCAGCATCCCTCATTTGTGAACAGCCCATTGTGTTCTGCCACCTGCAGGTCAGGCGGGGAAAGAATCCTCTATACAGATAGTCCTGTGAACAAGAAACATTCATACCCCCACCTAAGTTTGCTCCTGGTTGCATCAAAACCTGTTTGCAAATCTGGAGAGGCCCCAGCTCTACGGGTGAGCTCCACCCAAGCAAGTGAGCATCACTGGAGGGTAGAGGCAATGCCTAGCCTAGTTTGGCTTCTTTTAGGGTTTCCTTTTCCCCCAGTCCCCCTTCCCACCCCACTCCCCCGCCACTGGATTCTGGAGCACTTGGCTTTATGCATCTAGCATTTTCTTGATCTCTTGTTATTAAGACATTGTGTCTTGTCCACTGTTTATGCCTCTAGCTGCGATATGCTCCTCCAGACTGATGAGTGACTGGATGTGTCAGGCCACTCACATTAGCTCCTATTCCCACCCTGTGTGCTTTCAGATCTTGGGGAACATCTCTTCCTTCCTGCAGGTGGTCCTTGAGTGACCCTTCTTCCTGTTCATCCTGGTTTGAGTATAAGACTGCATGTTGATGGGTATGTTTCAGAAATACCTAAATATAATGCTTGGCAGAAGTTAAATGCAGCTGTCTTAATTGTTCTCCATAAACCTGTGTGTTTGAGATCCCTTTTTTCTGCAGAGGTTGTTCTTTTGGCCAGTCCTTTGAGGCAGGTGACAGATAAATTCAACACACTGTAAATCATGAGGAGATTGGACCTTTGATTTTATTGCTGGCCAAACACAAATTTCCTGGAAAAATATATTTGAACGGTCAGTCACCAAAGAGCAACAAAGCTGAATTAAAAGTCTCTGGTACAGTGAGGTTTGCAAACACTGGTTCTGTTTCCATAAGTGAGAACAGCTGTCCTGGTAGGGTTTCTTTCTCCACCCCTTTAAGAGCACTTAGAGATTTTCTCTGCTAAAGCATATTTTAGAAAACTTATGTTATAATGAGTGGAAGGAAAAAACTACAAAACAAAAAAATTTTAAAAAGACAAAAACAATCGCCATATGGCTTTTTCATGTGCAGGCTTCTGGAAGTCCGCCTGCTGGATGTGTAACACATGCTATGGAATATTCATCTTGTCTCTCTGTGATCTCTGTCTTTGTGTTTGCTACTAGTGAGCCTTGGAGGTTATCACAAATACCAGTTGTGTGAAATGAGCACAACTGACAGGATTTAAAGGCTAAAACCAACCTTTCTAATCCATCTATTCCCCATTCTCCTCCTTAGGCCTTGCCTCTTCTGCAAGACTATATGACATCCTTGCTCCTCTGATGGGAGCTACAGTAATTTCCTGAATGTCAGTCAAAGCCTCCTTCCTCGAGGAGTTGGAGAAATTCGGGTTTCTCTTTCTGACTAGATGGAAAAGGAGCTATAAAGACTTTTCAGAATAAGATGAGGGTTGGCATTTTTGCCACATGTGCTTGACTTTTTCACTTCTTTGCTAGCTTAGAAATATAGAGTCCTTTTTTCTTTCTTATAAAATTAGTTAAAATTGATTCTGAATTAAAAATATGTGTAGAGATCAGTTATTAAATCAAAATAACTTCATGAATATTGAGCAACAGCTATGTGTGCTGGACATTGTTCTGAGTGCTGGGGATACAAAATAGATTAAGTCCCTGCTCTCCTGAAACTTACAGTGAGCAGAGGAAAATAAGCAAATAGGCAAAAAGATACATAATGTGAGGTGGTAAGCACTATGGTGAAGAATAGAACAAAGTTAGGAGCTAGGGAATGATTGCTGTTCAGGGGTGGGTCACTGTTCTACATAGGATGGTCAGGGAAGGCATCTCAGGTAAGACAATATCTGAAGGATATGAGGGAGTGGCCCAGGCAGAACAAACAACTAGTTGTAAACACCAAGGTGCTCAGCATATTCAAGAACTTTTTAGGTTGTAGTGAAGACTTTTTGGATTTTATTTTCATTGAAATGGAAAGTCTTCAGAAAGTTCTGAATAAAAAGAGTGACATGATTTCATTTGTGTTTTTAAAGAACCAGTTTGGTTGATATTACTAAAACAGATAGTGTGAGTGGACAAAGGAGAAAGAGGAGAAAGCAGGGCAACTAGCTAGGAGGTGATTACAGTTAAGTTTAAGAAGAGGAGTTGACTGGACTAAAGCAGTGATGATGGAGTCATGAGCAGTGATCAGATTCTGAAACTATTTTGAAGACAGAACCAACAGGTCTGACTGATGAATTGGATATAAGGCCTAAGGAAAAGAAGAGTCAAGAATGACCCTGAGGTTTTCAAACCTACCATCCAGTAGAAAGAGAACCTATAGTGATGCAGGAACAAGAGGGGACAGTTGCAGGCAGAAGGGGTTGGGATCAAACACACAAGTGGACTGTTGGAGATAGCAAAAGGTACTGATACAGATGTAGGTAGATGGGTTGGTAGATTTGGTGGTAAGAGGTTTTCAAGGATCATGAAGTGAAAATCCGGTGGCAGAGGAGGAGTTGGAGGCTTGAGAAAGGAGTGTGGCGAAGTAGTAGAGTGGAGGGGTGAATTGACTAGTGCCTCCCTGTGCATCAGAGTCACTCAGGACACTTGTTAAAACACTAGTTGCCTCACCCTGAAACGTACTGATTCAGTACATCTGGGAGGCGCCCAAGAGTTTGCAGTTTAGTAAGTTCCTAGGTGATGCCAATGCTGCTGGTCCAAAGACCAGACTTCGGGAGCCACTGGGCTGGGGAAATGGGTTAGAATGGAGGGCTGGGGCATCACTAAAGGCTTCCTTGCATCTGGCAGTGATTCATGTGAATTTTGTCAACATGGTCGTGTGCCTTTTTTCCAGCCCTGATCAGCTGCTCAACAGCTGGCAGCAGGAGGTAGATAACTGGACTTAACAAAATGAAGAATTGGTATCACCAGGATACTTAGGAGGCATTACCTCTATGTGATGTCTTTGTATTCTGAAAATACTAGTTGAACATCCTTTATTTTAAATAGAAAGGATAAGAGAATCTGAGACTGAGAAAGAGGAAAACGGAAGTTTGCGGATAAAACTTACTGTTGTAGGACTTAGAAGTAAAATGGAGGTCGGGCGTGGTGGCTCATGCCTGTAATCCCAGCACTTTGGGAGGCCAAGACAGGCGGATCACTTGAGGTTGGAGTTCGAGACCAGCCTGGCCAACATGGTGAAACCCTGTCTGTACTAAAAATACAAAATTAGCTGGGCGTGGTGGCACATGCCTGTAATCCCAGCTACTTGGGAGGCTGAGGCAGGAGTATCGCTTGAACCTGAGAGGCGGAGGTTGCAGTGAGCCAGGATTGTGCCATTGCACTCCAGCCTGGGCGACAAGAGTGAAACTCCATCTCAAAAAAAAAAAAAAAAAAGAAGTAAAATGGAGTAATATCCACCTCTGGTCTCATATGGCAAGGAGAAACATATGCCCCTTTCCCTAACATACCTGTTTCTGTGGTCTACTAAAGAGCAAAATTCTGAAATATACTTTGAAAAACTAAAACTCAGTTCTTTTGTATTTTATAAGATTACATCACAGACTGAATTTTGAGGGTTATGTTGTTCTTTGAAAATATTTATACCCTCCTACAAAAAAATAAGTGGTTAACTGCAGAGCTTCACACACAGAAATGATATCAGCACATGTGGTAAAGAGAAAATCGGCTGTTAAGAGTAAGGGCCACAGCTCATTAATGAGAACAGGAAGAGAAGAACTGACTTCCATAAAAAGAAACAATATTAATTGAAAAAGAATATGTAAAGCAGAAATTTAAATATACTATGGTATATCTACATATTAAGCGCATTATATTTTTAAGTGTAACTGATAGTTTTCTTTTTGTTAAAAAAACAAAACAGATTTTGCTGGAGCCAGGTGTGATCCAGGATGTGCTAGCAGCGGGCAGTCACCTACAGCTGTTGGAGCTTCTCAATTTATGCTCCCACTATCTCATCCAGGTATGTGAGCTTGCATCCTGCTCATACACCCTTCGTATTCCTTTCCCCGCAGTCATAAGCTGGCCCCCACCAACTGGAGCTGAATGACAGGTAAAGTGGGGGTGGGGTGTGGGCTATGGTAGCAGAGTTTCTCCAGGACATAAGCTGAGAAGCTCCTAGGAGGGCGGCTGCTGCTCTTGCGTCCAATCACGGACGGAAGCAGGAGTTTTCCTCCACTGTCCTGCCCACCTTAGGTCTCCATGACCCCTGAGCAGCCGATTAACTCAGTGACCATGCACAGGGTTCCCTGCAGGGGCCCGGGGAGGTGACGCTGAAAGGAGTCCTAGTCCGAAGCAATATTGTCTGGTTATGGAAATAATCACAAATGTAAGAAAAGTCTAATAGTCATTGAATATTTCAGGAACAGTATCTAGTAAATCACAAAGTCCTATGTAATTAATTACCATGTGAACTTCCCAGGCAGTAAATGCTAGAGAAGGGATGAGTGATGTTCGTATTCCTGCCCTGATTTGCTGGTCAGGAAAGGCCCCATGAGAAGGAGGGAGAGAAACCTCCCCAACACCACGCACTGACTGTGTGTTCACAGTTGTTGCCCAGACAGTCCTCACAATAACTTTGCCCGTTTTTATAGATTTAAAAAATCAGAGACTTAAAATGTATCCAACTTGCCTGAAGCAATATGGCTGGTAGGACTTTCTGATTCTGAAGACCATTTCTTGGTTGGATGAAAACTCCTTGTTAGATAGGAGTCTATGGGGCATCTTAGGCAAACAGTATGGCTATGAGTCTCTTGGACTTTACAGAGTGTAACTAACTAATTTCCAATTTCAGGATCCTCCCATTTCCCCCACTGGTATCACCTTCACTTGCATTTATTATAGCATTAAAAAAATAATTTGAAGAAATAATAAATTCATCACACAATTTAATGCCACTATGTTTGTGCATATGACATGATATGAGTGAGCAGAAAAGTTTTGTTTTCCTGCCCAATTACTTTATTTTCCTTTTAAATCATTTTCTCTCATTTTAAATATATACTTTTATCATTGACTTCCATTACCTCTTAAGTAGTTTACAAAGCTCTCTCTCGTCTAGCATCTTATTTAATCTTCCCAACAACCCTGGAAGATAGGAACCAGCACTTCCCAGGGAGACAGTGTGAGGAAGGTCAGCCATGTTCACCTGAGGAAAATTCAAATACAGTATATGGAATTCTTATGATTATTTCAGCACATTTAATCTAACAGTAAATGGTTAATGATTTTTTTTTACCTTATTTTCCTTTCTTTTCCTCTCAATATTGTTAGGTGGTATGGGAAAGCTATTTTTAATGCCTTTCTGCCCGTAGCAAATGGGAATCATGTAGAAAGGTTATAAGACTTCAAAAGTGTGTGTTTGACTTG